>NC_138028.1:46468853-46832501 GCF_964106645.2 Podarcis pityusensis
ATCCTCCAAGGATTCGGGATTTATTTATTTTTTTAAGATGACAGATTGGACTTCAGGACTAATATATTCAATATTTTATTTAAGAAGGATTATCATCACCAGCTATAGTGTGAGAAGCTGAGAAAATCTGTGACTCAAAGTCAAAGAATCAGGACTGAATCATATGACTGTGAATGGGGCTTATTTCTGTCCATGCAAGATAGTCATGTTTTTATATGGGTCAGATGTGTGGCAAATGAGACTTGCAAAATGGCAAGCGGAAGCATAAATCGCCAGCATATAGTACACAGATTGTATTTGCTCTGAGAGCAAGCCACACTTTTTGTACGTACATACACACCAAATTTCCGCTCAATTCTGCTCCGTAATTTTCCTTGCCATGAAGTTTACTATGTTGGCAAGGAGGACCAGAGTTTTGTTTTGTTTTGGAAACAAATGCAATAAATGAGTATGGGAACAATGTCTCAGTCAGGAAGGCTGTGTACACTTCACACATTTAAAGCATATCCCTCTCCCCCCCAAGACTCAAGAAGGAAATCTTGCATTGATGGGATAAATAATTAGCTCTGCACTGTACAAAAGCCAAAAAATTGTAGTTCTCTTATTAAAGTTGACTGTGCCAGATACAGGGACACAGGTGGCACTGTGGATTAAACCACAGAGCCTAGGACTTGCCAATCAGAAGGTTTGCGGTTCGAATCCCTGCAACGGGGTGAGCGCCTGTTGCTCGGTCCCTGCTCCTGCCAACCTAGCAGTTCAAAAGCACGCCAAAATGCAAGTAGATAAATAGGTACCGCTCTGGCGGGAAGGTAAACGGTGTTTCTGTGCACTGCTCTGGTTCGCCAGAAGCGGCTTAGTCATGCTGGCCACATGACCCAGAAGCTGTACGCCGGCTTCCTCGGCCAATAAAGCGAGATGAGCGCCGCAACCCCAGAGTCGGCCATGACTGGACCTAATGGTCAGGGGTCCCTTTACCCCTTTACCTTTACCTTATGCCAGATACAAACAGTTTGGGTTTTACTAAACAACTTCTAATGGAAACCATTTTGTGCGAATTCATATTTCTGGTTCAAACACTAAAAAACAACACACTAAGGAGAGTAAGTTTGCCCACCGTATTAGGTAGTAATGAAAACATCAACCAGTGCATAGATCACAATGCTCCCAAGCATTGCAGGGGCAAATAAGTGCCTGGGATGAGGTGCAATAACTGCTGCATTAGCAGAACTTCAAAACTGCATTAGCAGAACTTCAAAACACTGGCTTCCTCAGTTCATCCAATTAATGCAGCGACATGACTTGGCACAGCATCACCATGTCCAGCCACAGCAGAGAGCCATCACACAAAGCTGCTGTGTAGAACATGACTCAGCAGAGAGAGGGAAATGGAGAAGACTCCAGTAGCTATTCTAAAATGGAAATTTGGCTACCTCAGAAGCAAACATTCAAACTGTCATGAACAAGCTCTCTTCAGCTCCCAAACTCCAGGATTTCAGAGTTTTCTCAGAGAACACTTGGGAAAACTTAGATCTTTCTGGAGGTTCAGAAAGGAAGATCATATCTATAAAGGAAGTTCATCCTTCACTGAGAGGAGCTCAGAGGAGGATTTCCCAAATCACTCAGCCCCTGCTGCTTCCCAAACAATAGTACCAATAAACAGAATTTATTGGCTTGGAAACACACATTAAGACAACATGGGTAGGCAACATGGAGTCCTCCACATGTTGCTAGGCTCCAGCTTCCTCCAGCCCCAGCCGGCATGGTCAAAGCTTGAAGATGATGAATGTGGTAGTCCACAACATATTGAAGAGACCACATTGGCTACACCTGCTCAACAGCACCCAGATATTAAGGGCAAGGCCTGGAAGACACCCCCTGTTGCTAGCCAGCCCTTCCAGGCAGTGCCATGTGTCTGCTTATCTATGTAAGCATAAGTTTGCTAGGAAAGAATGGCAGATACGGCTGGCAGCAAAGCCAGGTTTGTAATCTCAGGGTTGTGGGTTCAAGCCCCACCCTGAGCAAAAAGATTCCTGCATTGCTGCTGGGGGTTGGACTAGATTACCCTCACAGCCCCTTCCAACTCCATAGTTCTATGATTTTAACCTCCCACAATTCAAAATCCATTTGCATACAGTGGTAACTCGGGTTACATACGCTTAAGGTTACATACGCTTCAGGTTACAGACGCCGTTAACCCAGAAATATTGCTTCAGGTTAAGAAGTTTGCTTCAGGATGAGAACAGAAATTGTGCTCCGGCGGCGCGGCAGCAGCAGAAGGCCCCATTAGCTAAAGTGGTGCTTCAGGTTAAGAACGGTCTCAGGTTAAGTACGGACCTCCGGAACGAATTAAGTACTTAACCCGAGGTACCACTGTATTTGCAACCAATGCAACCCTATGGAATAAAGTGCTCTTTAGTGTGTAGTGATGTATGGAAGTGAGAGCTGGACCATAAAGAAGGCTGATCGCCGAAGAATTTATGCTTTTGAATTATGGTGCTGGAGGAGACTCTTAAGAGTCCCATGGACTGCAAGAAGATCAAACCTCTCCATTCTGAAGGAAATCAGCCCTGAGTGCTCACTGGAAGGACAGATCGTGAAGCTGAGGCTCCAATACTTTGGCCACCTCATGAGAAGACTCCCTGGAAAAGACCCTGATGTTGGGAAAGATGGAGGGCACAAGGAGAAGGGGACGACAGAGGACGAGATGGTTGGATAGTGTCTTCGAAGCTACAAACATGAGTCTGACCAAACTGCGGGAGGCAGTGGAAGACAGAAGTGCCTGGCGTGCTCTGGTCCATGGGGTCACGAAGAGTCGGACACGACTAAACAACAACAACAGTGTGATGACAGTAGCTCACACAAACTATCTGCCTTGAAAACAAATGTTACAGAATGCAAAAAAAAAGTGTGTTCAAACAACTTTCCCTGAACATTATAATGATTCTCTACCTCTACCAGCTGATGACTCGGTGGATTAACAATTAAACACACAGCATCAACGAAGAGACATCCATTATCCCTGCCTTCCTTCAGAATGTTGTTCAACAATGGCTGTGCTAAGCCTGAGCTCTGGGCTAGTCAGGGCCCCGTGTCTCCTTGCATCAACAGTGGCACCAATTCTGTGAGCCGCAGTGACCATTCCCAGGAACTCCTAATTGATTTGGAAAATGGTAACATGAAGTAACCCAGGCCCAATTATTTGCAACAGGCTAGCAAAATGTAGCAGAGATAAACAGCCCATGGTTTAAAATGTACAACTATGCTTGCTGGTGTAAGCTCATCAAAGGTTTTGTGCGTCAAAGCAGCAAACATTGTGATGAAGGCACAGGATTCCATTTTTCACCTGTCAGTAGGACATTTTGACAATAGTAAAGTAATGAAATAGAGCTGGGCTCAAATAACAATGGAAAACATTTTTTCAAGAAAAACCCAAAACTACATATTCAACCACCCAGCAGAGGCGTGGAAAAACACAGCAGATCGAATGCTGTGCATATCTGACACAAGTCTCCAAATTAAGACTGCAACCACACAGCAAAGAAACTCTTGCCACAGAGACTGTTTATTTTTATTGATTCTGCTGGGGCAGTGCCAGGGAATTATTAATTCAAAGTCATTAGGGAGAAGCCAATAAATTCAGCTGCTTACATACAAACTCCTACTTGTGCTCTCCTTTGCTTTAAAAGATATGCATTAATAAGCCTCCTGGAGACTGAAAACAATAGGATTAAAAATAATTAAAAGGCAGGAGATAAATGCCATGGTTCCATTGTTCCATTTTCCATGTTGCCTTCACAGTGGGGGAGGTCTTTGCAGCATTGCTCCATCCATTACCATGAAGATTAGGTGTGAGGCCCCAGTGCACATGGGAGGAACCTGTGCTCCGGCTCCTCCCCATGCCAACACTGCTGTACCCAGAATTTGGGTAGGGGAACTGGCATCTGGAGGACTTTCAGTCCTTGGACTCCAGTTTCTAATATCACTTTCTCCATGGAATGAGAAGGGGCCACTCACAGTACCTCTCATCCTATCACAACAAATAGGGATGCAGGTGGCACTGTGGTCTAAACCACTGAGCCTCTTGGGCTTGCCGACTGGAAGGTCAGTGGATCGAATCCCTGTGACGGGGTGAGCTCCCATTGCTTTGTCCCAGCTCCTGCCAACCTAGCAGTTTGAAAGCACGCCAGTGCAAGTAGATAAATAGATACCGCTGCAGCGGGAAGGTAAACGGCATTTCCGTGTGCTCTGGCACTCGTCACAGTGTCCTGATGTGCCAGAAGCAGTTTAGTCATGCTGGCCACATGACCCGGAAAGCTGTCTGTGGACAAATCTGCTCCATTTAGCAGTGGGGAGGAGTTGCGGTGGACCACATGGCCACCAACTCCCCTCCAGGGGCGGAGGACTGAGTCCTGCGTCACCCGGAGGCTCCCTGCCACGCCATCACCCAGCCAGCCAATCCGCTGGCTGGGGAGGCGTGGCTAGGCCCCATTTAAACAAAGACATGAGATGAGCTGGAGAGCTTTCTCTTGGCTCGCTTCCTCAATCTCCCGCCCGCCCTCCCTAATTTCAGGTTTTGACATTGGCCTTGCTATGGACGACAGTCGGTCGCCGTTGAGGGGCCTGGTAGGAATTTTTCCACTTGGCAGATTGGCAAGGGCCACTTGGTATTCGCCTACCTTGTAGCAATCACCACAACTCTGTAAGGTTTGGTGGTTAGGCATTGGTTGATCTTATGATGGGGGAGGTGAGGTGTGGACATCACCTGCCCCTCCAAGCTTAAGAGTATTCCGTTAAAGGAATCCGGGGGTGTGGATCTTGTCCAAAGTCCGGGGCTGGGCTAGGGCCATGCCACAACTCCGTCGGGAACCCTGGGGGAGCTCAAGTTGGTTTGCATCAACGGGGCTCCCCCTATTTGTGGTTGACCCTTACTGGACTCCCTGTGTGATGGGCGGGAGTCAGGTATAGTCGGGTCAACTCCAATGCCTAAGCCAATACCACTCACATTCTGTAAGCAATAAAGTTGTGGCCAAATTTTGCCCAATAACATTAACCTAATATCCGTGTCCCTGTGTCTCATACATTGGCAAGAGGGTGGTTTCAAGGTCTCAACACACAAACGCTGGCTCCCTTGGCCTGAAAGCAAGATGAGCGCCACAACCCCATCATTGCCTTTGACTGGACTTCACAGCCCAGGGGTCCTTTACCTTTACTTCTTTTTTTTTTTTTTTTACCATGACAAGGACTTCTTTAACCACATATATTTTGTAATCAATTACAGCAACTTTCAAAGCACTATAGTCAACTTCTTCCCTGTTTACTTCCTTTATTGTCTTTGATACCAATATTGATGGTATGGAAGGAAGCATTTAACATATTCATGAAGGTAACAGTTCAGCACATCTTAATATATGCTCGGTTTTTGCTCAACATATTGAAAAGTCAGTTTAATGAACAATAAAGTCAACAGCAAAGTGAGTTCATTCATTTAAGTTCCCTGCTGCAATAGTATTTATGCGTTGTTTGTTTATATCGACAGCAAATGTTTAATTTTCCCCCTGTGTATTTCCTAACTCATGTTTAACTCATACAAATGTCATAAAGGTACTCTGCATACATACCTTGAAAGCAACAAGTAAACCTGTTTTTCCATTTCTTTCTTTTAGCTGCAGCAAGCAGCTCTGAATAATGTATAGTTATTTGAATTGTAGGCTAGACACTCTTTTTTTAAAAAAAAATGTCTGGAAACAAAACCAATCTGTCCACTCTTGGCTGAAGCAAGTCAAAAACATCATGAAAACTTCAGGGGCAGGTAATGAGGAATTACTAGACTTTCTGCAGTCTGGAAATTCACCCCAGGAAGAATTAGATGCTGGACCAGTCCAACCCCTCCCACACCCAGATTTCAAAGACATCTGCATTCTGCACTGGCGTTTAAGGTACAAATCCTAAGGCTCCCATCCTACACATATTTACCTGAGACTAAGCACCATTTAATATGCACAGACTTCTGAGTATGTATGCATAGGTCTGTTCAGTAAATTACTTTAGTTAGAATACCTGGTCCTGCTGTGGCCAACTGAGGCAATGATGATGCCTTGCTGCTGTCATTTTTTTAATGTTAAAAGCAGAATGATAATCTGGCAATAAGCAACAACTCTGTTGTCCTCTACTAAATTTACTGACTGCGTCGAAAGATCTAAGTTGCCAAGACAAGCAAGAATGCACTTATCTACATAGCTTTTGATAGCTTCACAGCTGGAAGGGATTTTTAAAAGCTTTGCATTTTGTTGAAGTGGAAGCTTAGGTTTTACGAAACATACAAGTACAAAAGAAAAAGCATAACATTAAATCTCAAAGAGCCCACAGACCTTTTGTTCTCGCACATCTCATTTATCTTCGCGTTCTACTACGTTTGTGTTTTCAGTCCTACACCTGAACTGCATGCTCAGGAGTGCAAGAATGGGATATTTGCTCACCTGAAGAACAAGAAGCACATCTCTGTAATTATAGGCAATGCAGTTACTGCCACATCCAATGAAGTTCTTATTTTCTTCATATCTCAGCTTCATCCCAAATGGGATTTTGACTGGTGCCTGAACAGCAGAACTCAGCTCCAGGGAAGACTTGTGGCATTGTTGTCTTATTACGTTTTTAATTGTATTGATTTTACATAGTTCCTAAGTCACCTTGCGGAGCCTAACTGACAGAAAGGCAAATATTTTATGGCATCCCTCTGCGAACAGTTCTGAACGCTCCAAAACAGAAGCAGATTCTTGCTGTGTTTTTAAATTTGGAAGGAGGAGATTTTGTGATAAGTGTTCTGGTCCTAAATCAAAATCCCAAAGCACATGCTTAAGTTCTCTTCCGGGTCCGAGCTCTGCTTCTTGCAAATGTTCATAGACTCACCCGGCAAAGTTTACTGAATCTGAAATCTGCCCAGGAAGGAAGGGGATCGCCAAAGGGCACTCTGGATGTGGCCCCAGAACCACAGAGTGCATTGACAAGCACAAGAAGAGTGCCTTGGGATATGTGCATGGTGCTTTTCTGAATCATCTGAACCAGTCTCCACATAGATGGGGCTCAGGGAAGGCTAACCAGTTGTTTTGGACCTGGCCTCACGCTACAAATTAAGCATCAAAATATAAGAATTACATAAGATAATGCATCTCCTTCACAGCCTAGTTACCCAGGAGGAGGAGAGGACTGCAGGTCACTTTCTGAATAGTTGCATAAGCCAGATTGTTGTAGTACTGTGGCTTGTAAAAATAATTAAATGCTTGCTAGAAGGGGAAAGGGCACTGCTCCAATAGCCCAATAAAGCAGTTGCTTAGCTAATAAAATAAACACCACTAATGTAAACTGCTGCCAACCAATTTGTAAACTGTTAATGTTCAGTACTCCAGAGCCTGTCTACAGCTGGCATGGTCCAGTGGAAAAAAATACGTGAGTTAGAAGCTGAAAAATCTGGTTTCAAACTCAGGCTCTGCAATTGCCTCACTTGAGTATTGATCACCTTTGGCAAATTATTATCTTTATATAGTTAGAAATACAGGATTGTGAAATTAATTTTGGTGCATATACACATTCCTCATAGTTCCATCACATTCTCGCTGCAACTTGGGACCAAAAAGAAAAATCATCTCCCCTGACAGATGGTCCTGTCTCTGTCTGGAGTATGCACAGCACTCTCTCACAAGGTTCCCCAAAACATATATGCTTTTTCTGTCCCCACAACCCTGCACATCACAATTCTGCTAAATTTTTGCTAAGCCCTGCAGTTGAGGTTTTTTAAAAAATGGAAAAAGACCCATGCATATTTCAGCACTAATCACAATTGGACAGCAATAGATCTTGTCAACAGTACCAAAACTCGTTACATATTACACATTTATATTTTCGCCAGTGATTTTTCTTTTAAAAAAAGTTAACTCATGGTATGCTGCAGACTTAAAAAAAGATACAGAAGAGGAGGACAGATATCTGTATTTACAGTATTTAACACAAAGCAAAGTTACTTACTCTGTAGGTCCAGAACAGGAGGCTGCTTATTGATGAACAGAATAAAATTCAACTACATTGGAAAATAACATGCTAGAGAGTCCAACTCATTAACTGCTGGAGACAATATTTAACTCTATAAATACCAATTACTACAGTTTGTTTAACCCTGTCTCCTCAGGCTGGCTTTCTGCTCAAAAGCATGCTTCCCCCACCTCCAGCAAGCTGCAGGGGGGGAAATATATGAGTAGCTCGCTGTATCTTGTTGCCTATGAAGCGGGGGGTGGGGGAAGAGAGAATCTGGGGAAAGACTGAGCGGGGGGGGGGGGGAAACAACCTGAAAGAAAAAAATTGGAGCAACCATCCTTCCCCTCCACTGTTTTTCTTCAGAACTGCCTTGTAGGTGGTTACTTTTGAGTAAAAAGGGAAAAAGAAAATGCTGGGATGAAACACAACTTATGGCTGAATAGATCATGTAGTTGGGCCCTACTTTTGTCTGCCTTTTTTTAAATCATTGTAATTTTTGGAGGCTTTAATCCAAGAGCACAGCACATCCAAATAAATGCTAGGGGAGAGGGAGAGAGAGCTACACGTGCAGATTCAGGTCACCATCCTTCCAAAGATGAAACCAACCAGTGTAATTTAATATTTATCTATTCTCTGGCTCATCTCCCCCTTTGTTTTAGTGTGTTGTCTTGATACAGTTCAGCAGAGGGGAGAACCAGGAAGTGAAGCTGAGCAGTTCTCTCGCCTGAACTGCTCTCTAGATAGCACTCTGATACAGAAAGAGACAGGGCTCAAGAGAATATATAAATATCTTATAAAGCATCGCAACACTCAATAATTAATTTCCAGCAAGAAGAAGCTTTTATTTCAACAATACATGGGTGCAAAAAAGAAAAAAGAGTGCTTTAATTCCACATCTGCTGCCACATTACCCCTGACCTGACCCCAAACTAAGAGAGAAAATGGAAGAGCCCCAACTTTAAAAAAAAAGTATTACTGCAGCTGAAAATATTTAATGTATTTTTTCCCCTAAGCATTTATACCCCACTGTTCAGTCAGAAAAGCACTGAGAGTAGCTTACAAATCAATAAAAACAACAGAGTCCTTTCCCTCAGGTTTAAAACATGGCACAAAAGGGGGGAAGTGATGGGGAGGGAAGAGGAAAACAAGCAAACTCTGGCATCAAATTCTTAATGCTACAACATTCTTCTAATAACCAGCTTGGATTGAAACAGGCTATATGCAAAAAGTTTTTTTTTTTTAAAAGCCTTGGTGGGCAAAGCCTTGAAGTGGCTATAAATGCAGCAAGAAGTTATTGACCTGACAGAGTAGAGTCTTGGCCTCTGGGGTCCTAGCTGGAATCTGCCAGCTTCTTGTTTCTCCTGTCATGACAGGTAGTCTCCACTAAAGCTCTGTGGTAGAGCATCTGCTTTGCAGGCAAAAGGTTCCATGTTCATTCCCTGATATTTCTGGGTAGGCCTAGGAAATATTCCTGTATGAACTCTTGGCAGAAGCTGCTTGGACTATAAACACTACTGAGCTAGATGGAACAATGGTCTGGCTTGGTAGAAAGCACCTTCTTACATTCCTAACACCAAGCCTCCTCTATCTGTGCTGTACAATCCCCTCTTGCACCACTTCTTTTCTGTCAAGCCATAGTTTGCCATTGCATCCAAACTGGACAAACCATGGCATGCACAACCATAGTATTCCAAATTCAGGTAGGTAGCCGTGTTGGTCTGACGCAGTTGAAATTTGTAAAAAAATATAAATTTTGTCTAGTAGCACCTTAGAGACCAACTAAGTTTGTTCTTGGTATAAGCTTTTGTGTGCATAGTATTTCAGTTCAACTAATAAGGCCAAACTAGAGCTACAAACCTGGAAGTGCTGGTGAATGTGAGAAGGGAAAAGGAGTACGTAAACCCTGGTGCTCATTCTTGTAATTCCAAACCACATTTCAGGTGATACATCTTAACTGAGCTATAGTAAGCGGCTGCAAGAATATTTATTTATTTCAGGGGCATTAATGCCCCACTTTTCAATCAGGGTCTCAGGGAGGCTTACATATTAAAATAAACAATAACACCATCCCTGCCCTTTGACTTGGAATCTAAAAGGACATAACCCAATCGGAAAAAGAAGATACAGCATTGTTCTGTATACCCTGCAAATAACTACTCAATATTTAGACTACCAGTCAGCCACTTAATAATTTGTTCCATGGCATGAAAAAGTCGCTGAATATACACACATCTCCTCATTTTAACTATTTCTGAGGGGTTTTTTTCACAGAGCTTGTCTCAGAGAGCAAAGGAACAAAATGCTCATTGATTTGTAGTTAGCATCTGTTTTGTCAGCAGTAATTTGAGATTTATATACTGAATGCTGAGCTGAAGTAAAAAGCATTTCTTTGGACTGGATCCCAGTATTAGTTAAGAATACTTAATGTCAGTGATAGAGTAGTTCCCCGGAAAAAAAAATGTTTAGCATCACATGTTAACCTAATGGCACAAGCTCAGCTGTCAATCCAGAAGCTGCTCACCTGTGGCTCCTACTTCAAGGTGAAGTGCCATGCTGCTGCTCCTCACTACTGAGTCACAACCAGCAGCTGAAACCCACAGATTACAGCTGAGGATAATTCCAGTTCTTCGCGTCAAATGAGTTCTCAGCACTGTTCGAAATTAGCCAGGCATCAGGCGCATTTTGCAACTGGGGTGGGTATAATTGCGACCACGTGGCGCTCTCTGAATGCCAGATTGACGACCGACATCTCCATCTGGCTGGCTCCTCCAGCCTTCTTAAGCAGGTAAGCAGAAGAGCTTATTTATTTCATTTATATCCCAAACAATCCAGGGAATGGTTGTTTATTTAAGGGTAATAAAAGTGATCCCTATTCACCTCACAGAGCTACAATTCTCAGAGTGGTCTAACGGTCATACCCTCTTCCCAGGAACAGTAGCTCTGTGAGGAGAACAGAGGTCTCTCAAATTCAGCTGTCAGTTTCCTATCTGTGACCGGCTACATGGAACATATATCACAACTTCTGGATACTGGTGCATTTCCATGCACCATTCGAAGTCCTAGTGCTTGGTTCCCTGTCCAGAAAAGCTCATCAGGGACCAGCTGAGATGTCATTCTACTGCCAGGAGATGGCCTTTTTATTATTATCCACCCAGTCTTTTTAGCATGTAGTATCTACTGGACATGTGGTGATTTTATCCAATCTGCTGTTCTATGCTGAACTTTTATGCCATTGTCACTTTTAGCATTATTTACAATAATAACAGTATTAACTGCAGCCTTTGGCAGGCTGATGAGCACCTGAGGTTTTGAACTACAACTCCCATCAGCCTCAGCCAGTACAGACATCACCCGTGGCTGATGGGAACTGCAGTCCAAGGCATCTGGAGGATACCAGGTTGGCAAAGCCTGGTTTACAGTAGCAGCAGCTTATTATGACTATTGCTGGTGTTTTCTTACTGTAGTGCAACACTGTCATAATAGTTCCTAAAATCATTCAAATAAATCAATGCAAAATTGGAAAGGGTGTCAGTTTGACTTTCCAGCTCAGGCATGAAAATACCACTGGACACTGTTCAACGTACTGTTTAATTAAGCAGCAGCATCCAAAAGTCTCCCAGCCATTACATTATCCATCAGAAAGATTACAAGTAAAGTTATAGATTTCATTCCTGGCACCATCAGCTATAGAGGGGGGACAGAAAGCTCTGGCATTCAAATTAGAAATACATATTTGAATGCCCTCTTTCAACCACTTAGCTTCTCTTCAACAGTTAAGCTATTTCACCCATAACTGTGTCTTTCCCCTGTGTGATATGCAGCATAATCTTATGCATGTTTACAAGATCCACTGTTTTCAGAGGTAGAAGAAGAGGAGTTTGGATTTGATATCCCGCCTTTCACTCCCTTTAAGGAGTCTCAAAGCGGCTAACATTCTCCTTTCCCTTCCTCCCCCACAACAAACACTCTGTGAGGTGAGTGGGGCTGAGAGACTTCAGAGAAGTGTGACTGGCCCAAGGTCACCCAGCAGCTGCATGTGGAGGAGCGGGGAAGCGAACCTGGTTCCCCAGATTACGAGACTACCGCTCTTAACCACTACACCACACTGGCTAAGTGTGCATAGGGCTGCAGGCTGAAGCACATTACCAGGAGCAGGTCCCATTAACCACTGTGAGATTTATATATGGAGATACTAACTTGCTTTCATATAAATAACTCTGTTCTCTTCCAACAGTCTGGATTTGAGCCAAGGATGTAGGCATTAAACTATCTCCACTTACCATGTTTAAAATAAAACTATTTCCCTCATTTTAGTTTGTCAGTTTTCATTCCAAAAACATATGCACAAATCCATCAATGCTTAAAAGGAAGCCCTGCCTGCCTGCCTTACCAGGTATGCAATGGAGTGGGGAAAATTAAAATAGAATGAGAAATGGAAGAAGTCCGTGCTGCACTTCCTTCATATTCCATTTAGGAAAGAATCTCAACTACTCCTGCTTGAAACCCCTGGGGAGTCCTCATCAACCTGACATGTCTTAATTTGAGCTTGTTTTCCAGGTCATTGGCTTCCTCTCTCGGTGCTTCTCCATTTTAAAAACTCTTAGTAAAAGAAGCGCGAGATCCACCCAAAACAATTTCTCTAAATATGCAATAATTTCCCAGGAGCAGAGATGGCACTCTTGACTCGCTAAGAGAAGGAATCATGACCTGACTGACATCCATGCATTATTGTCTCTTTGGAATTGTGAATATGTCACAAAGCCAAGTGCATGCCCCATGCAGGGTGCAGGGATGTGACTGGCTTATGGATCATATCCTGCACTTCCCTAAAGCCTTGATGTGATGAGCAAAACATGCCCTGGCAATTTATTTATTTTTGTGGTTTTCACAGCACATTTTCAGAGTAACTAATCCCCTTCCATCCCTTTCTGATCCTCACCACAAAATTTTGAGTTGAGCTGGTGTGGCATAGTGGTATTAATACAAATAATATTGGAGTTAGTAGACAGCATATAGGGACGTGGGTGGCACTGTGGTCTAAACCACTGAGCCTAGGACTTGCCGATCAGAAGGTCGGCGGTTCGAATCCCTGCGACAGGGTGAGCTCCCGTTGCTCGGTCCCTGCTCCTGCCAACCTAGCAGTTCGAAAGGACGTCAAAGTGCAAGTCGATAAATAGGTACTGCTCCAGCGGGAAGGGAAACGGCATCTCTGTGTGCTGGTCTGGTTGTGCCAGAAGCGGCTTAGTCATGCTGGCCACATGACCCGGAAGCTGTACGCCGGCTCCCTCGGCCAGTAAAGCGAGATGAGCACACAACCCCAGAGTCGTCTGTGACTGGACCTTACGGTCAGGGGTACCTTTACCTTTACCTTTAGACAGCATATAGTAGATTGGGAGACTCTTTCTGATACCATGACCTAAGAGCATAAGAAGAGTCCTACTGGAGCAGGCCAGTAGTCTAACATCCTGTTCTCACAGTGGCCAGCTGGACGCCTATGGGATGCCCACGGGCAGGACCCAAATGCAGCAGCACTCTCCCCACTTGCAATTTCCAGCAACTGGGATTCAGAAGCATACTGCCTCCAACAGCGGAGGTAGAGCAGAGCCATTGTGACTTGTGGCCATTGACATCCTTCATGGATTTGTCTAATTCCCTTTTAAAGCCACCCAGGTTTGTGGCCATCACTACATCCTGTGGGAGCAAATTCCATGATTTAACTATATGAAGAAGTGCTTTCTTTTGTTCTTGTTATTCCTGTAGAAATCCTCCAAATTGCCACTTTCAGTACAGGAAACATAGAAAGCAATGTGTTCCAACGAGGTAGCGTTGCACCCAGTCTAGGGTGAGGCCTACTGAAGTCCAGCCACTGTAGTCAACAAAAACCATCCCCAAAGAGGACAAACTGAGAGGTGGGGTTTCCACATTCCACAAGATGCACTGCTATTTGACAGTCGAGTTGGCACTGGAGGGGAGACTGACCAAGGCTGTCTTCTGAGAACAGACAAATACTGTGGTTGAAATTGAGCTAATGGCCCATGAACATCTGCGTAGTCAAAACATGGAGTGCTGGATGCATCTGCCAACTAGGAAATACTATAGCTTTGGGAAAGAGCTGTAGTGCATTTGCCTTGCGTGTCCCAGGTTCAATCCCCACCATCTCCAGATGGGGTGGGAATGGTCCCTGTCTGAAGCCCTGGAACACTGCTATCAGAGGAGACAATACTGAGCTAGGTAGACCTATGGTCTGACCCAGGACAAGGCAGCTTCCTATGTCACTTCTGGTACTGGAATTAATTGCAGCCTGAAATTCTTTTGTTGCAACTGTGGGGTAGAAACAGAAATTCTATTCTTGGTTGAGTTGAGTTTTAGCCTTGGCGTTCTTTCACCCTCCCCAGCCATTTGATTCCAGCCGGGCACCAAGCTATTCTATGAACTCAGCACATTATTTTCCTCACCTAAGTGTGCAATGCTGGTGCAAATCCCAGCTGATCTGAAATTTCTCCATTGGCAGATTCAAAGCAGACTGTCTTATCCATCTGAAATAGCAACGGGGATTTACATAGAGTAAAACTGCCTCCTAGCTACTTTAAATCCCTCTTGGCATATTACCTCAGAATTTTGCCTTCCTCTAACCAGTTCTGATATAGCACTGTCATTAAGTCAGATAGCTCTAATCCTTCAATTTTTATATACCTTTGATTCCCCATTCACTTGCATCTTGTATCTTCTTTGCAGTGGATTTAGCCTTCAAGTCCCTAGCCCCCATATCTCATTTTTGATGTTCCTCTTCTCCTCATTGCTTAATCCTAGTAATTCCAAGGCACTCTCTTCTCTCTCTCTTCCTCACAGCACAATGCATAAACACAATTTTCCTCACACGCTCCCGTGGGGTCTATAACAGGAAATATGCACTGTCCTTCCAACTATTACTTATAATATATATTCATTTGTCACTTATGCAGAGTGATCAGTAATTAAAAAACAGCATGAGTGCTACATGTCAAAATATTTCCCATTTCTATTTTCATGCTGAAATTGGGAGTCTGAAGTGGGAGGATCCTGGGAGATTGCAGGGGCTGCCTCTGCAAGAAGAAACATGTTATTTTGCAATCTTTGCCGTTGTGGAAACGGCTGCTGCAATTTTTCGTGAAGTTCAGAACCTGAACAGCTCGTAAGAGCAGATCACTCACATCAGCAGTTGCTTAGTCACACTGGTTATCCAACTGCACTAACTTTTAGGAGAGAAGTGAGGAAGCTGTGGCCCTCTAGATGCTGTTGGCCTCTCAACTCCCATCATCCCTGACCATCGGCCACAATGGCTGGGACTGGCAGGACTGCAGTTGGAGTCCAACAAGGGCCACAGGTCCCTCACCCATGGTTTAGAACCTTAGTGTTGTCACACACACACACACACACCCAAGTCCAGCAGCGATCCAGACAGAAACAGGAAATGCCAGAGGCACCAGCCAAGGATCAGGTTCAAGGATCTGAGCCAGCTGCTGGAGATGTGGAGACCAGTAGGGATGTAGCTGACAGTCCACAAAAACCTCCCACAGAACCAGGACCTGTAGAGTTCTCTGAGCCTGAGGAGCCCACTACCTCATCATTCCAGTGGCACACACCAGGCAGGTGGCCATGGAACATAGGAGGATTGCCCATCTTCAGACCAGAGGATTGACTCTTTAAGGAACAAAGAGTTCTCTACAAGGGTGTCAGAGAAAGTTGCTCACTGAGAGCTATCCGTGGTACTGAAATAGCTCCTAACCCTCATTGCTCCATGGTATCTGACACCAGACAGACATGACGCTTAGCACTTAAACCAGACCTGGAATGGAGAAGAACTTGTGCCAATCGTACCAAACAATTGTAGGCAGGAATGATCTGCACAATCTCCTGCCTGCCTCTGAAAGCCAAACTACCCCAGAGGAACTTCATCACCAATGCAGGCGTAGTAGTAGGCAAAAAGCATCTTCCCCAAAAGTGAAGTCATGGCCTGAGGGACCTGAGCTGCGCTAGCCACCATTGCTGTTCGGCATGTGGCACATGCCAGGTCAAAAGAGCACAAACCCAAGTTGGTCAACAATAGGAGGAAGCTAGTGGTGGAGGGTGCTTGCCATGTTAAATTCAGCTTACCTTCCCACACAACCTACCAAAAGGTGACACAGCCAGCTTAAACCCAGCCAACCAGAAGCCAATTGCATTGAGAGTAGAGTAGGCAAGTGCAGTCAAAGGTCAAACAGATAGCAGTCTAATAATTCCTACTGAGCACCCATATGGTAACCAGCAAAAAGCACCCTGCTGGAAGTGTGAGAGGGCAGGATGCTGAAAGAATAGAAAAGGAAGTGCTTGGCTGAGGTCTCTCCTCTATATAGGAGGCTTGCTTCCCCCTACAGGCCTAAGAAGGAATCCCTCATCTCCTTTAAGGAAAGAATTTGAGAGTCTTCTTCCTAATAGGGGGTGGAGTAAATTCATCCCCAACTAAAGGCTGGGAATGGCAAGATCCTAAACTTACAGGAAAGAAGATCATTCTTTGAGATATTTTCTGACTTAAAGGCTCCAGAAACTGAACAGCGCTATTTGTCAAGTGAAGCAGTTTACACACACGTGCACACACTGGTTTTTGGTGATAATCGTAGCTTAACAGGGTTAGTTCCTCCACAGGGATGGAAAGGGAAACGCTTGCATTCTAGTTGCCATGGAGGCATCAAGCAGGTGCTGCTGTCCCCAGTGTGAACTGCCCAGGGACATGAGATGGGTGGTCAAGTGGCAATTGCAGCAGTAGCAGTTATTTTCTGTATTTTTCCTCTCCTGGGGAGAAACGGTACCTTGCTTTGTGTGGTGATAGAAGATGACAGTCATCCAATACTTTCCTTCCAACTTAAACCTAATACAGCCCTTCCCCCCCCCCCGCCCCCAGTCCTCAAATCACACTATAGTTAGCATGAATTTGAGGAAAGTGCTGACTAAGTCCTGTTGTGGTGCAGGCAGGCAGAGGATCATTTCACACACCTTATTTTTCTGCAACCCTTGAGGGGAGCTTAGGTAAATGGCCTCTTCAGCTTCAGAAAAATTGCTAGTAGTACTGCGTTAATATATATGTCAAAGGAGCAGGTTGAGAACATGAGATCAAAGACCATTTGAAGGACTCCTCCCAGAGGGCTCCCATTTATACAAAAGCAAATTAATAATAATAATAACAATAACAACAACAATTTATTATTTATACCCCACCCATCTGGCTGGGTTTCCCCACTCTGAGCGGCTTCCAACAGGATATTAAAACAGGATAAAACATCAAACGTTAAAAACTTCCCTAAACAGGGCTGCCTTCAAAAAGTCCTTGACATCTGATGGGAGGGTGTTCCACAGGGTGGGTGCCACTAGCAAGAAGGCCCTCTGCCTGGTTCCCTGTGACCTCGCTTCTCGCAGTGAGGGAACAGCCAGAAGGCCCTCGGCGCTGGACCTCAGTGTCCAGGCTGAACAATGGGGGTGGAGAAGCTCCTTCAGGTATAGTGGACCGAGGCAATTGAAAGAATAAGCCAACTTTCCCCAAACATCCAGATGTTTTAGACCAGCTCCCATCAACTCTAGGCAGCTGCTGTTGAGCAAAACATATGGATGGCCCCAGGCTCAGGAAGGATGAACTAGGCTAAGATCATTCTTTACTGAGCCAGGAAAACATTTTTACATTCTTTGCCATGATGATGATGATGATGATGATGGTAATTCAGAAATAGTTTTAGGTTCTCCTTTCATATAAATTCATCCATGAATCCATCCACTTACAGCAAAGCCCTCTCAAGTTCTACTCAGAAGCCCCAATGAGTTCAAGGTAAGTGAGTTCAAAAGAGTTAAGACCACGTGGCACCCTACAGATGTTGTTGGACTCCAATTCCCATCAGCCCTGGCCAACATAGACATTGGTCAGGCACGACTGGAGTTAGAATCCAAAAACAACTGGATGGCATCATGTTGACTATCTCTGCGGTATAGGATTGCAGCCTCCATTTAACAGACCTAACTTCTACGTAAATCCATAAGCCTCTACAGCAAATAACACAAACATCACATTAATCTTAAGGGACTTAAAATGCAAACAGTTTTTATTGGTGGGCGTGAGTTCACAGTATCCAGTGTTCTTTGGGCCAAGCCCTACAAACTGTTTATCTGCTCCTAAACAGATTAATTACTCATACGTACAACATACACACATATCATTTTAAAATACAATTTGTCCCAAATCCTTTGCCATTTTTTTTATAGTTCCCCTGAACTCCCTCAAAATTACAAAGTTCTTCCTGATAATGAGAGGCCAAGATTTGTTCTGTGGCCTTTTCTGCCAGATGGCACAAAAGCAGGCTTCTTTCT
This sequence comes from Podarcis pityusensis, assembly GCF_964106645.2. Lineage (NCBI taxonomy): Eukaryota > Metazoa > Chordata > Lepidosauria > Squamata > Lacertidae > Podarcis > Podarcis pityusensis. Next base: position 46,487,247 of record NC_138028.1, read on the forward strand.
GGCATGGCCCTCAGATCTCTTATTTTTATGAGTTTTATTGCAGCAAAGTGAAAGCCCTGGGCCATTTGGATCCGAGAAATAATACTCAAATGAGCAAAGCAATCAGTATAGCTTAGATTTCAAGGACAAGTGACAGTCATGAAAAATCAATTGATGTTCCCTCTTACTGCTTGTTTAATAAAATATTTCGCATCCTTCCCGCGTTGTTTCGAATTTGCCCATCTTCTGCCATGCTCACAGTGACAGACATGGAAAGAAGCAATAGGAGCAGAGAATGTTGCCCTATACGAAGTTACACCATTGGTCCATCTAGATCAGCACTGTTTGTGCTGACTGGCAGCAGTTCTCTAGGTTTTCTGACGGGGGTATTTCCCAGCTCCATCTGGAGATGCTGGAGACTGAATCTGGGACCTTCTGCATTCAAAGCAGGTGCTCTTCCACTGGGCCCCAATACAACCCAATTCACTTCAAATGAAAGCCCTTTAACCTTTGTAGCATGTGCCTTGGAAGAGGGCAGGATTCTACATACAGCAACACAACAAGAATCTGGGGGGAATGAAGAGATTACTGTCTTAAAGGTTTTCTGACCAGTCATGACTCTTAGACAGTCTGATGTGGGGGTAGTCAACGCTGGGCTACTGCTGTTGGCCATGCTTGCTGGGGTTGATGAGAGTTGGGACTCCAGCAACATCTGGAGAACAGCACATTTGCTTTCCCTGGTTTTATGACTCTATACAGCACATCAACAGTCCATAGCGTGGAAATAAATATTCAGCATATGTATCTTACAAGTGGGGGACCTGTGACCCTCTAGATGTTGTTGGACTCCGGTTCCCATCAGCCTCAGCCAGCATGGTCAATGGCCAAGGATGATGGGAACTGGAACCCCAATAGCATCTGGAGGATCATGCATTCCTCCTCCCAGTATATATGATGCTGCCCAATATTAACACTCATTTTCAACTGCACCAGAACCTGAAATATAATCCTCTTCATACAGATTCATACTGTGTTTGTGTAAAGAAAAATTGTGCTTGACAATGGTAGCCTAGTGAAACTCAGCACTTCTATCAGGATATATAGTTAAACAAGATTATTGATTCAGATTCATGTGTAAGTTCCACTTTCAGCACTGAAGAGAATTTCCTGCTATGTTTAAAGCAAGCGATTAGTTTAGTTTCTGCTTTAAAAAACAACAGCTATTCTTCGTAGATGAACAAGTACTAATGTACAAATTAATGCTCTCACAGTCACATATAACTTTAAAATCTATCTCCTGAAGTATTTCTAATGCAACATTGAACGTATTGAATCAGATAATGCATTCTACATTACATTTTTTAAAAGGTTTGGATTAAGTAGTGGTAAAGCTCTTACACAAGGACTGTACTCTTTCCCGCTGTACATAAAAAGGTGCAGATTGCTAGCAAGGAATCCATGGGGAAACTGCCCCGTGTCAACAGTTTAATTACCAGAGAGAAGTCTTGTTCTATGCTGACATAGTGCCTGATGTGTTAACTTGGGGGCAAGTGCTTTCAAAACATTGGCTTCCCATATGAAACCTGAAATAGAACAGTCCCCGCAAGGGGATTTCTGCTATCTCATTATGGAAAGATAAAATAGCCTTTACTGAAGGCTAGGCTGCATTACAGAACTTTGCTGGTAATAATAGGAAAGGTGAAAACCAACAGCTTGGTCTTCTTGACTTTTGATTGCAAGTAAGCAACCTGCAGGTGCCTTTAATAAAGGCCCGCTATGACCATGATCTCACACACTGCACAATGAGGTTTCCAGAGGGCAGAGTTCCTCTGCTTCCCCCATCCCCTGGTACGCCAACAAAGTATGCGAACTGGATATCTGATACACAAACATACTGAATACAGGAGCTGTGGTGGTCTCCATGCTGATTTCTGCTAGTCCAAATGGCAGACAGAAGTCTGTTACAGTTGATGCAGTTGCTAAAACCTCAAACAGGAACTAGAATGCACAAACCTATAACCATTTGGTGCATTTTCCTTTTCTCCCTCCCTCTACCTCCTGGTTAAATGCTACAGCTACTTTAGCACAGCAAGGCCACCTGGATGCAGCTCCAGAATGTCTACTGAGAAGTAAGTCCTACTGAAGCCAATGGAACCTACTTCAGTTTAAGTGAGCAAAGGATTGCAGGCCCATTTTATATATCACCACTTTCATGGTCATAAGGAATATATATATATATATATATATATATATATGTGTGTGTGTGTGTGTGTGTGTGTGTGTGTTATAATATGCTCAGCTGCAAGCTTTAGTGCTACTGCAACAGGATCCCCCTCATGCCCTCTCCTAGTGCATGCCCTGTGCCACCCCCAAATCTGCTCTGGTAGGCTGGAGGAACCCCAAGAACAGATGCAGGGGGGGGGGAGGAGAAGTGGAGAATATTCCATGTGTAAGGAGAAATCCTTGCAATGACAGAATGTTTTGCTTAGCACTATATTGAATACAGTCCGAAGTCAAAGTGATTTATGCCAATTAGGTTCCAATGAAGTCAGTCAAAAACTGCAGTTAGCTTGGTTGTGGCTGTCTACTGTTAAAAAAAGCAAACCAAAATACCAGTTCTACAACAGACTCTTACGAAGGTGAATCTAATTCAACCTATTTTACTAGCATGTCAGTGATATCTTACGTTTTCCTTTTAAATTTACAGGTAGCGTACCCAAGTACAGACAAAAACAACAGAAAACCGTTAATCTTATAGTACAAAACCTGAAGAATCCATTTGGAAAATAAGTCTGCAGTCCTATGCACACTTACCTAGGAGTAAGTCTCACTGAACTCGCTGAGGTTTACTTCAAGGTAGACGTGTATAGGATTATGCAGCAAGTTATTTTTTGAAAACATGTAAACAGTCATCCAGCTCAGAAGCTGGCACAGAAGTAATGAATGACTCTGAATGTCTTACTTTTCTGTAAACAATCATATTTGGAGAGCTCTCCTCTTGATCAGCTGTTTCCATGTCACTGGATCCCTGGGCCATTATGAACTGGCTTCTTTTCACCCAGGCTGCAAAAGGGAAGAACATTATTCAGTGGGTCACCCAGAGGAAGAAAGTCAAGAAGATACATTCAAAATCAAATAATAAGCATAGATATAGGAGACGAAAAGTGTGCTCAGGAATTTTATTCCATCATATAATGCCTGAAAGGCATGAGATACAGAAATAGTTTTATCACACTGATGAAATAACAGACTGGCAAACTTGAGTCTAAACATATGCTTACTGCCTTGCCAAGGGGCTAGAAGAATTTTGTTTTCTTTGGATGAGAGATCAGGTGAGACAAGGGTGTGTTTGTAGTATTTTGCTTAATATTTTGCTTAGGCTTGGTGCTGTTGACTGGGGCTGGTGGGAGCTGCCGAGCAACAAGTTGGGGAAGGCTTGATTAGTCTTGTTAAGAACAGAAGACCATGGCTGCAGAATAAGGCCAATGTTCATCCTGTTCTTGCAGTTGCCAACCAGATGCCTGTAGGAACCCTGCAAGCAGAACATGTGATGGACTCTGATAATGGGACGACATTAACAGAACCTGCTCAGGTGATCTTAAACACAGAAGTCAACATGACAGCATATGTGACGTTTCTCCATTTCTCTTACAAAAACATCCCTGCCAATCAAAAGCTCCCTTGCCCATACTGCACGTAGTGTGAGTAAAAGGATGGCAATCTGTATGAAAGTATAGAACCAAAAATATGCATCTTGGGTCTTAAGAGAGCCAAAGAATGAGGCTGTAGAGCAAAAGAATAATCACCACCAACTTGAGGAGCCTCATATTCATGGGTACAGAAGTCCAGGCATCCAGAAGCCACTGGCATCTAAGAGATTAGGTTTTTCCTCCTAAGGAGACATCTTGCTGGCTCCAAAGTTTTGCAGAAATGAATCCACCATTGCTCATTCACTTGCCTCTACTTGGTCAACAGTTCTGAAGGTAAACCCAGTGTTCTGACCCATCACTATGTAATTACATTAATGCTTAGCCAGAAACGGTTTCACTTTGAAGCTTTGTATTAATACATTTTCTTTGACTTGTATAGGGGTGGTGGAGGAGTGCCCGGATCCATATTCATTTACTTAGCCATGGATGCTACTTCTATTGAGAGACACAATCAGGAAGTTAATTCTTTTTCCAGGAGTTGACAATACAACAGACAAATTCAACTCCATCATGACTGCATGCCTAATTAGAATGGAGAGAAGAGGAGAAAGGGAACATTTGCCATTACTTTTGCTAATAGACAATACATTAGAAAAAGCATCAGACCATGCAAAAATAAAGTCAATATTGGCAGAGTCTAAATAGTTTCATCATCATTTAGCAAGGAGATTCAAAGAACACGATCTGTTATTTTATGCCAGTGGACTGAGAGGCATCAACAAACTGCTATGCATCAAGCGTATAATAAAAATGTATTTTTAGGGGCTTAATACCCAACCAGTTTAGAACATTTCACAGTTAATGGCCATGATGAATTCCACATCTAAAAACAGAGGCCATTAAAATAAAGACATTAATATGGTAGACGACAGTGGATGAGATTGGAAGTGTGTGCAGAGTTTTTATCTTAAAATTCAAACACACTGACCCAACTTTAGTGAAATGAGCTACCCCATTAACACATTAACAATGCTTCTAAACTAGAAGCGTGTCCCAATGAGTTCAGTGGGGCTTACTCCCAAGTAGGTATGCATAGGATTGTGGTGCAAGATGCACAACCGATAGAACATAATACAATGCGTGCAGACAACAGAATATTCAAATGTGCATTTATTTGTCTGTAGTTCCTGATAAAGCAAGTAATATCTGTTTCTATGACTGCACCTCCTTTTCTGGATCAGGGTGAAAAAACGGGACATAGTTTAAGATACCTTAAACCAGTGCTGAGCTAAAACAGAGAAGTGAACTAAAGCCCCATATCTGGGGTTGGCAGAAATGTATGGACTGGAATAAGTCACTGTCTTTTAGCATCTGTAAAATGGGTTTCTACTATTTAGGATAACAGTACTGCAAAGATTAATACAATCAATATTGTTGAGCACTTTGCAAATTAAGAGAAGAACTATACAAGATTAACAGTCAGCAAAAAGGAAGCACTGTGCTGATAGTGTCACAGGTCAAATCCTGTGCATGCTTCTTCCTTTGAAATAGCAGGAAAGTAAACAAGTGTTGTCAGATCCCAGCAAGAGCAACGTGTGAGTGAAAGCAGGTGTACATGGAAGTTTTCCCTGCTGGACAATGAACAGCACACATGCAGATGAATTGTGTAGGTGCAGTTCCTAAAGCTGGTTCACTATAACCAGCGCTTGGAGCAAGGCACACGGTTCCCGATCCCATGTTGGGAAGAGCATGCACAGCTCCAAGCACTGATTATAACATTTCACAGGTGAAAATAGGGGCCTACTCATAACAAAATCCTTATTTTCCCATTCCAAGGATCACAGACAAGATCCCCTATCCCAGCCTTCATCACACTGCTTTGCTTCACCTGCTGGTGTCAGCTAATGACCACAAAGATACACATTCCTCAGCGTATGGTTTCCCCATATATCCCTCATCTCACATATCCCTCTGCCCTTCCAGTGAAGTGAATGGAAAAGCTGTTGTACGTGGAATGAATAGGACATCCCTAAATTGAAGTAGTGCAGGGTTAGAGCCTTCTCCTTAAATAAATCCCCTCTTTATAACGCTCAAGACGTTGCTATGGCAGGATATTGCTTCACCAATAATCAATTTTGCATAAAACCTGTGGCTTATCTTTCATCTTATTCCTTAATCTTCTATTTATGACATCAAATTCTGTTGCTAGGGAGATGCTTACGCAGATCATTATGACTTTAGGTAGCAAGACAAATGGCTAGTTCTTTTGCACACACACCCCTCCCGAAATTAAACACACACACCACTACAGTTCTGTGCTATCAAGGCAAAACTGATTCCCAAAGGGAAGGTTGGTCATCAGTTACAGTATAAAGCTGCATAATAATGCTTATTCATGACTAAGATGAACTATTCCACTGGAAAGGCACATACCTAATTCCCAAACCCTGATGCAATTTTTTATCTGACATGACAACTTGTCACTTTAAAACAGGGCTTGAACAACGACTGATGTCGTGATTCAGATATTCTTGCAAAGATTTCTTAGCGGCAAGGAACTATGAATATTAGCTTTATGGGGGTCTATTCAGAGTATCAATTTAAGGCCTAACAAACGTACAGCTGCATATTTGTCGTGCAGATCATCCAGACATCTTCCTACCAGAGAGCATGGCTGACTCAGGGATAAACTGCAATATATATTTGCTGTTGGTAAAATTAGTTAATTGTTGCCTCACCCACAGGACCATCACCATTTGAAGCAGGGTGTCAAACTGAAATTGAACCTGTATGTACAAACTGAGCTGGGGGGGAAACAGGATTGAACCAGGAGGAGGAAGAGGAGGAGGAGGAGAAGTAGAAGAAGTTGTTGTTCAGTAATCAGATGCTCAAGAGGCTCCTGTGAAGGTAGTGATGGACTTCTCCAGGCCGGGCAAGAGGCAGGCAAGAGATATGCTGTATCACTGTACTTGAGGATTGCTAGTTCTCAAATCTCATGTATTTTGTCTCAGAGTGCGAAGTGCTTCCCTCAGATGAAGACAAAGAAAAGGTGAATCTAACTAAACTATAGGCCATGGGTCAAAAGGCAGCAGTCCTTCATATGTTTGTTGGACTACAACTCCCATCATCCCTGAACTTTGGCCACACGCTGGCTATGGGTGATAGGCGCTGGAAGTCCAAAACATCTGGATTCCAAATGGCAAACTGGGTGTCACTGAATTTTCATGCCTTGAGTTACTTCTCAGAGTATGAGATTTCCTTCATCAAAGCAAGTTCCACAAGTGAACTGCCCTGAAACCTGAGGGTACTGGGCAGTAAGTAAGTAAGTAAGTAACTCAATCAATCAATCAATCAATCAAATAAAATAAATACAGGTCAACAGTGGAGACCCCTGCTCTAACTACTCCCATATGTTCCAACTTGTGTTTTATTCCTTCTTAAAAAAGATTACATTTTTATTTGCAAATTTAGCAAGAAAAGGAGAACAGAAAAGAGAAAAATTAAAATTAAATAAGAAAAAAGAATAAGGGGGGAAATAGTAATGATACAAATTATATACAAATAATAATAATTAACAGACCACTGACAGTACCTGAATCTTAAATTAAGCCCTCCAGATACTGAAATAGGTAGCCATACAAAACTGATATCAATATGAGATATGATTGAATATAGCTAGGGAAATGAGGTCCTCAGACCACTGAGTACTTACAATCTCTTAGCCACCATAAGGGCTCACAAAACCCACTTTTGTTGTCCACTTGAAAGACCCCATACTACAGGGATATAATTTGAGAATATATGAACATCTGCCATAGCAAGGTCTTCACCAATACAAAGCTGATACAAGGAACAAATTCAGACTAAAAGGAATGTATCAGTGGACAAGCCCACATCAGATGCCTCAAATAGGCATTCTCAGCATTACACCTCCAACATCTATGCATGTTAGTCTTCCTATACAAAAGTTGTGGAGCCCAACATACTCGGAATATCAATTTTGGCTGAATCAATATCAATTTCAGGTCCAAGAAAACATTCTGCATAGATTCAAAAGCAATTTCCCATTGTTTAGGCTGCACAATACCTTCTAATTCCCTAAATTCTAATTGAGTTTATACTAAACTAAATAGTTGAATACGGAAATCCAATGAAGCTAAAATCATCAGTAAAGACATCACAACAGTAACAACCAAAGGCATCTGGGACTAAAAGTGAAGGATAAAAACATGTGCTTTTAACTGGCGGCAAAAGCACTCCAGAGTAGGTGGCCACCTAAATTCTTACAATAACCCTATGAAGCAGGTTGGCTTGAAGGATTAGGATTGGCCCAAGGTCAGCTTCCCAATGAACGTTCTGGCCAAGTCTGGGTCTTCCCACACAGAGACCAGCTCTAGTCTACATTGAATACACCCCACTGGCTCTTGCAGATTCTGAAAGCTTTCATGTAGGAGGCTTAGATTGCCTTTGGGCTGCTTTTGCGCTATTTATGCAGATGTCTGATCTTTCTTCATGTGGAAGAGAAAGCGGAGGAAAGACATTTAGAACAAGTAGTGGTACTCTGGCTAAAGTTTACATTTATATCAGAAATCTGCTTTAAGTGTCATGTATGAAAATGCCCTTCACTCCTTGGATGGGTGGGGGAGACCAAATAAGGTCTCCCTTGCCCTGCTACACCATCCATGAATCCCTTCCATCTTATAACCTCTACAGGATAACCTTGGAAGTCCCAGCTGAAAGACAATAGTATACTCCCCACCCCAGTTCACAGGTAAAAAGGATAGTTAGAGGAAGGAATAGCCTTGTCAAGGAGGGGAACATGTATTTTAACATTTGTTTTAAACTGTTTTTAATATTTATTTTTTAATCTTTGTAACATACCCTGGGACCTCATGGGGATGGGATGGTAAGAACCCTATCCCTCTCTCTATCTATCTATTTGCATGTTGCTAAAGGCTTCTCCAGACTCACTTGATACAAGCCATTTCCAGCTCCTATGTATCACAGATTTTGTTGTTGCTACTGCTGCTGACCACTTTCCCTCTTTCCCCTGAACCCATATCCTCCAGCCTTTGAAAAGACAGCCTTTAAAAGCCATGATATTCCACCCTCCACACTCATCTGCAACCTGTGAACAGCATGGTATTGTTCTGAAATGGGACTTGTAGGATTATGCTGCAAAAGCAAAATTTAAAAAATGGGAACACAGACGTACCCGTGTTCCCTTCCCACCTTATAAAATTATCCTTTCCAGAGAAGTATTTCTCAAATTCAGCAGTGCAATTTCAAGATAACTATTTAGAGGAAGAGAGTACTACGATTCCCTAATGATGCTGAACGTGACACCTTGTATGCAAGTCCCACCGGCTTCAATGGAAATTAAGTGCATACAAGTGTGCTTGGTACTGCACACACAAGGATTTCTCTTTAGTCATAGCTCTGCCTTGTTGTATTTGGTTGTGCTTATTTGTTGGTTTTATACTGCACTTGTATGCTGTGTGAGTTAATTTCACAGACACTTTTATACAGCAACCTGGTATCTTTTGAGGGTGGGCAGTCAAGAGATAATTAAATAAAATAAATAAAGGGTTATACCTGCAATTTTAGGCTATAGAATTGTATCTAATGAGATTAGGGAAATAATGGTGAAGTGCTCAGGCTACAACCTTTGAATAAACTTGAAGTGGATTCTACTAAAAATGGAGAGACTTAGCAACCTGCCCTGCACCACATAGAAGTCCGCATCAAGAACGCAGCCCATACCGGCAATGCACTGGGGGAGGGGGGCGGTCTGCTGATTAATTGACAACCCTGCTCTTCTAGCAATCTCATCGTGACCTGCAAAAACAGAAGGTTTATCAAAGTCTCAGAGAGCAGGCTTCAAGCTGTACAAGCCTGTTCTGTGCTTAGGATAAGGAAACACAGCTATTGACAGGACCGCTGCTTCCTGAGAAAAAAATCCAGCAGGCAACATGTTCAACCAACTCACCAAGCAATCAAAGCTGAGCTTCCCTTCCAAAGCCCACCTGGGCACACTCAACTCCCATCCAGGGAGCTTTAATTTTAAGGGACCACAACCTTAAGGCTTTTGGTAGTACTTCTAATCCCCCCAGTCCAGAAACATGGGGTACCTAAGCCTGCTCCACAGCTGCTTTCACACAGAGCTAGCGGGGACTTGTGTGGGACCAGCATGGCCATGCAATGCAGCTGTGAGAGCATGGCACACTCACGCGCAACTGGGAATATGGAAAGATGCCTGCACTCAGCGCACTCCCTCTCTCTGTCACCAGCCAGGTTTTGCTAATGGCATGGGGATGAAATCGGTCTCACATTCAAGCAAGAGCCTTTGGTTTTCTTTGGAAAGATTTGCAGATAAGTAATATGCAAGTTCTCAGTCACTCCATGGCAGCATATTATATTTAAATATATTTAAAGCACATACAGAGCCAAAAAGAACCATGGGGACTGTAGTTCACAAAGCTCCCAGCACCATTAAACTACCGTTCCCAAGATTCTGTTTTGGGGTGGGTGCTTTATAGGTATGATGGGTATGCAGCCACAACTCAGTTATGCCAAAGTACTTACTTGGCTTTAAGTGACTCTGTGCACACCATATCTCCAAAGCACATGCATGGCACACTTGTCCCCTCACAGAATTCTGGGCACTGTAGTTATCAAGGCTGCTGGGAAATGGAACTCTGTGAGGGGTAAACTACACCACCCAGAATTTTTTGAGCAAAAGAACATGCTCTGAATGTGATTTAAGAGTATAGTGTGTACACAGCCTAGATGGAAGTATGTGTGAGTAAGTATTGCTGTCTTTTTAGTTTGTTGTTGGGGGAGGGGCCTATGCATCTACAACTCAAAGGCAAAGGCTACCCATAGCTGAAACCTCTAACCCACTGAAAATTGGCTTCTTCCAGTTCCTATCGCCCCATTCACAACATGATGCATTCCACATTAAAAGGCCTTCTTGGGGACAGCTGTGAAAACCAGATTACAGTGCAACCCTAGTGTGGTTTACTTGGAAGAGTCTCATCTGATCTCAGTGGGGCAGAGTTTAGGATTCCAGTCCCATCCCTAGGGCCCAACCAGCCTCAACTCCTTTGTGGAACAAAAGGAAAGTGTAAGAAGCAGCTGAAAGACTAGCAGTGCAACCCTAGGCGCATTTACTCAGAAGAAAGCTATGGTTTTCCCAGTAGTGATGTATGGAAGTGAGAGCTGGACCATAAAGAAGGCTGATCGCCGAAGAATTGCTGCTTTTGAATTATGGTGCTGGAGGAGACTCTTGAGAGTCCCATGGACTGCAAGAAGATCAAACCTCTCCATTCTGAAGGAAATCAGCCCTGAGTGCTCACTGGAAGGACAGATCGTGAAGCTGAGGCTCCAATACTTTGGCCACCTCATGAGAAGAGAAGACTCCCTGGAAAAGACCCTGATGTTGGGAAAGATGGAGGGCACAAGGAGAAGGGGACGACAGAGGACGAGATGTTTGGATAGTGTTCTTGAAGCTACCAGCATGAGTTTGACCAAACTGCGGGAGGCAGTGGAAGACAGAAGTGCCTGGCGTGCTCTGGTCCATGGGGGTCACGAAGAGTCGGACACGACTAAACGACAACAACAAGCAGCAGCTGAAAGACTAGCAGTGCAGCCCTAGGCGCATTTACTCAGAAGTAAGCACCTCTTAGTTCAACGGGGCACACACCCAGGGAAGTGGATGTATATTCCAGCCTAAAATGCAGCAAGTCGTGTTGGGAAGACCCCCCTCGGCCCTTCCTCTCCCCAAGTACTTCGGGGCCTGGTAGCAAAACCATTTATTTGCTTTGAGTTTTAACATTAAATCCCATTCTTCGAATATACGCGAAACTTGCGACCTCTAGCTCTGCAGGTCGCCGATTCAAGCGCGACCATTTTCCAAGCGCGGTTCCCCCCCCCCCCCCCCGGACTGCATTTGAACAGCGCGTAGCAAGAGGCGACCGCCGGCGGCAAACTCCTGCTCCCAAGTTTCCTCCAAGGGTCAGGGGCAAGCGGCGCAGCAGCGAGCCAGCGCCATCCCTTGCCCAGCCCGTTGCTTAGCGATCGCCCTCCGCGCGCGCCCCGCTTAGCACGCAAACCCCGATCCTCTCCTCTGGGCGCAAGCCCCCCGGGGAAACCGGCGGGCGCCCGGGGAAACCAACGCTCCCGGCGCTTAAAATGAACGCGCGCACCCTCCCCAAGCACACGGCCCCGCATGCAAATAGCTGCGCTCCGAATGGAACGCCGCGCCGAGGGCGCGTTTACAACGGCGACGCCCGCGATCCAGTACGTCTCCTCCAACTCATTTGCATCCCTAGAATAACAAAAGGAGGAAGGCAAGGGGGCCGCGAGGCTGCTTCATCCGAATCCCGCTGCTCCTCCTTTTCGCACCCGTTGCACAAAAGGGAGTTGCAGACACATTGCTTGGGGCTGGGGTTAAGGAACCGAAGAACCGATTTAATGAGTTCCCGTGTCCCTTTAACGTGGGAAAGCGGGGGGTGGGGGTCATGCATTGCTAGGCATCGTTGCCCCACAAAGCTTTGAGGGGGGGGTTGGGGGGAGAGGGGTGAAGAAACGAGGACGCTGCGCAAGGGCGATCGTAATTTACCTTAGCAACCAAGGATCTGCTGTGGTCGCCTTCGGCTTTTAAATTTCCCCTGGGCGGCAGGGAGCAGCCTGATTCATGTTGAAGCCGAAGTGGCGGGCGGGGGGGGGGGGAGGCGGGTTAAAGGAGAGGCGGCTTCCCCGGGGATCTGGATCTCTCTTTCTCCCGCCCGCCTTTCAGGGGATCTTAGACGCCGTCGTCTTCAGGAGGGCGCCTGCCGGCTGCCAAAGGGGTCGCGGGAGGGCTGGCAGCGCCGCTGGCGAAGGTGGACCCGGGAGAAGCGGCGGAGCCCAGCTCAACATGCTCGGCGGCTCACGCCTCCTGTCGCTGCATTCCCCCTCCGCGCGCGCCGCCTTCTCGCTCGCCTTCCCCGCGGCTTTGGCACACGCTCTTCTTCGCCCTCGCCGTCTTGCTCCGCTCGAGGCCGGGCGGTGGCGGGGAGACCAGCCCAGCGGCGGAGGAGGAGAAGAAGAAGAAGAAGAAGCCACCCCGGCGGAGCCGAGGGAGGAGATGTGGACGGAGAAGGAAAAACAGAGGCTCCAAGTCCCAGGTTTGTCCCTTGCGAGCCAGCGGGCTGGCGGGAGTAGCAGCAGCGCCCGCTGCAGGCTGCGGGCGGAACTGCAGCCTCGTTTCCAAAGGCTCTGAAGGCCTTATAGAGAGAGCGCACAGCCCGCCCGCCCGCCCCCAGGGAGGTGCAGCAGAAAAACCCAGCAAGTTTGTTTGTTTGTTTGTTGTTTTGCTTAACGTACCCGAATTAATGTCAGGGCGGTGCACATTTAAAATCGCCGGTACAATGCTAACATCTAATCCGCACTACTATATTATTAAAAAATAAAAAACTATATTATTAAAAAAACAACAACACCCGTTTCACATCAATACAACAAAATTGAGAGGAATAATGAAGACAGCCCAGGTGGTTGACACAATCGCTCTTGAGCGTCATCTCCTCTCCCTCAGGGCCTGCCATGGTCCGAGAATCATGAACCTGTAAGGGAGATGGCATAAACATGTGAAAGAAAACTCTCAAATACAATCAAACGCAAGTGTGTTCCCAGTGTCAAGCCTGGTCTGAGGCCGCGAATGCAGCAAAGAAATGTTTTCGCTCTGCTTCCATTGTGTCCTCCCAGTGCCAGCCAAAAGTTCTTCAGAATGGCTTCGGGGCCTTTTACATGCTGGCCCCAAAGAGGTGTCGGAGGCCTGCATTGACTTGTTTGTGAAGCAATTTTGGGATAAGGAGGCACTGGAAACCTGGGCTGTGATAAGTTTGCTAGGCACTTCAAGGACAAACCCATTCGCCTTCATACCGATACAGGGGCACCTTGGATTAAGAACTTAATTCGTTCTGGAGGTCCGTTCTTAACCTGAAACTGTTCTTAACCTGAAGCACCACTTAAGCTAATGGGGTCTCCCACTGCTGCCGCGCCACGATTTCTATTCTCATCCTGAAGCAAAGTTCTTAACCTGAGGTACTATTTCTGGGTTAGCGGAGTCTGTAACCTGAAGTGTCTGTAACCCGAGGTACCACTGTGTTGATTCCTTTGCTATTATAATCTCTGGTGAGACATCCAGCACACTGTCATATATAGTTCTGTGGGATCAGTTCCAGCTACGGAGGCCTGAGGATGTGGACAAGGTGCTTCTAGCTGCCCATCCCATCCCTGGCCCTCTTGACCCTTGCCCATCCTAGTTGTTGGTGCAAGTCAGGGTGGGGCCTGGTTAATGCATCTTGGCATGAGGAGGTTATCCCAACTGCCTCAAAGGAGTTGATGGTACACCTGCTCCGAAAAAAGACCCTGAGGGTTTGACAACAGTGTCCGGTCTCTAATACCCACTTTTGGGGTAAGGTGCTTGAGAGTGTAGCGCCAGTTCAGTTGCTGCCACTGTTGGAGGAAATAGGACCCATTCCAGTCTGGGTTCAAGCCTGGGGTTGATATGGAACTGGCCCTGGTCACCCTGAAAAATGACCTTCAAGGGGAGGGGGAGAATGAGAGACCAGATAGCCCAAAGACATCTCACCAATTCTGGCCTGGCTTCTGATATGTTTCCAGGCTCAATTTAAAATGCTGGTGTGTGTTTTTCAGAATATTTTAATTGGTTTTTGTCCCCTTCATATATCCAAAACAATACAAACAAATATATCCCTCCCCTAACATATCTTTCCTTCACTCCCGCTCAGGACAAAAGGTATCTAGTAACTTTTCTTCTTCTTGTTGTTGTTGTTGTATTTGTTGTTCTTTTATACCAAAGTACTTTTCCATAGATTTCCATAAACAGCGGGTGGTCAAAAGCCGGAGACTTCCGGGGTGGCGCCATCGGTAATGGAGGACTCTGACTTGGAGGGAACCGGCTCTGCGGAAATCGGGTCTGCACCGCTACGGCGAAGCGGGGACCCTTCAAAAATCACAGACGGGTGAAGCCTGTGACCGTGGGACTCGGCGGGCACCTTTTGCGCCCCCCCAATTGGCAAAGGAGTCCGATTACGGGCTCCGGAGCAGAGCGGGGAAGTGGCGCGGTGCTGTGAGTCATCTGCTTCTTCCGTGGAGCGAAGCTGCGTTGCCGTTGCCGGAGAGCGCTACCTTTTTCCTGGGACAATTTGGCTGTAAAACAACGATCCGTGAGTAGGCTAATTTCGGAACTAAAGGAACTTTATAAATTATTTGGCACCGAAGCGGAGAGGCATAAACAGGAAGTCTGCCTTCCGTTCTTGTAAATGGAGTAAAGCAATGAACTTGTAAGCGGAAACCTTAAAAGACGTTGGAAAAGGATTATAATTCGAACATCAAACAAGCAATTCCCCCCCCCCTTGATTGCAGGGGAGGAGGGGGGAAAGGTCTGAACTGTATTTCCCTGCAAAAAAGAGAGGAAAAGAAGCTAAAATCCACCGCTTAAAACCCTGGAACGGGTTCCCAGTGAATAGTAAGAAAGCCGTATTGTCAAATGTGCTGTTGCTGAAAGTACTTTTTGACAGTTAACTCTGCATCTGAGATACAAGTAAGATACAATATTTCTGACTGGCTTCTCCTGGTTTTAAAGTAACAGGAAACAACTGAGATTGAAACTGTTGTCCTTTTTGTGAATTGGGGGGGCGAAAGGAAAAAGTTAATTACTTTAAGACATTTTTTAGTGCTACTGTGTCCCCCTAGAGGAAGTTTGAAATTGTTCCTTTGGTGGACGTGCCCAAGGATTAAGGCTTTCTGGGAGATGATTTATAATGAAATGAAAGGGGTATTTAAATATACCTTTCCGAAGAAACCAGAGGCCTTTCTCCTGGGCATGGTCGGCCAAATGGTGCCAAAGAAGGACAGAACTTTCTTTATGTATGCCACAACAGCAGCAAGAGTACTTATTGCAAAGTATTGGAAGACACAAGACCTACCCACTCTGGAAGAACGGCAGATGAAGGTGATGGACTATATGGAACTGGCGGAAATGACTGGCAGAATCCGAGACCAGGGAGAAGAGTCGGTGGAAGAAGATTGGAAGAAATTTAAAGACTATTTACAGAAATATTGTAAAATTAATGAATGTTAGAATGATGTTGGAATGAAGCTAGGTGGTTTAAGCAGTAATGTTATAAAGGTGTAGGTAAAAAAGGACTGATAACAGATGAAAATTTAAAGTTATAGTATATTAAGTTAAAGAGTCATGAGAAAACAAAGAGGGAAAGAAATTGCTGACTTAACTAATTGAACTGGAATACAAAAAAGGGAGGTATGAGGAGGTCAGGGAAACAAGGATATGAATGTAAGTTATGGAAAGAATGATCCAATTTCCTTTTTCTTTTTTTTTTTTCTTTTTAAGTGTCTTTTACTCTTTTTTGTAATTTGTATTTTGTATTTTCTTGTATTTTTACTTTTTGTTTTTGTGTAATTCTTGTATTCTCTGAAATTTTAATAAATATCATTTTTTTTTTAAAAGCCATGTTCCTTAGACATTGCATATGAAATAAAGTCACCCCAAACTTTGTAAGAGTCTTTTGCTGTGTTGCTTTTCCTTCTCGCTCTAATTTCATGTCAATTTCCACCCGTGTGAGATGCCAAATTTGAGGTGTCCATTCCATCAGCATATCACCTGAGAGAATTTCTCCCATGCTTCGCGACTGCATGTCTCACAGCAATGATCCTGCCTTCTTACCTCCAGCCCGTGTGGTGCTGCTGGCTGTCAGCTTCCTCCTTCTTAGTCTCAGTGTTGCCGTTATAAAACTCAGCAGGGAAGAGGGAGGAAGCCAAACTGGAATTAGTTGGCTCTGTCTGCCATTGGCTCTGGTTCCACCTTCTCTTGGCCTCCTTGTCTTCTGCCCTGCCATTTTCAATGGGCCCCGGCCACCACTGAGTTCTGAACCTGTTAGGAAGACTTGCTTGAATGCATTTAGGCCATAGTTCTTCTTGTGGTGCACTTTGCTATAATAAGGAGTGTTTAGTATTCGTGACAGGCCGGCACCCTCAGGTTCAAGAAACACACGATTGTTAGATGAGATTTTTAAATGCCTAACACATGCACAGACCCCGTCCCAAATAACCCCACCATTTTAGATGGAGTCAGTGTGTTACAGATGATGCTACATGCACAAGGATTAACAGAATGGTGGTCATTTGTGAAATCAAAATGTATTCTCTCAGTGGAGCGGGGTGTAAATGCTAGGAAAATACAGGAGTGCAGTGGCGTAGCGTGGGGGGTGCCAGGGGGGCCAGCCGCACCGGGCGCAACATCTGGGGGGGCGCGCTCGCTGCCTCCGGAGTCGCCGAAGAGCCTCGGGCGCAGGCTGTAGCAGAGCCCCATGTCTCGTGGAACCGACGAGCTGTGCGCGCGCCCGGGCTGAAGGCGTCCGGCAGGCAGCGGCTCTCAGCCCCGCGCGTCAGGGCCGCGGAGGACGTGCCAGGCAGCCCCTCCTCACAGCCCCGCCTCCGCTGCTGCTGCTGCAGCTGCTGGGCCATGTTGCATTTTCCTCGCCTCTCTGCCCCCCTCCTCCTCCGGGCAAGCGGCGTGGTTTGGGCGGCAGCGCCAGCAGCAACTCGACTCAGATCGGCAGGTTAGGGGTTGGGGGGGCGCAAATTACTTGCCTTGCCCCGGGTTAGGGGGCGCAAATTACTTGCCTTGCCCCGGGTGCTGACAACTCACGCTACGCCGCTGCAGGAGTATGGTGAATTTTCTGCCATCCTTCTCAATTGAACCACATTCACTATTTTCGAGGTCTCTGTGGTCCATTATGATTATTCAGTATTACCCAAAGCACCAGACAGACGTTAGAAGTACTATTGTTTCTGTGTCACGGTTAAAAAGCTTAAATCTATACTATAAAAACTTTCACACATATCCAGGTAAATTATTCTTCCCATAAGGTGACTCTTCCCCTACCCATCATAAGAAAAATCTGTGTGGAGCATAATAGGACAACCCCTCCCACAAAGTATTGAGATCTCATTGCGCAAATTTACAATGGTAAAAAATATGTGGAAACTATTTGGAACAGACAGACAGATCTGCAAACTGCCTATTACTGTTATGGGTGGGGGGTTTATCCTGATTGACCTGTAAGCATGATTCCTAATAAGGGAATAGTGATGGGAAAGATCCAGCCAAATTAAAGCACTTTAAGATGCAATCCTATGACCCCTGGCAGGGTGTCCCAGGGGCCATAGGATATACTGAATCTTTCGCTCCAATCTCAGGGAAATGCCTCCAACACCACAGAGAGAGCAGGGTGTAAAGGAATTTTAATAAAACAAACACTTTTGTGCTGCATTGTTTTCCTTGGGAGATCAGAATGACAAATAATATATAAAGCAATACACATGACAATAGCAGATACATAGCAGCCAAAATATCCAGGAGCGTTCAAAAGCCAAAAATGAATTGTGTGTTGTTTTTAACTTCACTCATGAATGCAAACAGTGAAGGAGCCATATGGATCTTCTGAGGGAGAGAGTTTTAGAGGTGGGGGAGCCACCACAGAAAAGTCAGTCTCACGTGCTGTTACCTTACAAATACCTTGAAGGGACCATGAGTAAGGTCTCTGTGGGAGATCTTAATTTGCAGACTGGATAATAGAGGAAGGTGGTACTTCTAGTAAGTTAGCCCTGAGCCATTCAAGGCTTTATAGGTCAAAAACAGCATTTTAAATTATGCTCGGGAACAAATCAGTTGAATCATGCTTTAAAATGGCTGGATTTCTTGAATCCACTGCTGCAGAACTTTAGATCTACCCTTTCAGAAGACCAGAATGACAAGGAAGTTGATCAAGAGAGGGTATTCAATTTAAAACAAAAGTTAATTTACCCATGGCCTAAATTTCACAGCAGGAAATGTTGAATGACTTCGCTTTTCACTTGGATTCCAATGGTCAGATTTGCCTTCATCAGATTGGCTATAGCTCTATGACATAGCATTTGGATTGTTCAAGCACTGCAGTCCCCAAGTTGGGCCAGGAGTGACTCTTTCCTGAAACCCTGGAGAGATGCTATTTATTTTTTTATTTAATGTATTTGTACCCTGCTCTTCAGCTAGAAAGGCTCCCAGAGTGGTTTACATACTATCAAAACAAGACAGTCCCTACCGCAGGCTTACTAGCTAAAAAAGCATAACATACAAGGGAAAAGGAACAAGAAGGGAAGAGGAAAATTAAAATCAGGCACCAATTTCTGAACAGTAGGTCCTATATTGGCCAGCCAGCACAATAGCAAACCTGATGAATGAGCCCTGCTTCCTATCTCTCCCAATGAGGAAGCCTGATAAAATGGCTGCCCCTAGGTATCAGTTGAGGGGAGAAGAGATCTGATGGAGCTGGCCTGTCACAGAAGAGCCAATGGAGTGAGCTCAGCTTCCCATCTCTCCCACTACTGGAATGGTTACCTCCAGATGCTTCCTGCATCTTATCTGTGTTCCTAGGCCTCCTGCATCAGATTTGCTGAGAAAAAAAGGTGCTACTTAAGCTCAATACAGCAGGAATCTGGTTGCTGAGATATTTTTATTCTTTCCAGCTACATTTAAGGCATCCGTAATGTCCATCTATCTCCTTTTGTATTTATGCAGAGGTTTTTGAGCATCTTGCGCTACATTGTCAATTTCATTCAAATGTCAGCCCAGATAACTCTGGACTTGTCATTGTGCTGTAAATTTGAGAATCTCAAATGCCTCAACCTCTTTGCAGAAGGTTCTTTGTTTTGTAAATATTTAATAACTCTATTTAGGCAATGAATTGGCTAAGCGGGGATGAAAATCTTGCAAGCAGGATAAAAATTGTACTTACATTGTGCAGCACCGAATGCTGCCATTCTGTGAAGCATTGACAATGCAACCAGCAAATCTTTCACTCTAAGAATTCTTCCGACTTTCTGCTTAGATTCAAGACAGATTTGGAACTTCCATTATTAGTCTGTTATGTCCACATGCCAGGACTCTGGCTGCTTACATCGAGCATAGGCCAGCTTTCAGTGGTGGGAGCAGATGTGCTCAAATGCAGAAATGTCCCCACAGAGCTGCCCTGTGAATCTGTGGACCAAACTAAATGATAGATTAAATGCAGGCTGGCCTGGCCCTACCATTAGGCAGAGTGAGGCACGCACCTCAGGTAGTGGGTGCCGTGGATGGGCCAGCATCTCTTAAAGTGTCCTGGCCCCATAAGCTAGACTGGAGGAGGCTGTCCTGTAGCCAGTATGGAAGTCAGAGTCAACTGCCAATCTAGTTGGATTCAAGAGGTAAGATTATGGGTGCCATCTTGTTCTTCAACACAGGCAGCACTTCTGATTGTTGTGCAGTATACTCATTCTATAGCATTAGCAGACGTCACCACCCATTGCGTCTCCACGGCACCTTCACCATGCTTTATGCATGGGAAATATAACCACTTAATGTGGAAAAGCATATCCAGTTGCCCCACTTGATTTATCATGTGATTATGCATGTTGCCATGTATCAGCCATGCAATGGCCATTGACGTATTTTATTTTTTTTACAATAATTTGTATACCATTTAACTGGGACTGGGGTGTTGCTGGGGTTGTTGTTGGTGGGGTAGTTGCTATTGCTGTTCTTGGCTTTTTGTATCTTTATTTTATATCTTATGGTGATTTATGTGGACATTGTTCAGTTTGGTTGTGTATTTTTAATGTCTTATTTATTGTTATGCCGACTTTTGTTACGTTATAGTTCTGCATTATTTTCATGTTGTGAGCTGACTTGAGCATAGTTTGAACTGTGGAAAGGCGGCATGCAAATAAAATTATGTATGTATTTAGGTATGTGTGTAAATGAAAGCTCTAGGCAGTTTACAAAGAATATAAAATATACCTTACATTTGTCAATAAAAGTCAATGTTAAAAACAAGTTTATTTTAAAAAGCAAAAGTATACATTGCAAGCTAATAAGACAGATTAGAATACACATCAACTTTACATGTCTGGGTAGGCTTGGCTAAACGGGAAAGTTTTTAGACTTGAATTGTCAATGCATCCCCGCTCCACGATTGTCCTGTTTGGATGCCCACAGCCTATTTAAATAAAAGCTTGGGGAATTTTAACACATTTAATGTGTATTTTTGTTGCTGTGTATGTAGCAGCCTTAGAACTGAAGGGGAGGGGAAGTTTAATTCTTTCCCTAACACAGTCCGGACAAGAAAGAATTGCCTCCCTAGCACTGCTATTTGCATTTCAAGGGAATCCTTCGCTGACACCAAATGAAACCCAAATGGCAGCTTTGGAGAAATGGCATTTGCTGGAACTGTGGCAGGGGGAAAGCGAATCAAAGAAGGTGCCCACAGCTTAGAGCAGGGGTCAGCAAACTTTTTCAGCAGGGGGCCAGTCCACTGTCCCTCAGACCTTGTGGGGGGCCGAACTATATTTTTTTGGGGGGGGGGAATGAACAAATTCCTATGCCCCACAAATAACCCAGAGATGCATTTAAAATAAAAGGACACATTCTACTCATGTAAAAACACGCTGATTCCCAGACCGGATTTAGAAGGTGATTGGGCCGGATCTGGCCCCCGGGCCTTAGTTTGCCTACCCATGGCTTGCTGCTTTTATTGGAATAAACATTGAATTCATGCCATTGATGTCACATCTGCTTTGGCCCACTGGGGGCGCTCTTTCAAACTCCACCCACCAGGCAAATGGTCGTTGCCAGCAAATACATAGCCTCTGGCCCTTGGAGGAAGAGTTCCCAGGGTGTTCCCTGGGGAGAGGGAATTACTGTGACACCAGTTTACATGTGTAGTGTTGACATTCCCTCAAAAGCACTGAGCGCTTCTGGTTACTTGCAAATGCGGAGGGAGCTGAATGTCAGACGCAAGTTCATTCTTTATACATTTTAAGCAGGACTGCTATCTGGCAGAAACCCAGGTTATCAGCAGGAGGTTATGGGGTAGTGAGAACATAATCCGATAAAAAATGAGTTAAGTTCTCTACTCACAGCCATGTAAGTAGGAGAATGTTTGTTCAGGGCTTGAAGTAGCCTTAGGCAGGGAAGGAAATACTATTTTGAGTCTTTGAGGCCATGGGAATGTTATGCTGTCTCAGGCTGCCCATGTTTTGAGAGATTTAAGAGGCCAATTGAAATAGCAGCATTTCAGCACCTGGATGCTCCATTCATTATATACATTACTGCTAGAGCTATAATGGCTTTCTTCAGTCCATGCCAACACCTAATATGTCAAACAAATGCTCAGCATCTTGCTCTGTACTATAGGTGTTGGTGGGGAGAGGAGCTCCCTCGTACTGAGAGAAAATAACAAATCACCTTCATGTTCCTTGCGGCATCCTTTGGAAGTAATTATTTGGGAAACCAGCTAATGCAATGTTTTCGTGGAATGAAACTGGTTACATTCCTAGCAAGTTGTTATGTTTACTACAAACAGTTCCAGGCAATACAAGCCATGTCTGATTTTATGTGCCATTCAGAGTAGCACATTTACCTCCCTCTTTCTCATTTAGCATAGAGGCGGGAGCAGACCATCTTACAATAAATATCACCTAATTTTTATTTTTGGAAAGCAGATAAGCTTGCCTGGATTAATTTCCTTGTTAAAAACTCTGGCATGGGGCAGCATCTCTGTTACTACAATATGTCCCCCAGGTCCCTGTTTTTACCCTTTCCCTGTTTCCATGTTGGAAGCCACAAAATATTTTAGAATGGCATATTCTTGTTTATTCTATTCGTAGCCAGATAGGAAGATGGGCATTTTGACCCATCTTCTGGACCCCCACATACGTGGTGCACAATCAGAGCTTACCCAGTTCTCTGTGCTCCAGAGATGTATGTCTCTGTAAGAATTTCTTTACAGACAAGAGCTGTATTGGCCTCCTCAAATGAAGACTGAGAGGAGACCTGGGGATTGCTGCTGCAGCTGCTCCTCACTGGGCTGTGGAAATTACTAGACATCCCCTGATGCTCCATTTGAGTAGAAGGGCTTTGGGGTCTGTTTTTTCCAGGCCAGCTACAAAAGATCTGATTTAGGAAGATGGCTTGTCTGGGCAATGTGTATTGCAGGCTTAAATCAGGCGAAAATCAATGGGGCTGAAGCACAAGTCACTCCTTATATATTGTTTTCAGAGGCAGCTAGCTGAGATCACCAGTCTTTTAGAGCCACACTCAAAAGTATTTATCATTCCAACAGATAAGCCTGCAACAAACATTCCCTCACCCAAAGATCTAAATTTATATATTTTCATATACTTTGTTCCTTCTCCTTTCCCACCAGACACAGCAGCCTTCTGTTTTCTTTCTCCCTCTTTGTGCTCTGTTACACATTAACACAAAGCTCTTTCCCTCACTTGGCTTGAGGTACTAAAAAAATAAATAAATGCCTACAATGCACTGTGTTTAAATCTATTATTTCTACTAGGAGTGTGTGTGTGTGTGTGTGTGTGTGTGTGTGTGTGTAGGCCAGATAAGAAATCTTCAGGAGCGACATGAGGAATGAAAGCACAGATGGTTTGCAGTGAAATGTTTGGGGGCACTTGTTATCCATAACCTGGAGGGCACAGGAAGCATCACAAACACTCAAGCCAAACAACTGATGTTCTTCTGGTCTGATCCCATGAGCCGCTATACTGTACCGAAGCAAAGCTTTTTACATTATGGTCCTCGCAGTAGTAAAGAGACTCTCCTTTTGACAAGGCTCAGATCACTCTGGCACACCTTTCAACTGTCCCGATTTGAGCGGGATATCCCGGAATTACAGAAGCCATCCTGACTTCTGATTGGATCATGGGATGTTCCGTTTTGGCTCCCACAAGTGTGCGACCCCCAAAGACGCCCATTTTGGGGAGCTGTGCTTTCACACAAGCCAGCCCCAGAAGATGTGGATATCCAGGGAACCTGTGGCCCTCCAAATATTTTTGGGATTACAATTTTGGGATTATAATTCCCATCACCCTTCATCACTGGCCATGCTGGCAAGGGCTGATGAGATAGAGGATGTGTGCACACAATACATTTAAAACACCCCTTCCAGGGAACTGTAATTTGTTGAGGATGCTGGGAATTATAGCTCTGTTGGGGTGAACTGCAGCGCTCACAATTATTGGGGGATATGGTTTAAATGTCTGGAGTGAATGCTTCCACAAAGTTCAGCAACATTTGGAGGGCCACAGGTTCCTAGGGACATCACCTGTTTAAACAAGACAATGCTTTTTCGTAGCCCTGCCATTCATTTCATCCACAAGTTCAATGGCTTTCCATCTTCTGGAGGCATCAAGATGTGCCATCATCCCCCCTCTACCCTGGCCCCTAAATAACAACTCAGAAAAGGCCAGAGAGTAGAGTGCTGCATCTGATAACAAAGAGTCAAGAAGGGGTGGGGGCAGTGATCTGTTGAGCTGTGAGACAGACTCACAGCTACAAGACCAAGCATAGTAACACCGTGGCCCTGGGACACCGGCCAAGCCTGCAATTAGCTGTGTCAGATTGGCAAAGCCTATAAATGTCATGGCCAAATTAGGAATGTCAGCTCCGCTGCCTGCCAGGATGAAGCATGCATCTTTCTCCGCTTGGCAGTTTGACATGATGTTGGAATGCAAAGTTGTGACAACAACTCACAGAAAAACTTGGTTCAGGCTCTTTGTCCCTGGTTGTCACTTTCAGAGTTTTAAATTATCTGAAACGTTTGTAGACTACTAGGCATGGCGGGAGCCCATCTCACTGTGTCCATTAACCACAAGTTTAGGGCACAAACAATAAGGGCAATCTTGCCTAATTTGGCTTTTGGACTAAGAGAAACCCTGCTGCAAGCCGGCATTAGGACCCCTGCCACAGAGTCATATATAACATTTTAAAAAAATTGGACACCCAGTTCTATAGACAACACATGGAACACATGAGGAGTGCTCTTATGCAGTGCGTGTTCATTTCAATGAGACTTGCACAGGAAAAGATCCCCATGGACTTTGCTGCGTGCGAGTTCAAGGGTAGGGGAATTCCACTTGGATTTTTCATATCAGGCACTAAAATGTGTTGGGCATTATTTGTCTTTTTATTTATTATTTCTCTTATTTATTATTTATTTCAATGAAGGTATGCCCCACCCTTCATTCGAAAGAAAGCCAAAGATGCCAACCGATATATGATTATAATAATACAAAATACAAGAAGAAGGAGAGCGAAACCAGTTGAAACACCAGTGAAAACATACAGCAAGGTCAGTGGAAAAATTCTTACACCCTAAAAGGTTTGGCAGAATAGAAAATATGTCACCAAATTGCATATACCACCATCTTCCTATCGCTTTCCCCCCATGGGTAGACTCATTTCCAGCTCCAGCTCTGAGGGCACCTTCTGTAGCGGCTCCATTTCCTCTAGACTTGGGTGCTTGGGCCACCTGGCTGACTTATGGATTTGAAGTTCCGCTGGGAAAAACTGCAAGAGGGTTTGTAGGAGCTTGCAAGGAACCTCCATTGGCTGGTTGATCAGAAAGGTACCCAGCATCCTCAAAGGGTTGACTAAATCTAAGGATGGCCTCCTCTTCTTGATTGAAAGGTGAGCAGCATATGAGCTGAAACACTCTGTGGGGTGTGGGTGGGTGTATGAGATGGGGGGCAGCTATCCCTTCCACCCTAAAAACTACAAGGGGCTCTATCAATGGAAGGTGCTCCATTAGGGTGAAAAGGGCAGTCCCACACCAACCTCAACCTGCTACCAGGCAGAGGACCTTCTCAGTAGTGGCACCCGCCCTGTGGAACGCCTTCCCATCAGATGTCAAGGAAATAAACAACTATCTGACATGTAGAAAACATCTGAAGGCAGCCCTGTTTACGGTAGTTTTTAACGTTTGATGTTTTATCGTGTTTTTAATATTCTGTTGGGAGCAGCCCAGAGTGGCTGGGGAGGCCAGGCCAGATGGGCGGGGGTGTAAATAAATTATTATTATTATTATTATTATTATTATTATTATTATTATTATTTATTTACAGCCACTCAGGGGTGGGCTGATCTGCATGTCAGAGAAAAGATATTCTAGCCATCTTCAAATATCTTGAGGGCTGTCACATGGAAGAGGGAGCAAGATTGTTTTCTCCTGCTCTGGAGGACTCAAACCAATGGCTTCAGGTTACAAGAAAGGAGATTCTGACTAAACATCTGGAAGAATTTTCTGATGATAAGAGCTGTTCGGCAGTGCAACTGTCTCCCTTGGGAGGTGGTGGACTCTCCTTCCTTGGAGGTTTTTAATCAGAGGTTGGATGGCCATCTGTCCTGGATGCTTGAGCTGAGTTTCCTGCCTTGCAGGGGGTTGGACTAGATGATCCCTGAGGTCCCTTCCGACTCTACAGTTCTATGATTCATTTGCTCTGACTTCATCTACTGTATTTCTCCCTGCCTTCTGCCTTACCAGTCCCAATGGGCACCAGGTCTTTAAGCGCCAGTTCTGTAGTCCTGGCTTTACTTGTTAAACATCTTAGAAGCCTGCATCTTAAGACTATGCCTCTTGTTAGATAAGCAAGCAGAAGTAAATCAATCTGGGCTCAGTCTCCGTGTCTCAGCACGCTTCACGCGCTCATTATTTACTGGTGGGGATTTTTTTTTTTGGTGCAGCACAGTAAGATCCTTGTGGAAGCTTTGGTGTCGTCCTGCCTTGGGCAGCCCTATCCGTCATAATGCCAGCACTGAGTAAATAATTGATAATAATGAAACTTCTTTATTGGAAAGGACTTTTAACTACTTAGCTGCAAAAATATGCACAGCCTGTACAAAAGCAGACTCAATATCGTCACTCAAAGTGCTCTTGTGTCCTGATGAGTCAGCTTTGTAAAGAATTATGCAGCAAAGAACAGATCTATGAAAGGAATTTAACTCAGAATAGCTGTTATTGCAAAGCATATTCTTCTTTCGACCTCTGATTTTTCCATAGTAGCAGCTTGATCCCCAATAACAACAACAAAGTTGCGTCTTAAACCTAAAATAGCACTTTTGGATTGCTTAAATGCATAGGAAAAACTATTGGGGAAGACAGGAGCCGTCTAAAACTGGATAACTAGGCATGCAGAAACCTGATGTTTTAGAAGATATTTGAAATGAGGTTCCCATCAAACTATAGTTCTTTTAGAATCATTTTTCATTCATTAAACCTTTTTGAAAGTGCAAATTAAAAATAAATCTAACCAAACAGATGCAAAGTTATTAACATAGCAGGCTCAAGACAGCTCAGCAATTATACATACTGATAAAAAGTTCTCAGTTGGTTCTATGCAGTGCAATGTCCACTCAGGAGTACCGTATTTTTCGCCCCATAGGACACACCGACCCATAGGACGCACCTAGTTTTTTTGGGGGGGAAATAAAGAAAAAAAATTATTTCCCCCCCCCCAGGTGCGGGGCTGGGGCGGGGGAAGCCCGAGCTTCCCCCAACCCCAGCCCCCAGAACAGGCAGCTCTCCGCAAGCCGTGGGAGCCACAGCTAGCAGAGCGCTGCACTAAGCCTGAAGCTTGGGGCGTGCTGAGCTCAGCACGCCCCAAGCTTCTGGGTACAGACAAGCTCTCCGCTAGCCGTGGGAGAGCTGCGTCTCCCACGGATAGCGGATAGCTTCCTGAAGCCTGGAGAGCGAGAGGGGTCGGTGCGCACCGACCCCCCTCGCTCTCCAGGCTTCAGTGAAAGCCTGCATTTGCCCCATAGGACACACACACACATTTCCCCTTCATTTTTGGAGGGGAAAAAGTGCGTCCTATAGGGCAAAAAATACGGTAAGTCCTTTTGACTCCAATGGGATTTACTCCCAGGAGAGTATCCATAGGATCACAACCTTTAAAAGCACATGTGTTAGACAGGCCATGGATTAGAAAAAAATATTTACAAGAAAGCAAGTTTCATATTCTTTTGAATATGGTACATCCAGGAGCAATACTATTTTCAAACGGTTGCCGGACTCTATTGCCTCTTCCATGCTACCAACATGCAAATATTTCCTTTTAAGCCTTGATCCATTGAGCAAGCAACGGAGAACGTACACATTCATTTCTGCAGGTTGGGAGAAGAATGATCCTGTTCTGCATCTCAGCTTTGAAAGCACTATTGACCTCTCTGAAAAGTTTTTCCGGCTTGGAAGAAGCAGCTTCCTCCCACGTGACCTAGTTCTTGCGGAGCCCAGTTGTGTAAGCGTTTGAAGTATGATGAGGATATATTGCACAACGCTGCTGTTCGGAAGGAACAGAACACGGAGGAAACTAGAAGTCTCATGAGTAATTAATTGCCGTGAAATCTATTATGAATATTACTTGCCATTTCTGAAGCGCTTTCCAAGCATGCCCAGATGGCTGCTTCCCACACTCTCGGTTGGGGACTGTGATGCAAAACCTGAAACACAGCAAAGCGGGGCAGGGGAAGCCAAGTCCCAAAGACTCTCCTCATCGTCACTGATGCCCAAGATCAAGGGCTTTGGTTGATTCACTTTCTCACATTCCTATCTCACATCCTTCATGGAACCTAAGGCACCGAAGGTATACACGTGATTCCCAGGCATGACCAGACCCTGACTGGCTTTGCTTCATCAAGGAGTTGGTGGCCTCCTTTGTCTTCAGACCATGTGGCATGGTTGGATTGGGGCCAGGGAAGGAGTCTTGGGCAGAACCCTGAGCAGGAAAATTCAGAGCAGACAGATCTGGAGCAGATAAATGGGCCAAGGGGTGGGGTTGGCTGCCATGCCAAAAGAAGTAGTGGGGCAACCCATAAGGAACAAAATGAATGGGAACAAGGTAGGGACACAATTCCTGTTTTCAGTAGAGGTTAAATTGCAAAAACAGTGTTTTGTTTTTTTAACAAGGGCATTGGCTGCAGATATATATATAGCTATAGATACATACACTGTTATCTAGACAGATCGATCACTGATCATCCTGCCAATATCCTCTTTGTGCTTCCTTGGGCAGGGGAGACAGACTGTAGCCTATCAGACCAGAACCAGAACCATTAGTCACAGATGAATATAATGACAAGATAGCAGAGCTGGGATGAGAAGTGAGATCCCTGCAGTCACAACTTAGATTGTCCATGCTGCACTGGCCCCTCTGAGACATGAGATAGGCTGCATCTAGTTCTTTCAGTTAGAACTTCATGATGTGTATTGAATTATCAGAGGGCTCATAAAGAAGGTCACTATAGTGCTCTTTTTACAGCACAGGAAACAAAACTGCTCACCTTCCCATGTCACACATGTGCCAGCAATGATAGGATAAACATGAAAGAATAAATGGACACAGATCTGACATCAGAAATGGCAATATTCAAAAGCCAGTGTGTCAAAACATTTCAACCACCAGGACACCCTATATGTGACTTTAAGAGTGAGTGGCCATCCTGAAACAAAGGAATCTCAAAGGGAGACTGAAAAGTGGAACTGCTGAATTACAATACATCAATAAGTTCAATATTCTCACTTGTGAACTGATCTGGGATAAAATACAGCGCTACTACTGATTTCATAATTATTATTGTCTGTACTTTTTGGCATTGGATTTCTCTCTGACCTCCCGAGTCTGTCTCTGTGTAACTCAGGATGACACTTCATGCATCTGCCGAGGTAGATTGTAGTCCACAAAATCTTCGGCTAAGCAAATGTTGCTTCTTTGACGAATGTAGTCAGAGAGAGATGACGGTCGTCCTATGCTTTTGTTACCTGCACAGGCGAGGCCACGCCCACCTCTGGTCACATGTAGAGGAAGTCTGTCCCAGCCTAGAAGGAAACAGGAAGTTTCTGCAGTCAGGTTAATAGCTTTACAGGGATGAATAGCCAAACCTAGGGAGTAATTTAGGAACACAAATAGCTATCCTTCTACTTCTCAAAATTCCTGTAAACATTTATACCAGACTGGGGTGAATATTGTAAGGGATCATAGGGAGGCCAATCACTTCTGATAGGAGCCCACAGCTTCCTGAAGAGTTACGTTTCAAGACTGGGTGGCTCAAGATATCCAGTCCCTTAGTACAGCAAAGTGATCTGTAGGTACCATATCTAGACAAGAAGCAGACAACCTTACAATGTGGTGGTGGGAAACCTCTGGTCTGCCAGATTGGCTGAACTATAACTCCAATCATCAGGCTCAGCCAATTGCAGCCATTCAACAGAATCTGTAGGGCCAGATGATCTCCTTCCTGGTTATATGTCAATGACAGTGAAATTAGCTCCAAGCCACCATAAACTGGTATTTCAGCAAATTTAACCCTACTAACTGCCAGCAATCCCTGTAACAGTGTTGAACTGCCAGCAATCCCTGCTTATTTGGTTTTTCATCTGAGCTACTAGTGGCCATGAACCTCTTCTATAGCCAGAAGGGTACCTGTTGTTTGCTACTTTCTCAGATATATTGAAGGAGCTTTGCAGAGTAAAATCCTTTATAGCTGAAGGAAAGTGAACACATGGAGGTTTTTGACTCTATGCTTTGTGGTGGCTGTGTTTTGTTAATATTGCATGGCCTGCATGAAACTTTCACTGGGGAAAGGCCTCCGGGAATTGCACTTTTATGGTTGACTTCCAGAGTTACATTCTCACTAATTGCAATAGCCATTCCACTTGCTGATGGAGCAGCGAAGGGAACACAGAATGTTTTATACACTCACATGTTTAAAGCTTTTGGTCCTATTCTAGAAAACAGTGTACTATGTTTGGATATGCTGCAACAGAAACACAATATTGTAAACTTTCTGATACACAGGAGTATTAAAACTGGGTCACGTATACATACAATGTAGGATTCACAGCCAAGCTAACAGGGCTTTTGTGATAATTACAGTAAAAAAACACATTTCATGTTAAAAGTTAACATTAAAATATAAAAGTAGTGAACACCCTTGCAACCCCAGAAAAGGGCCTGTTCTAAAAACTGAGGTCACATCCACACCATAGGCTTCAATCACTCTGACACACTTGAATAGTCATTGCATCCCCCAAAGAATCTTGGGAACTGTGGTTTGCTAAAGATGCTAAGAGTTGTCAGGAGACTCCTCACAGAGCCCTTCCCAGTACACCCTTAAAATTTACAACCCTCAATAAATGTCTATTATCTCTGTAACAGAACATAAAAACAAACCCACTGCACTCACAGTTCCCATCACTTGCAGCAATCTGATATATTTTTTTAAACTAACATTTTAATATCTTTTTTCTAACAATATTTTCATACAGGAATGTGTTTTCTACATTGCATCTGTCTATTCATTTTTAAAACGGCAATAGCTGCAATTGGATTCCTATTACCTGGAAAAGTGGCAAACTACCGGTAACTCCCAGGAAAATGCAATTCTATACCCATTTACCCAAACCGGGAGTTAGTTCCACTGAACTAATGAACAATTCAGGGATAGAGAGCAATCTCCCCTTTAACATGCCAAGAGGAAGGGGAAGTGGGGGGAAAAAAACAGCATAGAGCCAATTGAAAACATTTATTTAAACTTTCTTCCCCCAAATCAATGTGACTGAAGAAAGAAAGAAAATAATTCGCTGTAGTTAAAACCTAGACCAGACTCTCCAAGTGTTCCTATTTTCCAAGGATGTCCTTGATTCTGATTTGATCCTGGAATGTCCCACTTTTCCTTAGGATGTCCCTATTTTCATTGGAGAAATGTTGGAGGGTATGGAGTTATCTGACCCCTGAGCTGTCTGAAGGCAATCCTATATGGGGAAGTTTTTTCCATGTTTCATGTTTATTATGTTTTTATATATGTTGGTAGCTGCCCAGAGTGGCTGGGGCAACCCAGTAAGATATGTAGGTTATAAATAGTAAAATTATCATTATGGAATGGGACATCCCTATTTTCACTGGAGAAATGTTGGAGGGTATGCTAGATAGACCTCACCGCCAAAATGAAAGATTCCCCTACCTCTCCCACTCTCTTCCTCACCTGCTCAGTGTGTTTCCCTAGTCAGCTTGCTTTCGCTCCTTTACACACCCAAAAAATTAAAGTGGTCCCTTTAACAATGCAGCAATTTTTGTGTTGTGTACCCAAGTCCAAAGAGTGTCGTGGGACTTTAGGAAATCCCTGAACTGACTTGAGACACCATGTTAGCGGCACAATCTAATTTCGGCCTGAGAAAACCACACCTGAGTCACCCCCATTCGCCTCATAATTGAGGAAGTATACAGAGCTCAATTATGGTTTCTACTCCAGAAAGTCTCTATATGCTAATTCATTTCTTATAACATCATGTGAACGTTTGCATTAAAATTCCCCAGAGGCCTGACCCATAAAGGATTGTGTTAGACATAGGAACCAGCTCCTAGAGGCCACAGTCTCTTTGGCCCCACCAAAATATATATATTTGAAGGGGCTGCCCCCCAAGCTACCAGCATGAGTTTGACCAAACTGCGGGAGGCAGTGGAAGACAGAAGTGCCTGGCATGCTCTGGTCCATGGGGTCACGAAGAGTCGGACAAGACTAAACGACTAAACAACAATAAAAGCCCCCCAAGTTGATGGCCATTGCCGTTCAAATGGTGTATGTGTACTGTGTTATGTGAACGATTATGCGGGGTGGGGATTTCCTGCCCCACCCATATTTTATTCAAGCTGACACCCCTGATGTTAGAACTGGACGTCCCTTCACCTGTCAGCAGAGCAGGGTCAGTGCAAGACACTTTGCTGACAGAAGCAAAGGACAAGATGGCTTCTGTGCCCCCATTCAGTCTAACAGACTGGCAACTGAATTGTCATTTGACACTGGCAATGGGACAGCGTCCTCCACTGCCCCTAAGGGCATCAGGTCAGCTTAGGCCTGCCCACTTCCTGCCCCTCAGTACCTGTCACCCGAGGCTGCTGCCTGTCTCATGGTAGGGCCAGGCCTGACGTCCTTCAGATCAGGATTCCCTTCACAGGTTCACTAAGTATATGAGGAGGCAGTGGGATTGCTCACCACACACACCCAGCAGCTGCTAAATTGGCACTGGTGTGAAGGTGACCTACACAAATTGGGTCAGATATGTGTGGGCCTCTTTCAGAGAAACAGGGACCCTAACAGGCCAGTGAGTTCAGTTGAACTGAAGAAAACAACTGCCACAAACGCAGAAGGTTTAACTGAAAGCAGCATTCAGAGAGGTGCCCAGAGGTGCACAATGCCAGAGGATCACATACGTGCATTACGTTTTGAGGCAAGCTTGCTATTGTTAGCAGGTACGTTCCCTGAACAGGAAGCCTCCCGACAAAGAGCTAGTGCAATTGACTTCCTCCCCGCTGCTGACAACACAGAGATGCATCAGTCCTGCTCTTAGACAAGTCATATATTTTGCCGGAGAAGGCAGGATGATTAAATGTTTAGACACTCTGTCAGCAGCAGGGGACACGGGAAGGGACAAAAGCTGTGGACCAGATGAATGTATCTGGAATGAGTTTGTTTCACAAAAGCATTGTTGTCAGCATGAGGAACACAATCGCAGTTCGTCGCCATGAGACAGTGGTGATAATGAGTGGCTGGTGGGCTGATTCTTTTCCTGAGTTACGCCTGCTGAATGGGGTCAGACTCACTCCTGTCATAGAATCATAGTTCTGGAATGGACCTTGGAGGTGAGGTAGTCCGACCCACAGCACAATGAAGGATATGAAAGTAGAGCATCCTTGGCAGACACTGCCTCTGCTCAAATACCTCCAATGAAGGAGGAACTTCTACCTCCTGAGACAGGAAGAGCTCTTACATTTCTGCTAACATTTAGCAGAGATCTGATTATCTGCAATTTCCATCTATCAGTTCTTGTTTCTTATCTGGAGCAATTGTCTTCTCCATCTTCTTCATTCCAGCCCTTCTCTGCTCTTATGCTTGCAGAACCCGGCGTGGTAGAACAGTGGTAGTGCTTGGGGAATAGACCCTAACAAAGGGACACCCCTGTGCCAGTGGAGCACTGCTGGTGCAAGGAGCAAAAAATACAGAGGGAGGAAAGTGGCTTAGGCAGAACCCTGGTATGCCAGCTGATTCAGTGGCTCAATTTGTAGAGGTCAGACACATTTCTGACAGCACTGAAGCACTACAGCTCAATCCAAAACATATTTATATGCCACTTTTCTGGGCAAATCCCACCCAAAACAGCTTTTAAGTAAGGCTTCTGCCTTTAATGTACTTACTTTGATGTATATCTTCTGGAAATCATTTTTTTTACTTTCCTCTGAGTAAATATATTTAGGATTTGGGTGCAAACATGAAATATTAAAATGTTTCGGTTTGGGAAAGTGTAATGTTTGAGAAAGAGCTCTCTCTCTCAGAATCTGCTTTGCTGATCCCTGCTGTATCTTTTTCAGGTGGCTCCACTGATGAGGCAGGGAAATTACAGAGCAAGAGAGGCAAAACCAGAAGATCCGAAAGAGAGAGAACATGTTCAGAAAGAGATGGGTTTACTGTGTGTGTGAAGTAGGGAGAACTAAGATCTGAAGGACTGCAGGAGGAATACAGATAAGGAAGTTCCTTCACCTCTGTATTAAATTTCTTCCATCCACAAGATTCTGTTGCATCACAAGATTGCGGGGAGGAGTTACTCCCTTATTATTCTTTGGAGAAGCTCAGAACCATCAGATAAACTGCTTTCTTGTTTTCCTATGAAAATCTCAGTACTGTTGTAGCAGGAGCTATAGTTCAATGCGCACAGTTCCCTCTGGAAATGCCTGTCAGGTCTTCAGTGATTGGCAAACAGAGATTAAACTGCCACAGTGCCTTTGTATTTGGAGTTCTGGGGGGAATGTGCACACAGAGATAATAAAGAAACATGCTGTAGTGAGGAATACATAATACCTGTAAAATATCTGGAGGGAAAATTTGCTGCGCACAGTCCACTTAAACACTTTTAAGCGCTGTGGAGAAAGGAGAATTTACATGACTGGCTGCTCCAATAGGTCTCTGGTAGCTGCATTCTAGACCACCTGAGATTTCTGAACCGTCTTTTAAAGGTAGCCTACGTAGTCTAGTCTGGACATGACCAGATCATGAATCACTTTACCAAGGTGCCACTTTTCAGACAGAAGCACATGTTTCCTAGACTTGGCGGTGGCGGTGGGGTGTTTGTTGGGAAGCCTAGAACAGTGGTTAGAAGTGTGTGCATCTTTTGTTTCTCCGCTAATTATTTTCTGTACAATTACAATGTTAGAGCCATCATCTTTCTTTCCTCCCCTGAAAGGGCACCATCAGATCAGCTCCTCTGGGATTGCTTTTGCTTCCCGTTGGTATTCATGAGCAGTTGGTGCCCTTGTGGGTGGGCTAGTTCTTATTTATTATGGATGACACATTTATTAAGTATTAATACACCCCATTCAAATGAGTCACCTTCCTCTGTGTGCCTGCTTCAAGTTTCAGATTTTTCTGCACTATCCCAGCTGGAGGAAGGAAACAGGATGGGACTTGACTGCTGTTGCATCATTCTTTTCGGATGCAATGGGCACTATGGCAGCCTCACGCCACCTCCATCTCTTTCATTGCACCCTTGTTGCTTCAGCCTTTAGGGTCAAATTTCCTTGTTTCCTTATAGCCATGAAAGGAGGAAGCAGAAGACAGAAGGACTTGCTCTTCTCATGCCATCATGCTTGGGAATTTCTCAAAGAACGCCACCCTGGCTCTTTGTCCCCCAAACTGTTAGCAGAATGTGTTTGGAGGCCTTAGCAGGAACAACCATTCTTCTTGTCCCTGAGCCTCTGGCTCAAGTGGGAAAGAAACAGCTCTGCAGCACTTGGAGGTATCCACAAGATGATCAGGTTGTTTGGGCAAAAGCTGAGGTGAAGGCAGATGTGGTCTAGTGTGAGTCTTGAGGATGGTCAAGGAATGAGCAAGTAACCCAATGTCAATGTAACACGTGGCCTGGAAAAGCATAAATGGTGTGACCTACTAGCAAGAGTATTGCAGCAGGTCCCAGGTCAGGCTGTGAACCCTGTGTGAAACCCTACAAAGCTGCTACCGGTCAGTGTAGACAACACTAAGCTATATGGACCCACGGCCTAACTCAGCATGGGTTCCTGTATTCCTGATTCCAACAGACCTGGGTTCAAAGGCTTGAATTCCATAGATGATTTGGGGCAAGCTATGCCCTCTAAGCCTAGTTAAAATCTGCATGAATGGCAGGACTGGGTGGATCCACCATTTCAGAATGTGTTGGGAAATCCAGAATAAAATAATAACGCTGGAGTGTACTTCAGCATTCAGAATGAATTCCACCTTTGGACATCCCCAGAAACCATAGCCATCTCTGTGACCTTCTGTGACCTTTAAAATCAGCTGAGGACACTTTCTAGGCCATATGAGCCATGACCCTTTCCACAGAGATTAGTCTGAGCTGGCCAATATTCACTGGTAGCGATATTAAGATTTTGTTCATTATTATTTGTTCCTTACATTTTATAGGCCACCTTTACTCCATGGAGTTCAAGGTGAAGAACATGTTTCTCCACCTCATTTCATCCTCCCAGCTACCCTGTAAGGTAGGTTAGAGTGAGAGATAGTGATTGGCTCAAGGTCACCCAGTCAGTTCCATGGACAAGTAGGGATTTTAACCCTGATCTCCATGGTCCTAGTCTGACGCTTTAGCAGAGCTGTAGCTAGGTGATCTTGCATCCCTTGCAGAACCGTCCAGATTGCACCCCCTAGCCACAGACAAATTAGCTCTTCTTTCTGCCTCTCCTCCAACCCCCCCTCCACCCATTCATAAAACCATTTCTTAAGATGCAATAATCAAAATTTATATTTATGGACTTTTTAAAGCTGATTTTGCGCCCCCCAGTCGCCTGCACCCCTGGCGGGGGCCCACCTCACCACCCCCTAGCTACAGCCCTGCACTTTAATCACTATACACTGTTGGCTCTCTTATCTGCAACAGCAGGATTAATAATAGTAGTAATAATAATAATAATAATAATAATAATAATAATAATAATTTATTTATACCCCCCCCCATCTGGCTAGGCTTCCCCAGCCACTCTGGGTGGCTTCCAACAAAGTACATTAAAACATCAGTCATTAAAAACTTCCCTAAACAGGGCTGCCTTCAGATGTCTTCTAAATGTTAGATAGTTGTTTATTTCTTTGACATCTGATGGGAGGGCGTTCCACAGGGTGGGTGCCACTACCGAGAAGGCCCTCTGCCTGGTTCCCTGTAAATTCGCTTCTTGCAGCAAGGGAACCGCCAGAAGGCCCTCGGCGCTGGACCTCAGTGTCCGGGTAGAACGATGAGGGTGGAGACGCTCAGGATATGAATAATCTTTAATCATTAAAAGACAGATAATAAGCATCTACAACACACCCTGAGGGTGGGGGTATCATGGTTAAAGGCAAAAGTGACAAAGTAAGCTTAATTGTGAGCAAAAACTGGACTCGGCGTGCTCTTGATTCACATGTGCAGATAAGAGCATTCAGTACTCGGTGGAACGAAGCCCTGAAGATGCAGTCTTTTATTTAAAATACTGTATTTTTCCGTGTATAATATGCCCCCATGTATAAGACACCCCCTCTTTTTGGGGACTCCAAATTAAGAAAAGGGGGGGGGAGCTTGCCAAGAGTTGTTAATCTTTTTTGGGGGGGAGGATTGCCTCCAGAGCTGTTGAACTTTTTTCAGCTTTTTGGGGGGGTTGCCTAAAATCGCTCACCCGACTAACCAATGCTGACAATAGCAAGTGCCGACAAAGCCACCAATCAACTGCCCACTCGCTGCCAGCAGCCACCAATCGCCTGCCAAATTGCTGCAGCGCCAGCCTATCGACAGGAGCCATTGCCGCAGCCACCAATCACCCGCCCTATCGCCGCTGACAATCTCCTGCTTGCGGCAGCAACCAATCGCCTTTCCACCCTCTGCACTATCTGTGTATAAGACAACCCGCAATTTTTTACATAATTTTAAAATTAAAAAAAACCTCGTCATACGCGGAAAAATTCAGTGATTACAGGTTGTTTGCAAGTTCTGTGAAATTTCCCTTATTCAATGCACTTTTGTATTATTTTTCCCTTTGCAGCTTCTACCGTAGATTTTATACAACAACTTGCACAATGAGTCTTCTCTGTAGAGCAGCAATGACTAACTCATGGCTCTCCAAATGCTTGTGGGCTCCAGCCCTGTTTGCGCCCCCCCCCCAGCCTGGGCAACAGCCAGGGATGCTGTGAGCTGCATCCATCAACACCTGGAGGACCACAGGTTCCCCATCCCTTGCCCAGTATGAAGATGCTAAGGACAAATCTTTTTTAATTTGGCAACGAGCCTGATCTGACCAAGTCCCTTTCCCACCTTGCGGAAACATCTCCTTAGAGAGTTGAACCAGAGCAGATCAAAATGAACTTAAGAAACCCATCTCCAATCAGACTCGGCATCTGTCCTCTCCGATTTCATTTTGCTGTGACCACCTAGTGGCTTGCTCAGCCCAGGAGGGTAACAGACCTCCATGCGTGGAACAATTAGGTAGCTTGTGCTCTTTAAACTTGCATAATGACAAAGAGCTTCGTTTGGATAAAGAAAAAGCATTATTTAAATGTGATTATGCTGTTTTACCGAGGCTAATTGGCTTCTAAAGGTCAGTCTCATTAGGAGCTCATCAGTGAAGGATTCATTGAAAGAAATTGCATTGTGGTGTTGTTTTTTTAACACATTGATTACCTTTGTCTTTTTTTTATATATTAACAACTGAGTAGGAAGGTACAACAGTGGTGAAGTTGGGCAAAATACAGGTGTAGCCCAGACTGTTTGAAAAGCAATCCACTCTGGGCTCATTTCCCAAGGCTGTGTCTACAGCACGGACTCCCACAAGAGAACTCAGAATAAGGCCATGTGACTTTTCTACTTGCAGATACGGAAGCCTGACACCACCCACAGGCTCCGCTCCTCCTGAGAAGGGATGGGAGCAGTTCTGTGCAGTTTGCATTTAAAGGTGAATCGATTTCCCAAAACTGTACATGAACCAAAGCACAGCCCTTGGAAATTCACATCTCTACAAATTTTGCAGTGCAGTTCTCAAGCCAAGCCACGTGTACAAAAATGCATCGTTAGTGGGGGGAATTAATACAAAAGTGCACTGAATAAGGGAAATTGCTTTGGGGGGGGGAGTGTTCATTGAAAAAGGGAAATTGCTTTCGTGGGGCAAGTGTCTATTAGGATAAGTTCACTGATGACTTTTCATGGGGACATAAAACAAATGGTAAATTGATGTAGAAATGTAGAGAACTGAACTTAAGAGAAACCGAAACTGATAGTTGCACATCCCTGCTTCCATAGGAGCCAATTCCTAGGGTCTGAGGGGTCTTCCACCCCCCTAAAATATCTGAGGGGCCCAGCCGCCCCCCCTCCCCTGTTGATAGGCATAGTCATTAAAATGGTATGCATACACTGTATCATGTGATCTATTATGCGGGGGGGTCTTACATGGACTTCCCCAATTTTTTATTCAAGTTGACACCCCTGCCTGCTCCTGACATAATACACACTCAAACACCACGGTCATATCCACTGGCATAGCAGATTGTGAGAATTATTGTGCCCAGTGTGCTAGGGCATGCATGCGCAAACACACACACAGAGCTATATCTCCAAACCAGCAGGGATGTGTCAGGCAAAGTCACAAAGGCCCATTAGTTATACAGTGGTACCTCGGGTTAAGAACTTAATTTGTTTTGGAGGTCCGTTCTTAACCTGAAACTGTTCTTAACCTGAAGCACCACTTTAGCTAATGGGGCCTCCCGTTGCCACCACGCCACCACTGCACAATTTCTGTTCTCATCCTGAAGCAAAGTTCTTAACCTGAGGTAATATTTCTGGGTTAGCAGAGTCTGTAACCTGAAGCGTAAGTAACCCGAGG
Source organism: Podarcis pityusensis (assembly GCF_964106645.2). NCBI lineage: Eukaryota > Metazoa > Chordata > Lepidosauria > Squamata > Lacertidae > Podarcis > Podarcis pityusensis. The sequence goes on from NC_138028.1 coordinate 46,526,711, forward strand.
TACCACTGTATCATAGAGATCACACCCAACTTATTTCCCTGCTTTTATGTTTGGAGACATAGCTCCTCTAGACAGTGATATTTTTCTAGAAAAAGAGGAGCTGGAACTAACCATGGACGCCTCCTTTGTTTTCTTACAATGGCAATGACACCCACCTGAGTTCCTGCGAGTTCCAGCTGAAAGAAAGCCCTGTGCAAGTTTATCATGTTTATCAGAAGGCGAGGTGATATATCTAACTAACTGCTGAACAAATTCGCCCAATGAAAGAGCAATGTCCTTCTAGGCTACAGAGCCAGGATCCACACAGCATCACATCGCAGAAGAGGCCAACAGGTGTGCCCACTAACCCCCACTACCCATTCTTCTGCTGACACATTTGCCACAGGTGGGTTATCAGGGCACTACATGACAGTTTTGACTCCTAGTTCCTCATAATACTTTCTGTAACAAAACTCTCTCTTCTACATTATAGCAGCCAAGCTTAGACACAAAAATGAGAGGGGTGGGGGAGCTGTTGCACTATGCAATGATGCAGTAGGCTGCGCCACCCAGTGGCTGAAATGCAGCACATGCCAAGGCTGTTGCCCTTTTGAAGGAGGAAAACGGAGCAGTCCAAGGCACAGGGAGAATGCCAAGGGCTTTTCCGTGAAATACGGTGACGTCTCGAGCTATAAAATTGACACGACTACTATTAGGCTTTAATGAATTCCCAGGAGAGCTGTGCAGCCATGATCCACACCGCATTCGAAAAGAAAGAGGAAGGAGCACTGTGACTGAGCATCAGGGTCAATCCCAGCAGCATCAGGCAGGAGTGGGGAGACCCCCGCCTGAAAGAGCCACTGCCAGTCAAAGTAGACAGTACTGAGCTGGGTAGACCAACAGTCTGACTCTGTCTTGGGCTCTGCAGGCGCCATTGATTCCATGTGTGCATGTGTGTTTTCAAGTTTATGCCTCTGAAATCTTTCAAGTAGACTTTGTGGGGTGCATCTCCACTGTGTGTTGCTGCCCCTCCCCTCAGTTAGCACTTCCCAGCCCAATATAAGTTACAGAAATTTGAGGTCCATTATGGGCAATACTTTTTTTAAAAAGGTATTTTTGAAATACAGTGGTACCTCGGGTTACATACACTTCAGGTTACAGACCCCGCTAACCAAGAAATAGTAACTCGGGTTAAGAACTTTGCTTCAGGATGAGAACAGAAACCGCGCGGTGGCAGCTGGAGACCCCATTAGCTAAAGTGGTGCTTCAGGTTAAGAACAGTTTCAGGTTAAGAACGGACCTCCGGAATGAATTAAGTACGTAACCAGAGGTACCACCGTACAAGTTTTTCAGTCTACTATATTTATACAAAAGAGCAGATAAAAAAATAATAATCCCAAGACAGGAGACCTAAGTTCTGGTGTGGGCATGTGTGTGTGTGTGTGTACTCGTTTAAATTTTCTTTTTGAAATACGAGTCATTTTGATATACCAAATTTGCCACAAAAAAGCACTTTTAAAAATTGTGTTTCCACAAGGCAGGGAATAATTTACCGTTGCTCACAGGAAAGGTTTCCACTTCCTTTACTTCCTTTGTCCTCTCTTGCCTCCTGTATTTTTAGGGGTGGATGTTATTTTTATTTTTAATATATTTGTTTTGTGCAAGAGCAGTTATGTGCGAAAGAGCTGTTAAAAATAAAAATTCTGCTCACCTCCCTTCAGCAACAACCAGTGGAAAAAGGCAGGCTGCATCCCTTCCTTTAGAAACAAAATAGAAGTATGGGGTGTCGTGGTTGATGGTGCCCAGCAGTTACCATAAAACCTGCCCACACAATGCAACTCAGTGCATACACAGTCAGGTAATGTGCTTTTATATTGAGTTTTCTTCCCTTATCAGATTGTACATGTATTGCAAAAATTCAAATTTAACAGTAGGCAAGCACAGACTGCCTTTTGGATGAGGAGGATGCCATGTGAATGCTGCAAAAACAACAATACACACACAAAACAGAAGCAGCTTCAAATCCACAATAGACTCCAGTGTGGAAAAGACTGAAGGCAACTTTCCATGTTCTTTGCTTGAGCATGGCCAAGGAAAAAAGTGTGGGTGATATTCCGTTAAGTGGAACCTGAGCCACCACAACCATTAGGCAGGGTGAGGCCTCTGCTTCAGGCGGCAGAAGCCCTCCAGGGTGCCCCACCTGCGATTGGCGGAGAAGTGCTGCCACAGTTGGTGCCAATTTTCAGCAAGATTGTGTCCATTCAGAGAGAGCTCTCATCCGAAACCACGTGAGATCTTGTGGCGCGTGCATGAGTTGGGGCAAGACCTCACCCAAAACCTGTGTGATCTTGCCCAAAATCCACGCCAATGGCAGCGTTGCTTCTCTGCCAGTGGCAGATGTGGTAGGGTGTCATGAACTGACAGAATAGTGGGGAGGAGGAAGAGGATCCCAGTGAGGGCTGTCATCATGACTGGGACACTCCAGGGCAAGTTGGGGATGGAGAAGAAGTTGGTGTAGAAAATACTCATGGAAGGACAGAATGGTGAGGGGATGGGGGTCAGTGCACAGGGACCAGAGCAGCAGGACCCATCACCAGAGCCAGAGGGGCCCCTGACTCCATGATCATGGTGGGCTCTGAGGCATAGGGAGCAGTGGGAGGAACACTCTAGGAGGCTGAGGTAGGCAAGGGCTCACAGCCCAGCTCCCTAGCTGACCAGGTGGGGCTCGCTAGCTCTGGGAGGAGGTATGTGATTCCTCAGCTGGAGTAGGCTTAGAACATGTGAGGATCACATGCCTCTTCAAACTCGGGTGCTACAATCAGCAGGCAAAGTACCAAAGGCAAGCAGAGCTGAGGTGCTGTGTCTCCTCAACTGCCCATGTTGGTTAGATCACGACTGGGTGTATGGGACTGATCTCCAGGTGCCCTGATCCCTGGATCAGCTGCAGAGGTGAGAACGTGGCCTGACTGGACTCTGGACTCATTAGCCTACTAGACTACATGCTAGCATCTGCCATGTCCTTGTGTACAGCAGTGGGACTTATAATAATAAAAATAATAATTTTATTATTTATACCCCGCCCATCTGGCTGGGCTTCCCCAGCCACTCTGGGCGGCTTCCAAAAAAATATTAAAATACTGTAATACATCAAACATTAAAAGCTTCCCTAAAAAGGGCTGCCTTCAGATGTCTTCTAAAAGTCTGATAGTTGTTGTTCTCTTTGACATCTGGTGGGAGGGCGTTGCACAGGGAGGGCGCCACTACCGAGAAGGCCCTCTGCCTGGTTCCCTGTAATTTGGCTTCTCGCAGTGAGGGAACCGCCAGAAGGCCCTCGGTGCTGGACCTCAGTGTCCGGGTAGAACAATGGGGGTGGAGATGCTCCTTCAGGTATACTGGACCGAGGCCGTTTAGGGCTTTAAAGGTCAGTACCAACACTTTGAATTGTGCTCGGAAACGTACTGGGAGCCAATGTAGGTCTTTCAAGACCGGTGTTATATGGTCTCGGTGGCCGCTCCCAGTCACCAGTCTGGCTGCCGCATTCTGGATTAGTTGTAGTTCAACTACAAAGGTACCTTCAAAGGTAGCCCCACATAGAGCGCATTGCAGTAGTCCAAGCGGGAGATAACCCGCAGGCAGATAGGGTCTCAGCCTGCATACCAGATGGAGCTGGTAAACAGCTGCCCTGGACACGGATTTGACCTGTGCCTCCATGGACAGCTGTGAGTCCAAAATGATTCCCAGGCTGCGCACCTGGTCCTTCAGGGGCACAGTTACCCTATTCAGGACCAGGGAATCCTCCACACCTGCCCGCCTCCTGTCCCCCAAAAACAGTACTTCTGTCTTGTCAGGATTCAATCTCAATCTGTTAGCCACCATCCATCCTCCAACCGCCTCCAGACACTCACACAGGACCTTCACCGCCTTCACGGGTTCTGATTTGAAAGAGAGGTAGAGCTGGGTATCATCCGCATACTGATGAACACCCAGCCCAAACCCCCTGATGATCTCTCCCAGCGGCTGCATGTAGATGTTGAAAAGCATGGGGGAGAGGACAGAACCCTGAGGCACCCCACAAGTGAGAGCCCAGGGGTCTGAACACTCATCCCCCCCCCACCACTTTCTGAACACGGCCCAGGAGGAAGGAGCGGAACCACTGTATGACAGTGCCCCCAGCTCCCAGCCCCTCAAGACGGTCCAGAAGGATGTTATGGTTGATGGTATCAAACGCCGCTGAGAGATCCAGCAGAACTAGGAAACAGCTCTCACCTTTGTCCCTAGCCCGCCGGAGATCATCAACCAGTGCGACCAAGGCAGTTTCAGTCCCATGATGAGGCCTGAATCCTGACTGGAAGGGATCTAAATGGTCCGCATCTTCCAGGCGTGCCTGGAGTTGTTCAGCAACCACTCGCTCAATCACCTTGCCCAAGAATGGAAGATTTGAGACTGGGCGATAATTGGCCATCGTGGCCGCATCTAAAGATGGTTTTTTAAGAAGCGGTTTAATAACCGCCTCTTTCAGCGGGTCTGGGAATGTTCCCTCATGGAGGGAAGCATTCACCACCCCACAAAGCTCATCGCCCAGCCCTTCCCAGCTAGCTTTTATAAGCCAGGATGGGCAAGGATCAAGGAGACAGGTGGTTGGTTTCACTCATCCAAGCAGCCTGTCCACATCCTCGGAGGTAACAGATTGGAACTGATCCAGATTGGAACTGACTTGGGTGGCACTTTGGTCTAAACCACAGAGCCTAGGGCTTGCCGATCGGAAGGTCGGCGGTTCGAATCCCCGTGACGGGGTGAGCTCCCATTCCTCAGTCCCTGCTCCTGCCAACCTATCAGTCTGAAGCACATCAAAGTGCAAGTAGATAAATAGGTACTGCTCCGGCGCGAAGGTAAATGGCATTTCTGTGCGCTGCTCTGGTTTCGCCAGAAGTGGCTTAGTCATGCTGGCCACATGACCTGGAAAAACTGTCTGCGGACAAACATCAGCTCCCTCGGTTGGTAAAGTGAGATGAGTGTCGCAACCCCAGAGTCGTTCACGACTGGACTTAACTGTCAGGGGTCCTTTACCTTTACCTTTACCTTTACCTTTACCCCATGGTTCAGGACATAGGGGGTACAGCAGGAGCAGGGAGGTGAGGGTGGGAGCAGCAGCAGCAGGGCAAAGTGGGATTTTCCATTGCACAGCGAATTAGGACACATTGCCCCTGCTCAGAACAGACCCATTGAAAGGAATGAACCTAAGCGAGTCCTAAATTCAATGGACATAAAGGACTAGCATTGAATACCACCCAAAAAAATTCCAGCAACAATAAATTATGGCAAGTAATGGGGCAATGAAGTGTCCCTACAAAGCAAATCACACTGTGCGGTTTTTTGGTTTTTTGTTTTGGTATTTCTTCAGAAAAATTAAAGCTTCTGAATTAAAAGCTTGGCCTAGCAGAAGGCCAGCTAACATATGAAGTTTCTTCTTTCTCTGCATTGCGGGACTTAGTATCATAGAATTGTAGAATTATAAGGGAACTGTAAGAGTCATCTGGTCCAACCCCCTGCGATGCAGGAATCTCGTCTAAAGCATCATAAAGGAGACACCATAGCAGAAACTTCATAGCAGAGACACCCTGGAAGTGTTGCATAGAACCGCTGCAAGCTTCTGGACAGATATCCTTCCAAGTTAATGGTTAGTGAAAGAGGAATGGGTAACAGGTTTTGAACATGTTTGGCCTCTGAAGTGAGGGAACCGCCTGCAAAGCTGCAGAACAGCTTCCCCTGCTCCACATACTGGAAGTTTAATCCTTGCAGAAATGAAGAAGTGTGTGTGTCTTGATGCCTCAGTAACAATTCTGCATCTGCATATTTCATGCACAGGTACACTTCTCAGCCGAACCACAGATGTTACTTTAGTTACAGTTGAACGAGTCCTGATTCCCCACGGTGATTCTGCCTTTGCCAGCACATAGTGTTGTGCAGCCTGGGCAGTCTTCTGATGAGATCATCTCAGGTGGGGGGGGGGAGAGATTACTTTCTTGCTATCTTCTCCATATACAGTGGTACCTCGGGTTACAGATGCTTCAGGTTACAGACTCCGCTAACCCAGAAATAGTACCTCAGGTTAAGAATTTTGCTTCAGGATGAGAACAGAAATTGTGCGGCGGCAGTGTGGTGGCGGCGGGAGGCCCCATTAGCTAAAGTGGTACCTCAGATTCAGAATAGTTTCAGGTTAAGAACAGACCTCTGGAACGAATTCCGAGGTACCACTGTACAATAGATTTCCGTGCTCTCAAAGCACGCTTCTGTTGATGAATGTGCATGCGCTGCAGATTACAATGCAATGGTGCACACTTTGCAAGTGAAAGCTCCTAGGTTCAATTGTCCGCATCTCCAGGTAGGGTTGGGGAAAACCTGACAATCTGGAGACGAGCCTCACATAGGATGTGTCCTTTTCAGTCTGAAGTTGCTGTCTGTATTAATCTTGCACTGGAAAATCCTTGATGGCTGCTGATGTCCTTTAGGGTCATACTCCTGTAATATGGGGGCTAACAGCAGGACAACAAAAATGGATGCTACAAGTCCTTGTGGTTGCTAAGAGACCTATACTTTTGAGCCTGAAAGGACATTTTTCACCATCTGTTATGCAGTGCTTTGAAAACCTTAATGCCCTTGCTACCTTCTATAAACACCAAGTGCAGTTGGAGACCTTTCCAAATATTTGGAGGGCATATGTCAATCTCTATGTGTAAATAAAGATGGATGCATTGATGTTTCTTGTACTGTGAATGGGAGCAGACGATTCTGTTTTTGTTTTGTTGTTTTGTTCTCCCCTTTCCAGTCTCTTTTGTGGGTTTTTCTTCCTTCCTTTAATAAATTAGCAAAAATTAAATACATATCCAGAGAACTGCTGTCGGACAGTGCTGGCAGTGCTTAACTGTATACCTGAAGGAGCATCTCCACCCTCATTGCTCAGCCCAGACACTGAGATCCAGCTCGGAGGGCCTTCTGGCGTTTCCCTCACTGCAACAAGTGAGGCTACAGAAATCAGGCAGAGGGCCTTCTCGGTAGTGGTGCCTGCCCTGTGGAATGCCCTCCCATCAAGGAAATAAACAACCATCTGATTTTTAGAAGACATCTGAAGGCAGCCCTGTATAGGGAAGTCTTTAATGTTTTATGTCTTACTGTGTTTTAATTTGTTGGAAGCCACCTAGAGTGGCTGGGGGAAATACACACACACACACACACACACACACACACACACACACACATTTCCCCAAGTGTCTCATTTTCCCAACCTTAAGTTTGGTTATCTACATTGCTGCATCTGGTTGCAATTTTACTTTTTAAAAAATGTCGTCACGAAAATTCATTGGGGAACTTTTCCTAATACACAATAGTTTTATGCAATCTTGTTGAATGTACATGTTTTGGCAAAGCAATTTGCCCCAATAGAATACATTTTAATATGTTGTTTTCACTAATATGTGCATTTTTATGCACACCTCGCTCCATTATATGCATATTCGTACACTTTATTTGGCAGGAGAACCTCATGACAAAATTCGGTGGAGTGGAAATTTCAAAGGATGGCTGTGGTTCATGTAATGTTTTGGAATATGCAAATTAAGTGGGTTTGCTTTTAAATATCAAGTGAACAGATTTCTCTCCCATCCCTACCATAGCTGTCCACTTTTCCCTTTTCTTGCAAGGAATCCTATTCGGAATAAGGGAATTTCCCTTAAAAAACAGGAAACGTTAACAGCTATGATCCCTACAAAGAGCAGACTAATGCGTTTATACTATGACTGGCCAATGGGAGCTATAAGTGGTGGTGTCTAATGAAACTTGATGTTAGTATTCCTTTGTTTTAATTTAAAAGTATCATTTTCATTTTCTGTCCCACCATTTCAGACTGTAAAGAGGCCTCTAGGCAACTTACAGCACAGTGCCATATTCCCAAATCAGTTCAAACCCAATTTTAAAACCAAAACCTAGCACTTAGCTGCAAGACAACAACATTACTGACAACAGCAGCTAGCTATCATCACCTACCCTGGACCCTAATCTGAAGCTGCAGCATCTGGTATCTCTTCCTCCACTGAATAGGAATATCTCAGACACACAGGCACACGTTCTCCTTAGTCACATGTTTAACAGAAAATGTATTTGTTTGCTAAGTTTCCTCTTGTTCGGAAGAATAATATCTTGTGTTCAAAGTGAACACTAGGGGGTGCTAGCAACCTTTGCTCAAATTGATGAAGCCTCTGCAGCTTTTGGATTGTGTTCACTAGGGAGGGATACAGATTTCCCAGAACCCAATGTAAATAGTGTGATTAAAATTAGCATCTGTGTTGCTAATTCAGAAAACACTTTACTGAAAGTCACACTTAATGGTAAAAGCCACTCTGTGTTGATGCAGCTGAGAGTCCAAGCCAGTTAATTGGCGAGTCAATCCTGAGCTACTGTTACTCTGGCATCGATTATTCCATTAATGAGGAATTGTCTGTGGCTAATAGGCTTTTGATCATTTCTCTTAAGTGCCAATACGGCAGCAGATGCTTAACCTGTTGAAGCACCAGTCTTCTTTTCTGCTGCGAGGGCCAGCTGCCTTAAAATAATCCCATTGTCACAGTGTCCTTCACAAATATCTTCCCCCTTGCTATGAAAGGCATTTTGGGTGGTGAAATGGCAGTGCCTGTGTAGCAGCAAATGTGGTGGTGCAGAAACAAGGACTGAATCAAAGAGGTCGTGGGTTAGAGGCCAAGCTCATGGCCTGACTCTAATGGTGACAGCAGCATAACATTCTTATTGCTTCACCAGCTTGCCTGACAAGGTTGGTGCTGATTTGTTGGAAGGGGGATGACTGGTGTGTGTGTGTGTGTGTGTGTGTGTGTATAGTATCTGAAGTCAAGTACCTGGTTGTGCTAGTCCCGGGGGGAAGGTTACCGTTGTCGTAGTCAAAGTCCAGTCCTGAGTCACTAGCCTGGAAACAGTTCACAAGGAGCGAGACGAGGTCCGAAGCAGGAAGCTGGGCGGGGACAGGAACACTGGAAGGTCAGAAGCAGGAAGCCGGGCGGGGACAGGAACACTGGAAGGTCAGGTCCGGGTAGGAGCAGGTACTCAACGACGACGCTGCTCCCGCAACCTGGGACCGGGCTGTCTGGCCTTTATCTTCTCTGAGGCCAGGGGCGGTCCCGGCCCCCAGGAGACCCGCCTCTGCTGGCCTTAAGGCGAGCACTCCTCCTGGGAGAAACCAGTTCCCTTCACCTCTCTGCCCTGAGCCTCTGCAGTTCAGGAGAGGCTGAAGGGTTACTGGGCCCAGGGGGAGACTCACCTGTAGGCACTGAGTCCTCAACCACCTCTGGAGCCAGAGTGGATTCACCTGGTGCCTGCTCCTGAGGATCCGGCACAGGTGTAGGTGCCTCAGAATCAAGGCCCTGCCCCAGCTCAGCCGGCCCTGGAGGTGGGGACTCCTGTGCAGGCTGGGATTCCTCCGGTTCACCCTCTGAATCAGATTCCCAGGCCATCACACTGGTTTTCTTAAGGAGGGTGTGGTGAGGCCTAAACTAAGGATGGGGATCTAGTGACCCTCCAGATGTTGCCAAACAACAACTCCCACCGGCCTCAGCCAACATGGCTAGTGATCGGTGAAGATAGGGGTTGTGGTTCAGCAATATCTGTAGGTTCTCTACCCCTGACTTAATCTATCTGGCCTGGAGCTGCCTTTGATGATGGTAAAGAAATGTTAGCTGGGCCACAGCTGCTTGAGACCTTGTTGGGAGCAGACATAGAATCATAGAGTTGGAAGAGACCACAAGGGCCATCGAGTCCAACCCCCTGCCAAGCAGGAAACACCATCAGAGCACTCCTGACATATGGTTGTCAAGCCTCTGCTTAAAGACCTCCAAAGAACGAGACTCCACCACACCCCTTGGCAGCAAATTCCACTGTCGAACAGCTCTTACTGTCAGGAAGTTCTTCCTAATGTTTAGGTGGAATCTTCTTTCTTGTAGTTTGGATCCATTGCTCCGTGTCCGCTTCTCTGGAGCAGCAGAAAACAACCTTTCTCCCTCCTCTATGTGACATCCTTTTATATATTTGAACATGGCTATCACATCACCCCTTAACCTCCTCTTCTCCAGGCTAAACATGCCCAGCACCCTTAGCCGTTCCTCATAAGGCATCGTTTCCAGGCCTTTGACCATTTTGGTTGCCCTCCTCTGGACACGTTCCAGTTTGTCAGTGTCCTTCTTGAACTGTGGTGCCCAGAACTGGACACAGTACTCCAGGTGAGGTCTGACCAGAGCAGAATACAGTGGCACTATTACTTCCCTTGATCTAGATGCTATACTCCTATTGATGCAGCCCAGAATTGCATTGGCTTTTTTAGCTGCCGCGTCACACTGTTGGCTCATGTCAAGTTTGTGGTCAACCAAGACTCCTAGATCCTTTTCACATGTACTGCTCTCAAGCCAGGTGTCCCCCATCTTGTATTTGTGCCTCTCATTTTTTTTGCCCAAGTGCAATACTTTACATTTCTCCCTGTTAAAATTCATCTTGTTTGTTTTGGCCCAGTTCTCTAATCTGTCAAGGTCGTTTTGAAGTGTGATCCTGTCCTCTGGGGTGTTAGCCACCCCTCCCAGTTTGGTGTCATCTGCAAATTTGATCAGGATGCCCTTGAGTCCATCATCCAAGTCGTTGATAAAGATGTTGAATAAGACCGGGCCCAAGACAGAACCCTGTGGCACCCCACTAGTCACTCTTCTCCAGGATGAAGAGGAACCATTGATGAGCACCCTTTGGGTTCGGTCAGCCAGCCAGTTACAAATCCTGTGTAATTCTGTGCATGTTTGCACTGGCTGATGGTGCTTTTCTGGGTCCAATTCAAAGTCTTCTTCTTCTTTAGTGATCACTCATAGCTGAGTAAGATTGTCTTCCATAAACACGGTTTTAACAGTGAGTCCATGAGTGATTTTGGAGGCCAATTCTGGATCCACATGTCCTTCTACAGTGGGGACATAGGTTTCTGGATGGGAGTTGATCACAGCACAGTGAGGGTTTGCCAAGCATGCCTTCCTCTTAGCACGTTTCTCCCTTTGTCCTGAGTTTGAGCATCTTCAAAGCCCACGACACCTTTGGTAAAGGTTGTTCTCCAATTGGCGCTCTCGCAGGCCAATGTTTCCCAGTTGTCAGGGTTTATACTACATTTTTTTAGATTTGACTTGAGAGTCTTTAAACCTCTTTTGTTGACCACCAGCATTACACTTTCCATTTTTAAGTTCAAAGTGCTGGTTTGCTTGCAGGTTATTTGGAGAATTGCCTCATGTAACTACCTTTAAGGTCACTTAGGCTGGCAGGCATCAGTGACAGGACCTCCTTATGGTGAAAGGGTTGTTGCTGAGGCTCCCTCCTGGTGTTTATTGAATGTTATAGACGTATTTAAACTCTCTATTTTATTGTGATTTCAATTGTATGTTTTTGCCCTGTGATACTTAAAACTTGTGAACAGAAGACGTGCAATGGAGAAAGCCTTGCCCTACTGCTCTACAACTAATTCCTTGAAAAGGGCTCAGAGATTTATCAGGCACTAATGTCCGCTGCTCTGGTTTCGCCAGAAGCGGCTTAGTCATGCTGGCCACATGACCTGGAAAAACTGTCTGTGGACAAACACCATCTCCCTCGGCCTGTAAAGCGAGATGAGCACCACAACCCCAGAGTCGTTCGCAACTGGACTTAATTGTCAGGGGTCCTTTACCTTTACCTTTTTAAATGATGGGCAAGACCTTATTATACCCACAATGTCTTGGGGGAGAGCTGCAGGATTTGTCTGAGGGTCCATTCTCTTTTAATTAGAGCTTGGTCAGCGGCAATTATTTCTCTCATTCAAGAAAACTGGGGAACAGAAGTACAAGACAAGCAAATCTGCACAAACATTTGGCAGGCAATAGCAGCACCACTATTTTCTGCTCAAGCGGAGCCTGCCTTCCATTCCTGCCCTGCAATGTCAGCATTGTTACAAATAAATACATACCTGTGTATAGTGCTATATCAAATAAAAAAAAAGGAAGAAGATGCTTCGTACCAAGTCAGGCCACTTGCCACGTAGCCCAGTATTGTCTTCTTTGACCAAGAAATGGCTCTCTTGGGTTTCAGGAAAAGGTACAGTGGTACCTCAGGTTACAGACGCATCAGGTTACAGACTCTGCCAACCTGGAAGTAGTACCTCGGGTTAACAACTTTGCTTCAGGATGAGAACAGAAATCACACGGCGGCAGCGGGAGGCCCATCAGCTAAAGTGGTACCTCAGGTTAAGAACAGACCTCCGGAACGAATTAAGTTCTTAACCCGAGGTACCACTGTATTTCCAGTCACAGTGCCAGGGATTGAACCCAGGACATGCTGTGTGTGACAGAGCACATGCTCCTTAAGCCAGGGATGGGGAACCCTTGGCTCTCCAGATGCCCTTAGATTCCAGCGCCCATCAGCACCAGCCAGCATGGCCACAGCACTGTCAGGCAAGGAATGTCCAGGGTGAGGAATCAGCTCTTCATTGTCAAAAGCACTCTTACAAGTTAGGGAAAGGTATGTCCATCAGCCCTATGTGTCTCAGCTACTTCTGAGAGTGCATCTGATGAGGCAGATACCCCCAACCTTGGCTTATGTATCTCCCCTATCCAAGCTGCGCACAAGCAGGTGCAGACTCCGCCTGTGTGTAACCTTCTGCTCCTCCCTCTTCAACCCTCTTTTGGTCCCGGGAGACAGAGGAGCAGGAGAGGCGGGGGCAGAAGGAAGAGGCTTTTTTTTACTTTTTCAAAAGGAAAATAAATTAGTAACAAAAATTTAAAGAGAGCGCTCTCCTCCTCACATGGAGAATCTCCCAATGTTTGCATGGGGGGACTGAGTGGATTTGGGTGGTCCAGTTGCTAGGGTGCCCTCTGCATGGGCTTTAGAAAGATACCTGCTCTCTGCCATGCTCAGCATTCATACGGCAGCTGCCACTCAGGTAGGTTGCTGGGATATTTCTCCTTCTCTCCAGCCTATTGGTGGGCAGTGCAGAGGATACTTGCCTTGACCCGGACGCCAGCAGTCTATGCTATGCCACTGGGATAAGTCTTCTAGGAGGCTATCCTGGAAGTTGCTCCAAAACCAAAGGCAGCCTCCTCTCCAGTCACAAGAGAGAGACGTCACACAGAAACCGGCATTTTCTAATTTACAGCTCACCCTTAGCCATTGTATCTGTTCATTTATCTAGTTGTTGGTTTATTTGGCAGAAATGGGAAAGAGCAGTATTTTAGAAGCAGAGGGCGAGGGATTTAATTAAAAGAACAACCTGCAAGTGCAAGAAGAATCCCCTTCCCTCATTGCCCCTGAGGCAAGAGGCTTCTGCTTTTCTGTCAGCTGTTTACTAGCATCTGCCTCCAGCCTGCTAGTAAGGCACTGCATAAGAAGTTGCACCTTGAGGAGGTATCAGCCCGAGATGATGGATAGGTTTCCTGGAGTACTGAAAAAATCGATGAGGCAAGGAATCTGCTTTAATTATTCGGAGCACCATCTGCTCAACGTGTCTCACAGATGTTGGCCTAGATCCAGAGGTATATAATGAAATGTGCAGCAGAACTGGGAAGAATGCAGATTTTCCTGAAAGGCATCTATAGAGGCAGCGGCATGGCAACAGAAGAGCCAAGGAGCACAGCAGCAGCAGCAGCAGCAGCTGGCATTATGCTCAGAGAGCTCATGTGTCACGATGAGGAGGCGCTTGCTTTTATGCTGGCTGCACAGAAACTTCAGCAACTGTTTTTTTCAATGCTTATTTTTGCATTGATCAGTGAAATTCTTTCCCTAAAAAACCCCTTAGTTAACAATAAATGACTTGTGAGAAATTGGTTTTCACAGCTTTCAATGCACTGGGAATAAGAGTGCTTCAATTCCCTAAAAGTCAGAGAATGGGAGAGACAGGTGGTCATCCAGCCTCTGTTCAAAGCGCTCCAACACTGCAGAGCCACTGCTCTCTAAGGGAGTCTGTTCTACTGTCCTACAACTTTGACAGAAACTGCTGGGGTGGAGGAGTGTGCTATGTCAGCCGAAGACCCAGAAGGAGTGCACATATATTTCTCCTCGGGGTGAACAGCTCACAAGGGCTGCCTTATGTTGAGATGCTGAAGACATCTTCTTGAGGGGTGCCTTGCCACATTCAGCAAGAGGCAAAAAAATCTCCCCAAACCTCTCTCTGTTGGTGTGAAGATGAGAGCACCTACAGTACCAACCCTGAATCAACTGCAGTCAGACTCAGCAGAAGACAATAGATCCTCAACAGGTCAATCATGGTTCTTGGTCTATCTCACGGGTATTATCTTTCTGCTGCATTGGTATTAGTGATGATTTGTCAGGAGTTCCTAAGGACAAATGCTATGAATTGTTCTAAATACAGAATATGAACTCACATTTTGTTATTTATGTCTCTGTAACTGCTGCCCTTGTCCAAACATTTATTTCCTACAGTGGTACCTTGGGTTACAGACACTTCAGGTTACAGACGCTTCAAGTTACAGACTCCGCTAACCCAGAAATAGTACCTCTGGTTAAGAACTTTGCTTCAGGATGAGAACAGAAATCGTGCTCCGGCGGCGCGGCGGCAGCAGGAGGCCCCATTAGCTAAAGTGGTACCTCAGGTTAAGAACGGACCTCCAGAACAAATTAAGTTCTTAACCCAAGGTACCACTGTACAATAGATTTCCGTGTTCTCAAAGCACGCTTCTGTGGATGAATGTGCATGCGCTGGTATGGAACTGATGTACTAGTGGGGGTTTAAAAAAATAAAGTAAAACCTTGCCTAGCGAATACATTGCTAATCTGTGAGTTAGATCAGGGAAAGGGATGTTGCTGGCCTATAATCATCTCAATAATTGGCCATATTAGCTTGGGATGATGGGATGTGGAGTCCAACAACATCTGGAGGGTGAAAGGTCACCCCCTGCATTAAATATTAAATCAACCAAAATAGAAAGGCTGCTACTTGCAGCCAACATCTGTTTGACATAGGAATGGTGATTTGATAAATAAATAAAAGGTGAAAGGAACATTTCATGGTACACTTAAAATATGCTTCCTTTACGAGTAATAAAGGGACTTGTATTAAAGGGAAATTACTCACTTCAAGAAATGTGCAAGTAAACAAAGGCACAAGCTAATACAGGAACATCTGAATATCATCAACACAGTGTAAGTTCAAACAATGAGATTTAATATTCTTCATTGCCAAGAATGCCAATAAACCAAAGCACCTATTTCACAAAACACCCAAATGCCGCATGCCCAAATAAAACCGTGATCAGTATAATCAAAATCAAGAATGTCTCCTTCAGTACCTTTACAGCACACAGGTATGTTTACTCAGAAGTCAGTCACATTGTGTTCAAAGAACCTAACTCTTGAATAAGTACTTTTAAGACTGCAGCTCGGGTCTCTACAGTGGAAGTTATTGTGTCAGCCGGATCTATGTCTTCTCAGAAGTAAGCCCAAGTTAAAGTGCAGTCCTGCTCCCTATAAGAGAGTGTTTGGAATTGCAACTGAAGTGGTGCAATACATACACATAAAACAAAGCCTCATAGCTCCGCAAGAGCTTCTCAGTTCATTCTGGAGAAGTGGGGAAGGAAATTGAATCTTGCTCCCTAGAGTCAATTGCTCTGCTCTCCCACTCTGAACCGGGTCTCTTTTTAGCATTTCAGCACATTTTAGTGTCCAGGGATGGTTGGCCAGCACACTACATTGACAAATGTCCCATCTAGTTTGGCTCCAGATGAGCACTCTGCTATAAGGAAGTAACGCTCTCACTCAAGCATCAGAAAAAAGTAGCCGGGACCACCCTGCAGAGCAACCAGCATCAGCCTTCCTTTTAATGCTATAAGTGCTAGTCTAAGGGGAAATTAAAGCAAAACCACAATTAATGGATTTGTTTCTACTGCAAGAAAGATAGGAATGTGCTAAAACGCAAGAAGGGAAACTACAAAGGCTATGGAATGGTATATATAAAAAAGAATTGTGCATATATTTTTTAAAAAAAGTTTTTAATCATTGTCTTTATGGATTCTTAGGCAGGTGATGTGGTGGGGAATCATTATGTAAGAAAAGCTCAAAGAATGAAAATAAACAGGATATCGTATATAGAAGAGCCTTTAAAATGAATTTTATTGTCAGATTATTATTTTTTACAAGTAGCCTTTTAGAGGCTTCATACAAGAACTCTGTTGCAAAACTCTAATAAATAGTCTGCCCCAAGTCCCACTGTTTAAAATAAAATAAAAACTAAAGAGAAAGAAAAATAAGTCAGGATGCTGAGAGATGTTAGCAATATTTCCCATTTACAAATTACATCAGGCATTATATAGATCTCCTTCATACAAATTATTGAAGATGAAAAACAACAACAACACCCTAAGACATTCTATCTTTCTGCGAAAGCACTCCAGAAATACTCTCAAACCAATCCTCTCACATGGCAAAATGTTATGGGGGGGGGGACACCCCGGGGGGATTTTCATCAAATGAAGCTGTAGGTCAGAACGAACCATGTGGGTTTGTACAGTTAATTAAGAGTTATGAAAATGCGTATCAAAGAAGGCCAGGAAGACTCAATGGAAGGTAAAGAACATTCCCAGTGATGAATGAGGCCTAGAACACAGGGAAGGAGAGGAAGGTTGATGAAATGGACAGGCATGGGCTGCTGCCGTTAGGTGCAACAGTGCATAGGAAAGAGCATCACGGCTGCATGCAGAGAAGGTCACAAATGAGATTTACCACATGCCACTTGAAACAAAGCTTAGGCAGGCTGCAGGGCACACTGGTTTCTTCTCCCAATGCTAAGACTTCATTCCTTGCCGATGCGACGTTTTATGGCAGTTCTAATGGAAAGATTCAAGAGTAAGGATTCTTCCTTCTCCTGATTCTAAAAATCAAGGGAAGACTTCGATCATGTTAATAAAGGAGCCATCCCATTGTCTTTTCTCTCGGGGCATTGATGACAAAGTTATTAAAATTTTACTTGTATGACAGACGCCTGCTGCATGGAGCGCAACTCGCAACAGTTGCTTCACAGCTTCGCCTTATTTTGGATATGTACGAGTGCTAAGAAATAACACATGGGCAGCGACACTGGTGTGTCCTATTAAAGTCTCAATATGCAAGCTATTAAAATGAAAATCCATTGAGGTCCACAGCATTCAGGCACACATGGCGTTGTGTGCAGTCTTAACAGTACAGCACGTTATCTGTCAAAAGGCCACCAATGGAAACTGGGGGTGGGTATTGTCTCGTTCTCCTTTCCAAGGCAAACTTCAGGGGTGCTGCGTAAGGGTGCTAAGTGTCACACTGCTAGGGTGGGGCACGGAGAAAGAGCTTTGGCTCATTTCCTTTCTCGGGAGTGGGCCCTGTCAAGGCCCACAGACCACTGCTTCCTGGCCCTTTTCCTCCTTGCTCTTGCTGACTATTTGTCTTCTCCAAACATGCAAGCAAAAGACAAAAACGGGGAAGCAGGGTAGCATCCTCTACTTCCCTCTAGGCAGTTGTGCAGATTGGGCCCAGAGGGAGAGAGAAAGGCATTGAGTGGAGAAGAGGAGGAGGAGACCCACGGATGTAGAGTGTCTGGCCCAAAGAGCTCCCCAAACCTAGAATCCACACTGGACATAATTACACAATCTCCAGATCAACAGGAGTGGGCTATCTCTATTAAAGAAATGTAAAATATGCAATGCTATCAGGAAGGGATTGGTGAGAGAAAGGTCCCTAGGTAGGAAGACACAGAGGGCAGTTCTTACAAAAGGAGTGAGTATTCTCTTCACTCAAGGAGCCTGAGAAAGGATATCTGTTCAGCATATCAAATTTGTACTGCCTTCCTGTCCCTTAGGTAGCTGGAAGCCCATGCACTTCCATTGGAAAACAAAGGCGCAACAACCACCGATTCAAAGAGATGTGCAGAAATGGAACTGGGTAACTTGGCATAGCCATGGCTCAAGTCTCCACTGGCTACACTGTACACACTTGTACACGTGCACACTCTAGGGGAAATGGCTCTATACAAGGTATGTGGAGATAGCACTAAGGATGGTCAAGCACAAATCATTAAGGTGACACCCAAAACGTAGCTCACATCCTCTGGCTTGTGGAATACGTCAGAAACAATAGAAAGGAAGCAGCAAAACAAACATCTTCCTAGTTTTCTAGAAGTTGTAATATTTGCCAAAGCAGCAAGAATAAAGCAGATTAATCTGAAACTGATACAAAGGAGTGAATAGAAATAAATAGAGGCAGATGGACAAGTTATTCTGGTCCACTCTCCCAAGTCATTTTGTACAGGACAAGTAAGGAGAATGTGCAAAAAAATAAAGACATTCACATTTTAGCAGTTAAACTTTTATTTTCTTTAAAATTACTTTTTTTGTTGCTTTTATTTTTTTCCTACAAAAGGCAGACAATGATTGTTGATCTGCAATAGTTCTGGGTGCTTGCAGAGATGCAAAAAAAGGGTAATCAGAGTATGAAAGATGTAAAAGTGCTCTGACTGGACTTTCAAAGGTCATGATTAGTGTGGTATTAAAGCAAAGTCCCACTACAAAGGTGATTTCACTTTTTTTGCCAATGTGTTTGTTTCAATGTGTGCTGTTCTTAGCTCATATCAATTGTGTTGAAAACCCATTCCGTGAATTTCTTCAGTTTCTCAGAGGCATTCTGGGATTCCTCTTGTAACCGTAAATTGTCTTCTCGCAAATGCTGGACTTCGGCCTGAAGATTGGCTTTGTCTTCTTTTTCCTGGGAAGAATGAGCAAAAGACAATAGATCTCAGACGGCGGATTCTATGTGGCAAGCCTTATAGTGATCACCAGGGCAGACCTTCATCAAAAAGGTGTTCTCTCCAACCTCCCCAGGCTTCCCGCCTTCTAATTTACTACTACTACTACTACTACTACTACTACTACTACTACTAATTTTATTATTTCTACTCTGCCCATCTGGCTGGGTTTCCCCAGCCACTCTGGGCAGCTACCAGCAAAATATAAGAACAGAACAAAACGTCAAGCATTAAAGACTTCCTGATACAGCGTTTTGAGATGTTGTGGAATGCCACGTTTTCTGGTGTTTGCGATGACATTCCTTTCCCTCTTCCTAGATCCTTGTGCCATCAATTCTGCTGAGTTTTCCCTTGTAAATCCAAGGCTTCCTCCCTCTGCCAAACAGGAAATTGACCACTGGCCAATGCAAAGCAAGATCTCCTCTTCATCCGCCATCAGTAGGACTCAATGTTATTCCGTGTTTCAAACAAGATATGACACCAAACCACACACTTCATCAGAAGTGCTTGGGTTTTCAAATTATCACTATATTATTCTATTAATACAATTATTCTTAACTGCCACAGGTGTCTCCATTCTCATTAGAATTACAGTATGTGGGCTTAAATCTATCTTTTCCTGCCATGCTCTCAATGAAAACCACCACTGTCACCTCTGGTTTGGTGGCTATTAGTTACAGGAGGTAAGCTCCCCCACACACTTGTCTTCTGAGACTAACAGCTGCTGTGGAAGGCAGATTTTATTTGGAGTGTTGTGGTGGGGGAATAAAGGGTCAAGTTCTCTTTCTGCACTCCTGACAAACAATCTCCCCCCACCCCAGCAGCTACGCATAACAAAAAGCATCAGTGACACTTCAAGTGAAGCGTTTTGCACTGGTTTAGATGTAAGAAAGTACACCTTCTGATTTCATCTCCTATCTATGTTTTAGTTCCAGGGCTTCTTAAAAACTCTGTTTTGAAATACAGCATGAGATCAGGGCTCATAGAGCTGTTAGCACGGACTAGCATTTAAACAGAAATAACTCAGAAGTTATTTAAGTCAAAATATTTACCTTCTTTAAATCCTCCTGCAACATTCTCAGCATACTTTCCAGCTGGTTCACTTTAGAAGCAAGAGAAGGAGGAGATTCTTTACTGCAGGAAGGAGGAGACAGACACAGAGTTGTTTACTTTCTCTATGGCCTTATGCCAGCCCCCCTCCACCAATGTTTTGGACTTCAACTCACATCAGCTCCAATGGCTAATGGTGGGATGATGGGAGTTGGATTCCAATAATGTCTGAAGGGACCAAGTCCCCCATTCTCTGTCTTATGCAGACAGAACCAGTGGTTTGCTTTCCTTAATCACAAATCAGTGTTAAAAGGTAAAGGTACCCCTGCCCGTACGGGCCAGTCGTGTCCGACTCTGGGGTTGCGTGCTCATCTCGCTCTAGAGGCCGTGAGCCGGCGCCATCCGAAGACACTTCCGGGTCACGTGGCCAGCGTGACGAAGCTGCAGCTGGCGAGCCAGTACCAGTGCAGCACACGGAAACGCTGTTTATCTTCCTGCTATAAAGCGGTTCCTATTTATCTACTTGCACTTAAGAGTGCTTTCGAAGTGCTAGGTGGGCAGGAGCTGGGACCGAACGACGGGAGCTCACCCCGCCGCGGGGATTTGAACCGCCGACCTTACGATCAGCAAGTCCTAGGCACTGAGGTTTTACCCACAGAGCCACCCGCGTCCCTAAAATCAGTGTTACATCTGCATATATAACCCCTGGTAAGTAAAGGATGTTAATCAGTAAGAACACAAGGCCCCTGTTGAAACAGATCAAGTGTCAATCGAAGCCAACATTTCATTTCTAGTTCCAGCCAATCAGGCACTTCTTGGAAGCCATGCAGCAGGGCATCCTCCGCAGGTGTTTTGTCTTTGGGAGCTGGTTTTCATAGGTATATCAACCCACCTATTCCCTACCCCCACCAAGAAAAGCATATGCCCCTTTCTTTTTTCATGGTTCTGACCAGGAAGGATCCATTTAGATAACAAGCACTACATTTCTCCTTCTGTAAAAGACATCTAAGCTAGTTGACATTACCACATTCTGCAGCAGTGAATTTGCAAGGTTAATTATGCACTGTGTGGAACAGTTATTTCCTTTGCTCTGAACCTATTGCATCTTGTTAACCAGTTTAAGGCACCAAATCAAGGTTAGTGCTAACCAGGGTCCACCTGGTATAATAAAATACTACTACTACTACTACTACTACTACTACTACTAATTTATTTATACCCTGCTCATCTGCCTGGGTTTATGTCTGTGGGAAGCCTTAGCAACACGTTTCGGAACAGCTGTATAGACTTTTGGGTTGGTTTGGCATTCTATGACAGCAACTGCGTGTTTCTAATACCCCTTCTGGAAAGACTGATCTAAAAACATAGGAAGACTCTCTCAAAGGTGGACCTGTTCTAGAGTTTTAAAGCAATGTGTGCTACTTGCCATAGCTATTGTATGGTAATACTACACATGCCGTCTTCTCCATCAACCAGACAATGATTATTTGAAATGCTGATGAGCAGATCCTTGAACTCATCCTCTCTATCAGGGATAGGGAACCTGTGACCCTCCAGATGTTGATGGACTGCCTACACACAACACCCATGATCCTTGGTTGTTGGCTATGCTGGCTGGGGCTGATGAAAGCTGGAGTCAAAGAACATCTGGATGGTCACAGATTCCTCACTCCTTCCCTAGAATAAACTGCCAAGCATTATTTAACATTTTACATACCCAGTGTAAGGCTTCATCTGAGCAGGAAGCTGATCTTCGGTTTGATCACTGTTGGAAGCAACACTGACAGGTCTGTGGTTTTCATCACTAGTGGCAAAAAATGAGGCTCGCTGGACTGGAGAGAGACACACACACACAAACACATGCCACAAAATAATTATTTTTTTCTTTTGCAGCAGAAGAAAGCAGTCTTCTTTCACATGAAAACAAAACAGGAAGACAAGGGAAAAAATGTCCTGTAACAAAGCCAAGAACTGGAATCCTCTTCTGAAAATGTTTGCATTTCAGATAATCATTACAGAAATGACTATGTAACTTTATGAAGTGGTGTCTGATTTTGTTTTCCTCTTTCCTCCTCATTTTTTTATTTTTATGTCATGTATTTTAGACTGCAAGCCTCCTTGCAGGAACAACCCTGTTTTAATTGATCATGTATAAGGTGCTCTGGGAGCCTTTTCTGCTGAAAATGCTAGTTCTATCACTAAATGGTCCACATTCCTTTTTAAAAGTCTTTCTGGTCCTGTGGCAAAAGGCTGCACACTTAAGCCTTGATATTTACAAATCAAAATAAGGATGAACTGAAAACACTGATTGACAGCAAAGCACCTATTGCATTTCAGATACAATAGTGAAATTGGAAGCACACCAAAAAAATGCAAAAAGAAACTACACTGGAATAGTGTTAAGTGACGTAAGATTGTCATTGCAACTGAAGAGGAAACTTGGGTTTCAGAGCTGGAAAACCTATGCAAGACATGGCAAATTAAAACAAATTTGTAAAGCAGGTGTAAGAGCTTTTGAAGCAGTAACCTGCCAAGACCTACCCTCAAAGGCTTTGGCAGCATCTACCAAGTTTGACCAGTCTAGGTCAGAAGCAGAATCGGGCAGAGGCATGAGACCAGGATCTGGCATGGGCTGCCTTCTCTGATCCTGGATATCTGTGAGGGAGCTGTCAGAGGCAGAGAACTCTCCTGAAGCAACAAAGAACATAGACAAACACACAATTAAAAGCAGAAATCAGGAAAAGCTAACAACACTGAAATTCAGTTGAGAGAATATTCTAAAGAAACAATTTTCTTCTTGAATTTCCACAGCTTCAGATCCACATGGAGGTTATTCAAATGTGAAAAGGAAGGTAACTGAGCATTATAGGCCAGATTAAACTAATAGGTCCAGCCACTGAGAATGCCATTCTTTGTGCCATTGCTGCTCTGACTTGGCATATCGGTGGTA
Organism: Podarcis pityusensis; assembly: GCF_964106645.2. Classification (NCBI taxonomy): domain Eukaryota; kingdom Metazoa; phylum Chordata; class Lepidosauria; order Squamata; family Lacertidae; genus Podarcis; species Podarcis pityusensis. The sequence goes on from NC_138028.1 coordinate 46,549,519, forward strand.
TGGTGAAACAGGAACATACCACTGATTTTAAAGATTGTTCTTGGAAGAGTTTCTACGATATGTCTAAGATAGGTCTAAGTTTCTAAGATATGTCTAAGATAAAGCCATATAGAGCTTTATAGGCCAAAACAATCACCTTAAATTATGCTCAAGAGCCAATGAAGAGTCAAGCAGATGCTGGAGGCACTGACATAAAAAGCCAGTAATGGCCATACTCTTCAAAAGCAGGTCTTATATTCTGTATCAGTTGTAGCTTTTGGATCATCAAGGGCAGCACCAAGCAGAATACATTGCAATATTCACATTTCAAGCTTACATAAGGCAGGAACATACCTTTGAACCCATCTCTAAGCACAAAAGCATGGTTGGTATGAAAGAGGCTTGCTTATTCTGAGTTCTCAGGACAGAGCAGGCTGCCGGCTGAATCAACGCACGGCACTTTCACAATAAAACTGAAGTTGGAAGCATACTCACCGTGTAAGGATTTCATTCCTAACGTGTACGACGGCCTTCTTAATGGTAATGACTTGGGAAGAGAAGGATATGTGCTGGTGAAAAGGACATCATTTGGCAGGGCTTGGTCTAGAAGGGAAGCTCGCGAGGGGAAGAAGTGTTCCCTTTGACTGCTGTAAATACTCTCATCTGACAGAGTCCTCTGCAACGCACGCCTTGAGGTAGGAGTGCTGGGGAACGGAGACTGGAAGAAGAGAAAGGAGCGATAACTGCCACTAGTACATCTCAAAAGCGCATGGTGTTTTTTAATTTTTTGGAAGCCACCCAGAGTGGCTTGGATAACCTAGTCAGATGGGCGGCATATTAATGACAACAACATGTAATAATAAGGTGATTTTAGAATGTCCCTTTAAAAGTGAGAACCAGTTCCAGTATAACATTTCGTCCCTTTCAGGTCTTTCAGAATGGGTGCACAGAAAATTGTAGTTAACCTGTACCGATTCAAAGGTTACATGTGTCTGCATCCCAAAGGCATTTATACCCACAGCTACAACGTGGAAAAACATATCTGGATGTACACTGGACTAATTTTAAGTAAGCATGTCCCGAAAAGGACTAAAGGCCTATCCTGAATTGTAAAAGCAATATTCTTAGTGATATTCTCCTGTCTGTGCTAATAACATGATAACCTGCTCTCACGTAACAAAAAGCGATCAGGCATGCTTGGTGGCTGCTTGACATTTTTTGAACTTCAAGGAGATACATGTTCTAGCGCTGCATCCATCCTCCAAAGAATGAAATACATTTTAGAAAGCACAACGTTCATTATGACCGATATGTGTGTTGGAGGGTAAGCCTATCTGTCTGTTAGTCACTTTTTAAAGGGGTCACTGAACATTCCTGCACTTGAGTGCTCACATAACCATGTTCCACCAAACAGTGTTTGTTGGGTGCTGAGAGCGGCAGGGTTGGAGAGGCTGATTTTCTCAACAATGAAATATTATGGCCAGAGTGCTAGGTAAACATCTCCAAGAAACAGAAATCATTAACCTGTGAAAGTTGCTTGGTGGATCCACTACAATAAATGAGTAGCTGCTGTGCCTTTACGGCACAAAAAAACATCGTCTAGATGGCCCTTCAGATGGAAAAAGCAATTATCATTTCTTCTACTTCCTGCATTTTCTATTTTATTATACAATAAACTTTCAACACAGTGCTGAAGAGAATCTATCAATTCAGCAATATTCCTCCCTACACAGAGAAGATGTGGAAGGAATGGCTCTTACATCTGCATGGTAAACAATGCTAAAAGCAGAGGTCTCCCTTAGTACCTTATCTCCCCAATCTCCCAAGTTCCAAATCTCTCAATCATCATCACTGATTGGCTGCAAGCACTGCATAGTGAGGTTGTAGCAGGACTTATTGGGTGGCATGTAGACACCAGAAGGGTGGGATAGCAGTGTGCCAAACTAGAATTAGCCTCCAAATCAGAAGCTTATTAATTATTTCTCCTGTAGGAATTTTTTTGAAGCCTTACGTTCTGTATTTTTGTATGTACAAAAGTTATCCAAGAGTTGTTGTGGATAAAAGCCATAGTGTAGGGCAAACTTCTTCTTTGGATACAATAAAGGAACTGAAGGCCCCTCAACTGTCCTCGGGTCCAGTATTGGACCACTTTGACTGGATATCCCCAGCCGATGTGGACAGACTCCTCCGAGCTGGAAAGCCCACCACTTGTCCTCTTGTCCGTCTTGGCTGCTTAGAGCGTGTCCAGACGAGGTGCGGGTCCCCCTGGGGGATATCATCAATTTGTCCCTTGACACCGGGATATTCCCAGGGGAACTGAAGGAGGCAGTGGTGCGCCCGCTCTTAAAGAAAACATCATTAGATCCCTTAGATCTATCCAATTACTGCCCGGTTTCGAATCTTCCATTCCTGGGTAAGGTGATTGAGAGAGCGGTTGCTGAACAGCTTGGTAGGTTTCTGGATGAAACATCGGCTCTGGATCCATTCCAGTCCGGCTTCCGCGCTGGTCATGGGACCGAGGCGGCTCTGGTCGCCCTAACAGATGATCTCCACAGGCAGCTGGATCGAGGCGGGTCGGGGCTGCTGATTCTTCTAGACCTGTCAGCAGCCTTCGACATGGTCGATCACGAACTCCTGGACCACCGCCTTGCCGATGTGGGGATTCAGGGCACAGTCCTTCAATGGCTGCGCTCGTTTCTCTCTGGTTGGGGACAGAGGGTGGCGCTTGGGGGGGTATTGTCATCGCGCCACTCCTTGATGTGTGGAGTGCCTCAGGGTGCGATACTCTCCCCGATGCTTTTTAACATCTTTATGCGCCCCCTCGCCCAACTTGTCCGGAGTTTTGGGCTGGGTTGCCATCAGTATGCCGATGACACCCAACTCTATCTGTTGATGGATGGCCATCCTGACTCGGCCCCAGACACACTGACCAGATGTCTGGAAGCTGTGGCTGGATGGTTACGTGGGAGCCGGTTGAAGTTAAATCCTTCGAAGACAGAGGTCCTCTGGCTGGGACGGGACGATATGGGATCGAGGGGGCAACTCCCATCTCTTGTGGGGGTGCAATTAGTGCCAGCACCGTCCGTTATGAGTTTGGGTGTAATCTTCGATACCTCCCTCTCTATGGAGGCGCAGATTACAGCTATAACAAAGGAGGCATTTTTCCATCTCCGCCAAGCTAAGCAGTTGGCCCCTTATCTCTCTCGCCCTGACCTAGCCACTGTGATCCACACGACGGTCACCTCCAGACTGGATTATTGTAACTCGCTCTACGTGGGGTGCCCTTGAGACTGACCCAGAAACTCCAGCAGGTGCAGAATGCCGCGGCGAGACTCCTTATGGGGTCTTTGCTGCGAGATCACATTCATCCGGTACTATACCAGCTGCGCTGGCTCCTGGTGGAGTACAGGATCAGGTTTAAGGTGCTGGTTTTAACCTTTAAAGCCCTATGTGGCCTAGGACCCTCGTACCTATGGGACCACCTCTCCTGGTATGCCCCACAGAGGAACCTATGGTCTGCAAATAAAAACATCCTGAAGGTCCCAGGCCACAGAGAGGTTAGGCTGGCCTCAACTAGAGCCAGGGCTTTCTCGGCTGCGGCTCCAATCTGGTGGAACGCTCTGTCACAAGAGACTAGGGCCCTGCGGGACTTGACATCTTTCCGCAGGGCCTGCAAGACAGAGTTGTTCCACCAGGCCTTTGGTCAGGGCGCAGCCTGACTCCCTCCTCTGGCAACCTGCACAGAATTTTGCTTAACGGTTGCCATCAATTTGACTTTAATTAATTTTTATAATGAAATGTTTTTAGAATGTTGGATTATTTGATTGTTTGATTATTTGATTGTTGTTAGCTGCCCTGAGCCCGGCTTCGGCTGGGGAGGGCGGGATATAAATAAAAGTTGTTATTATTATTATTATTATTATTATTATTATTATTATTATTTTGTCTGAGAGCTGCGTGCCACCAACACTTTCTCACTTCCACACCCGGGACAGATAAACACAGCTCCCCTCCTCAGTTGCTGGGGGACTTATTGCTACCTCTCCATTCATTAAGATTAATCTGATGAATAGGGAGGGGTCAATTCGCATGCCCTTCAGGGCTTCACAGAGAGGTTTAAAAGTTCTCTACCTACTCCAATGCTGTGACTTCATACTTTTTCTCATTTCCTTCTACTGCTGCCAAAATTGCTGGGGCCATTGGGGTGGGGGGACATAAAATTTGCTGGGAGGGCTGCACCTGGTCCCCAGGGCAGAAGTACTCATCCCTGAAGTGAGTTGCTCCTGTATGGCTTGTTTATGAGAAGAGAGGAGGAGAAAAGAAAAGAGACCTCAAACATAATAAGATGCTCTATACAGAATCGAGAACATTGGTCCATCTGGCTTGGTATGGTCTTCAATGGCTGGCAGTGGGTCTCCAGGGTTTCAGGCAAGGGTCTCAAGGCAGCTACTCTACCACTGTACCAATGCATATGAGTATCTTTAGAGAGAGAAAGAGCAAGCCCACTCTGCTACTGCATGTCTTCTGCCAAAAGTTCTATAGTTGTTCAGGCATGGTGGTAACTCAGAATCTTGGTAGACAAACAACTTATCAAAGAGGTGAAACTCTTTCTGGACCAGACCTCACTTTACACTGCAGATGCTGAACCATATGACCATTGTGTACTTGGATTTTTTAAAATCCCCACCTAATGAGATGTGCCTGAGACAAACGTGGGGGTTGCGGGGGAGGAGCTTCACCAACTTCTTTTTTTGCCATTTGTGAAAAGTGCTCCCCTTAGCAATTTTAGGACGCGGCAGAGTGGGTGTTGCAGCACAAGTTCTTCTCTTGGACTGGAAGCACTTTGCCAAAAGAAGAGGAGTCGCCTCCCCTTCTTCTGACAGGAGGAAAGTGAAGGAAATTATATAAAAGAGCGGCTAAGAAAGAAAGAAGCGTCCCCTCAGAAAACAGCTAATCTTGAACAAAGAGAATGTAAGTGCTCATAATGAACTCTTTCAAGGAGTTAGGGAAGGGCTATCTTAATGCCCTTGTCTACTAAGAGGATTTTTTAAATAAAGAGAATAGGCAGTAATAGTAACACTGGTATCAGGATTCATGAATTTTGGCAGGTTATTTGTTTAAACTAGTGACTACTGTCTAAATGAGGAAAATAATTTGAGAGAGAGCAGACTCCATTGATCATAAGGAGTTCCACAAGAGACATGTACTAACAGCTACTAGGACAATCAATCATTTAAATGATTAGCAATTTTGCGAAAAGAGACCAGTCCTTGTCTGACGAGTCATGAGAAAGTTGTTCATCTTTCCCCTCAAAATGCCAGTAGGCAGTTGGGCGGGGGGAATACTTGCCTGTGGCAATTTGCCTTTGCTCCAGCCTCAAAGACAACACTGAAAAATAATCTGTATATGGAACTTCATACTTACAAGTTTTAATAAGCCTCTTTGGGTTTTGACAAGCAAAGAAAGAAGTTGCTAGTGCCCTCTTTTGCATGGTTGCTGTGGAAACCATTTAGTCTCTGACAAGCTTGAAATGTTAAGCAGTGGCTTTCAGCACAGAGGCCTTAGAAATCAAGGCTCTTTCTTCAAGATTATTCACTGGATGTTTAAAGATGGTTAAGTCATTAGTACTTCTGGTGAAACCTTAAGGAATTGTTCTGGGTGGATTTATTTCAAGCGTTTTAAAGTTTGGGAAGCAATTTTGGCCCTCACGAAATGAGGCATGGGTTCAGTAGAAAAGTTCTGCTCACTCCAAGCATGCCATTACTCAAGAGCTCTGATCAGAAAAGTGGAAGAGCCACTCAACTGAATGAAGGCGGCCTTTGGAAGAAAACATTCCATTAGCACTAGTGGCTTTTCAGCAAGTGATACCTCCTTCTGATAAAAGGCTGCATGCAGAACTATGAGGTGCAATTGTGGCACCTGCTAATGCAGTATATTGAAACCTTCCCTAACTAAAACTCCCCAAGAACCAAAGGAGGCCAGTGGCAATGTTGCAATTCATGAAGAAAATTCACACCCTGTCAGAAGCTCTGTACCATTCATCGGACCACAAATCAGTCTGTAAAAGGTTTCCATGAGATGCTGTTAAGATGCTGTAATGTGAGATACCACGAAAGCTCTTTAAAACAGAAAGCATTCATCTCCTTCCCTACTCTGTCTGGTGTTGAAACACAGTAGCATTTTCTAATCTAGCAGATATTCAGAAACTTTCAGATTTAGTGTTTTACTCAGCCTTGCACTTTTCAGAAATATACAAATAAACATAAAGCTATTGAAGAAAAATATCCAGCAGTTCACATAAATCCATTCTCTAGAAATACAGCGGGTTTGGAAAGGGTTGCCGAAAAGGGCAACTCCATTAAGGCCAAATGAAAATAAACTTGGTGGGCTTCTCTGGAGATTTTGTTTCACAAAACACAAAAGATGCCCTATTCCTTGTGGCGCAACCCACCCTGAGGAGCGCAAAAGCAGACACATCTTGGCAAATCCCTAGGCACATAGGAATGCAGATGGGAGAAAGTGATTTTTAAGATACGCTACTACCATGCCATGTAAGATCAGGACTAGACCTTTGAACCGAGTCTGAGAAAGCAATTAGAAGCCCTTCAAGAAAATTAAGGGAATCTCTGTGGCCAAATCAAGTTAACATCCTGGCCATTACACTCAGAACCCACTGATCAATTATTTACAGGAAATGCAAGTTAATGTATGGGAAAGGTTACTGACAGTTGTAGCTTTTATTGCGCACCGTGACTCCCACTGTTGTTTATACTTAATCATAAAAAGAGATAAGCTCAGCAGTCATAGGACTGCGAAAAACCTGCTCTTTCACACCAACTGCAGCAGCTGCTGGCTGGCCTTGACATCCTCTTCTCAGCAGGAAGGCGATGATACCATTCTGTAACACCTACCTTAAAGTTTTTCTGAGACTCTGGTGTCGGGCTGTCTAGATCTATTAGCTTCTTCAGCTCTTCCTCGATATTTGACTTAGATGCACGCTTTGGGGAGGCACGAAGATCTCTGGCTGATGCGCGCAACCGAGGATGTGCCATTTCATTGCCATCGCTTTGGTGACGCCTTTAAAGGAAGGAAGATAAACACTTAGGTATCCAAGCCCCTGGGGCCAGACCTTTGCAGCACCCTCCCGTTATTCAGAGAAAATGTTTGCATAGAAGGTGGGCACTTGGATGGGGAGAGGGACTGAGAAAAGGTGTATAGGAATGCCTGCTTAAAGGAATAAACCTGTTAGGTACATTGGCTTTTCCATATCTCTATAAGAAGCTCATCCTAATAGCAGAAAGGCTGACCGCATTGCCACCGTATAACCACAGTTAAGGCAACTGACACCAGACTATCACCTTCCTGGCTAATGTGAAGCCGTATGATTATCAAAGAGATGTCTAAGAGGCTTTGCTGCTATCATTCCCTTTGCTTTGGTTTTGCTTAGTACCATTTCAGCATCCCAACCACATGCCTTCTTGAGAACAGTCTTAACACTACTACCTGTATTCAAGCCCTTTTTAGTCAATCTGTAACCTAGTCTGCCCCCTCTGTAATGCTTTACGACTTGGAATGTGATTAACCTTTGACCTTACTTTCATTTTACCCATGATGGCACTCTGCTGCATGAGCCCTCATCCTGACTCTTCAATTATGATCTCGGTTCTCAACATAGCGCCACTTCTTGGCATAAAAGAGCGGCTCTTTTTCCACAATAGCTAAAAACCTAATTGGCAAATCCTTTTGAAATAGTACAAAAGGAAAATACCCTATTCAGATCATCTTTGAAAGCCCATATTTGCAAAACCCTGTTGTTGCAGTCTCCCACTGGCCCCCAGTATTCCCACTGGCACTCAGTTGAAGGGTTATTGGCATTATTTGCAGGGGAGTGGGGAGTTTCTTTTTCACCAGTAAGAGTTGTCCACAAATCCACTCACCAGCTCTGATGAGTAGGATGGCCAGCAGGACACAGATTCTCCTGGTGCTTTATGTTGTGGTTTGGAGAAAATTAGGAATAACAGGCTCCCTCCCACTCTTTCTTACCTTTCCCATATCCTAGCACACATGAGATAAGACTCAACTCTAATTTAAGCTCTCTGCATAGAGAGATGAATGGTGGTAACCATACAAAATGGCTGACACACACCAAGGCAATATTGGGGGATTGCTGATTAACTTGACTTGAAACACTTTGTGCTGCAGTTCAGTTTCTATTGCCAAAGCCACTTTTTCTAAACACTTTTTCTAAAGCTCCTCCTCTCAATACATTTAAAAACTGCAGTTGGAGGATCCTAAACACTACTGGAGAATTTTTGGTATTTTTCAGTTCAATTAAAATATCCTGCCATAGGATAAAATGTGCAATTGAAGAGATAGAACAAGAGTTTTAAAATTCATTAAATTAAACCATTTTACTTTAGTTATTTGAATACTCTAATAATCTCCATAGAATTCTTAGATGGGTTTAAGAGCTTAAATCACTGTACTACCCCTTAAAAGAGTTTTCCCCCATAATGTATCAAATTACTATACATTTTAGAGGCCTCTTCATGTTGAAAATTAGCACCCACCAGAACAGAACAAAAAAATGCTCTTACTTTCTGGAATCCATAAACCCCACAGAGTTTATTGTCCCCTCAGGTTTTTTCCATCCAATCAAGTACTTGCTAGTAGCACCCTGGCGTGGGTAGAAAGTCCTAGGACCAGAGGAGGAGGAAGAAGAGGAGAAAGAAGGCGCAAGCTGTGGTGAAGTGGCAGAATGAAGCTCTTCTTTAGGTGAACTTCTGGCACTGGTGAAAACAACGGGACTGGCAGAGTGTCGGGAACTCATGGTACTGGGAGAGAAGCATAACAAAGACAAAGCTTAAGTGTACATGCCGACATCACGTGCAATTAATTTCAAAGCTGCATTTTGTCATGCTGGGCAGATACCTTTGCTGCCTTAAAAAAACAAAAACACCACAGCTGGAAAACAAATCATTCACCCTGTTAAATTAGAGGCACAGAAAGATTAACTACACAACTTAGTTACCTATCAGGAGACCCACCCATCCCTAATCCATCCCTTGCATCAAACTTAGTAAGAGAGAGAAATGACTCTGCAGACTAACTAGTTTTCTCTCGTCGTGTTTGTTCCTGTGGCAAAACTGTGATGTGGGATGGATTTGGTGTGTCTTTATGTGCAAGACTGGTACAGCACGCTAGGACACTCTCATGTTATTCAGCCTCCATTTGGATTTAAGAATCCGGACATAAATCCACTGTGTGGTAACATATTCCCATATGGAAGGGACGTAAGAGAGGACTTCCCTGAGCAAAAACTATAATGTGAGAAACTGCTCTAAGAAATTACTCATTCTGATTTATTCTGCTGTTATCTTAGATTCCCAGTTTTCCACCGACTGATTTGCTTTGTTGCTCTGAGGTCAGGCCAGGTCTAAAAGATTTTGCTGAATGTAGCTGCCCAGCTTCTTCTGCGAATCTTAAGAAACAGCATGTTCTTCCAAACTGAAATGCACTCCAATACTGCCTATTCAAACACTGGGATTGGTAAGGGAGCGAACAGCTCTTCTGCATCATTACATCATGCCAAGGTTGTGTTGGGAAGGCAGGTCTTTGCAGTGCACTAACCAGTTTACAGAGAAGCTGCCTGGTGGTTTCACATCTTTCCACAGCTCCAAACGGGCAAGTGCTCTTTCCCATTATACACATTGCTTCCTGGGCTGTCCTTCACTTAAACAATGGTCCTATTAATATTTACAGAACAATCCTATAGATGTCTGCTCAGAAGCAAGCCCCAATGAGTTCAGTGACACAGGCTTCCAGATTTTAAATAGGATTGCAGCCTTATTATTATTATTTACATCGTCCTGTTTAAAGGGTTCTAAACTACTTGGTAACTACTCGAGAATGCTAGCATTACACAGCAATGATAAATGACCTTGCCTACTATATAACAAAACTAAATAAACTTGAGAAGCCACCTTATATTACAAATGCTTGCAACAAATGTTGTTTCCTATTTATTCCCTAGAAAAAGCAGATAAGATGATGGAAAAGATAAATGGCCTGAAGAAACCATCATTTCAAATGCTGAGTGTTTGTGCTGCAGAACACTGTGTTGGTGACATAAATTCAGCAACACTTTCAGTGTTTAAGCCTGTGATTTAAATGTACATTAAGGCCTTCTCTACATCTAAAATTCAAGATGGGGGGCGGGGGAAGAAGAGATCTTACCAGAGGTGAATCACTGTTTTACAAAATGGATGGTTGTCTAATGCTATAGATGCTAGTTCTAAGATTTCAGAAATTGAAGAAAAGATTCAGACAGATCACCGTGTGATGAATCTATTTTTCTCAACATGCAGTTGAAGAGGGTGAAGTCACCAGACTGACAAATTCCCACAAAAAGGGCTAGGTTGAAAAGGCAACGAACACTGCACCAGTCTGCAAGTCAGCTTCTTAAGATAATAAAATTAAGAGGACAAGTATATATGAGTAGATATTAATGTAGAGATATAAATAGATATAGAAATTTCTACATTAAGAAGCACTCTGTTTGAATGGCAGCAAACTTAATATCCATAGAGAAATGACAAGATAATTGGTGTGTTGAGGAATGCTAATCCTGTTTGAAAAAAGTTGGTATGTTGAAGGAAAGGCTATTTACATTATTAGGTGATGCATCTATCCTTGTCATAGCTAGCTTTCTAACAGAACAATCAAACCAAAGTGGAACCTCCTCTCACCTCTACAAGTGTTATTCATTTTGTCCAGATAAAGTCATGGACACCCATGGGAATATTTCTGGGTTTGGGTGGGTGTATTAATACTCCAAATTTTTAAAAAGCTAGTTTCTCACAAAACAAATGAGCAGAAGCCAGTCTGCACATTTTTGCCTCATCTCTCATGTTCTATAAATGCTAGAAACATAGGTCTCATCCACACTGGAGTTTAATGTGAAATTGAAGCTGCTTGTGTATCCATCTTATCTCCCTCATCCTGCTGTTTTTGGACTACAACTCCCATCATCCCAAGCTCTCAGGACCAGTGGTCAGGGATGATGGAAATTGTGGTCTGAAAACAACTGGAGACCCAAGTTTGGGAAATCCTGGCCTAAGGCTTTGCTTGTACTCATTCCAGCTCATAGACCATGGTTTAAGCATTATGTGTGAACCAGTAGCTCTGTAGTGCAAGTCTGAAGTTCCTTTAGAAAGGTCCCAGCATTCTGTAGACTTTACACATCCAGGTCCCATACCTGGATGTAAAATAATATACACTAGCCTTAAATTTAATGTGGTGTATGTGTGTGAGGGAGAGAGGGCGAGAGAGGGACAGAGAGAAGGAAGGAGATGAGCTGGAAAGGAAATAGAACAGACAATCCTGTAACCTATTCCCAATCCCTGAAGCTATGGTTAAGAGATCAAGAGCGTCATATTCGCACAAGCCTTGTACATCTGCAACATTGTGTACACTGTAACATAATGTATATTTCTGCCATGCTCAGATCCAGATTCCCATGTGTTCCAAGACCCCCCTACAATAAAGGAAAGCAATCTCCATCCACATATGGAAATATTAAACTTGCTTCCTATTTCCAAACTCTCCACATTGTGCCTCTTTTCAAACTGCTGGGCTGCCAAGAATCACAGGTATGTCATTATCCATAGCACTCACTCCCCATGTCTGCTAGAAAGATCTAGAGACACCAATCATCATTTTAAAGAATATTACCTTGTATGGGAAACGGCATCACTAAGGCTAAAAGCACTGTTCTCTCTTGTTAAAGGGTTGGAGGCTGGTTGGCTTTTGGTGTGAATGTCCAAGCTTAACGAAGACTCTGTCTTCCTGTCCATCATGTGGCTGTCTTTTTCTAAAGTCCGGTCTGCAATAGAGACTACTTCACTGGAACTGTGCCATAGTGGTGCCACTTTCTCTTTTACAAGTCCTGATCGGGGAGATGTTGCCGAGTTGCCCAGGGAGGCTGTGCTGCCATGGCTGGGGCCATAGGAGGTGGTATCAATGCCACTGTCAGCAGAAGTACCTTGAAGATAGTTATAGCTATTCAGCTCTGACTCAGTCCTATCTCCACTGTCATACCACTTCTCCTCACTATGGACACTGGATGCATTGCTGGACAGCGTGTTGCTGCTTGAATGACTGGAGTAGTGGCTATCAGACTGCAAAAAGGGGAGAAATTGTAGATAAATTCAAGGATTCGGGAGAAAATAAAATAAAATGGGAATAACTGTACAGTACTGAAGACCAAACATCCATAAGCTCAAATATAAAATTAACAAGAACAAAATTCATGAACGCTGAACTCAAGACTTATGCTACAAGAGTTATGAGTCTGAAACACCCACCAACAGACCACTTTATAAATGAAACAGCCATTTCCACAATAATTTTCAGGCAGGACGCAGGTGGCGCTGTGGTCTAAACCACTGAGCCTCTTGGGCTTGCCAATCAGAAGGTTGGCGGTTCGAATCCCTGTGACGGGATGAGCTCCTGTTGCTCTATCCCATCTCCTGCCAACCTAGCAGTTTAAAAGCATGCCAATGCAAGTAGATAAATATGTACTGCTGTGGCGGGAAGGTAAACGGTGTTTCCATGCACTCTGGCTTCCATCACGGTGTTCCGTTGCACCAGAAGCATTTTAGTTATGCTGGCCACATGACCCAGAAAGCTGTCTGCAGACAAATGCTTGCTCCCTCTGCCTGAAAATGAGATGACTGCCGCACCCCATAGTTGCCTTTGACTGGACTTAACCGTCCAGGGGTCCTTTACCTTTTTACCTACACAATAATTTTCCATCAATTTGCTTTGAAATGCAAGTAACTCCACTTTAAATTCATTGTTTAATATATTCATATTCAAACAAAGCAGAACGATTTGTCGTATTGTCAGAAAGAAAAAAATCATTAGTGGAAAGTTATGAGCATGAAAATCTACATGTTCAGAGCTTAACCAGGTGAAATGAACCACAAGGATTCCAAGACAGGATTCAGACATTCAAGACATCAGGGGAACAGAACACACCAAACAATCAACATCCTATGCATTTCACAGCATCAGAAGTGAAACTTTTGCATCGTTCCTCAAGGCAGCTGTATGCCAGTTAAAGCAACTGATTAATGAAGGAGTTAGGACAGCAGCAGCTCAGTATATAAGAAGCCATGCTGAAGGATATGGATAAAACAAGTTACACCGGCAAATGTCTGCAACAGTTAAAGAGGTGTGTGTGTGTGTGTGTGTGTGTGTGTGTGTGTCAGAGAGAGAGAGAGAGAGAGAGAGAGAGAGAGAGAGAGAGAGAGAGAGAGAAAGCTTCAAATGCAAAAGTGTGATGGTATGTACTATTAAAATAAAAAAGGATTTTAATGGTTTGGGGAAAATTCCTAGTTCTTGGACTAGTTTCTTCCCCTTTAGAAATCTGGCAATGCATCAATCTTTGCACATTGTTACAAGGGTCGTGTTTGTGCACTTTCGAGAGTGTGGATTAGTCAGTCAAACACCACAAGAGCTTAGGACTAAAACTGTGAGTCAGTTCACATGTCATGGTAAGCTATGGGTTATGGCTTGCTGTGAACAAGCAGTGGGCTAGAACACGCTGCTCAGTTGCTCCCACTCTGCGCCATTTTGTTTGGAGCTGGGAGAAACAACTGTGAAGATTGACTCAGCATCACTTGTGAAAGAACATTTGTTTCTTCCCAAACAAACCATGAACAGAAGCAAAGATTTGTAGAGCAACTGCTCATGGCTTGTTTGCATGTAACGCAAAGCTTATGGTTTGTTTCTCCTGGCTCCAGGAAGGGCAGAGCAATGCAGGATTGAATGAGCAGCACACACTCGTAAGCTGCTCATTCTTGGCAAGCCATAGGTCATTACCATGACATGTGAATCAGATCTCCCCAAGCAGAAATATTGAAAAAGAAAAGTTAAGGCAGCAGGAGTGGGAGGACAGAATCACAGAATTGTAGAGTTGGAAGGTACCTCCCCAAGAGTCATCTAGTCCAAACCCCTGCAATGCAGGAATCTCAACTAAACAGAATGAAAAAAAGAATATAGGGCTATAAATAGTTTGCTGAAAGAACATATTAATGTTGGTAAGTCACCAAAGTCTCGCTTGTGGAATGCGCGACAAGCCAGAGGGATTGAGCAGGAGGAATCTTATTTCTAGAATAATGAAGGTTCCCACAGATCTTTGGACTATCACACTATACTGGAGCATAACTCTACTTTTGAGTTGGCAGCAAAACATTTCTATTAATAAACTTTATCTTAAAGCTGCATTTAGCTCTTAAAATACTGAGGTCAGCTCTACTGCCATTTCCTCCATATTCTTAACAAGGACGTACAGGTTCAGGGAAAGTGAAGAATATTTTACCTTCGGAGAACTGAAGGGAAAGCAAAACAACTTTGCACAACAATTTTGAAAGTGGACTTACATGACCCTGCTTATTTGGAGACAAGTGGACTACTGGATCTTGCCTCATCAGCCTTCCAGTAGGGCTCTCTCTGAAGGATGGCAGCACCTTCGACACTGCAGGGAGATGGCATGTTGGTTCTGTAATGCAGCATGGAATACAGCATTTGCTTTCAGGAAGTTTGGCATTAAAAAAGAAGAAGCTTAGAACCAAGAGAACTAAAAGCAGAGTATGCTTTCTCATCAACAGCAAAATTATTGTACCAGCAATAGGCCTTCGCAACTTTTAAATACACTACAAAAAATACCAATATATAAGCAATAAAATAGAAAAGGAGTATGCCACCTCTTCACCTCCTGAACTAAAGTTGCTTACCTGATACAGTTTGTATCTGAATTATTTCAAACTACATAATTAGAATCAACTCTTTCTTTCTTTTTTAAAAAAAGAGGGTGTATGAGAGAGTACTTTTAACTGCCTTAAAACAGGAAACTATTCAAAGAGACCAACAGGTATCACTGTATTTGGGTTTCTACCTATGACATTGTCCTTTCACTCCAAAACCACAGTTTTTCCTCTCTACCTGTTCCATTTTGTTCAGGTTGATATGGGGGCATTTTAGTTTCCACAGCAGATTTTTTGGGGGGGCAGCTATGTTCAGTGCCAACATTAACACACAGGGGAGGGTCTGCAAAAGTACCGTATTTTTTGCACCATAACACTCACTTTTTTCCTTCTAGAAAGTAAGGGGAAATGTCTGTGCGTGTTATGGAGGGAATGCCTACGGGTGGCGGGGGGGATCTGCTGCAGTCGTGAGCAGAGGATCCATGGTTCCCCTTCCCTCCTCTGTGGCTCGCTTTGAAACAGCAAAGCGGGAGAAGAGCCGCTGAGTGGGGAGGAGAGAGGGACAGAGAGCCTGCTTCTTTAAAGGAGCAGTTCCGGTTGGTTCCTTTAAAGCAAGCAGGCTCTCTGTCCCTCTCTCCTCCCCACTCAGCTCGCTAAATAGCAGCAAAGTTTTTCAGCTCGCTAAGCCGGGGATGAGCTGGGAGGAGGGAGAAAAGCAGAGCCTGCTTGCTTTAAAGGAGCAACGCGGGAGAGGAGAGGAGCCTTCTCCCCTTATACCCCTCTTCTTCATTATTAGCAGCATCCTTCTCCACCCACCCCACACATGCTTCTTGTCCCTTGAGTGCTTTTCCTTCCCTCCCCACTTAAAACGTGGTTACAAAGCACGGATCCACATGGATCCTCAGGATTTTTGCACTGGGTCACCCCAAATTCACCATCAGATCACATAGCATGTCCATGGCTACATCTTGCACCAAAAAAATCACACACCCACTGTTGCCTGGGGCTGCAGTGGTACAAAAACGTGGTTACAAAGCATGGATCCACATGGATCCTCGGGATTTTTGCATTGGGCTACTCCAGACTCACTGTCAGATCACATGTCTGTGGCCACAGCATGAACCACAAAAATCATACATCCACTGTTTCGTTTAGAATATTTTTTTTCTTGTTTTCCTCCTCTAAAAACTACGTGCGTGTTATGGTCGGGTGCGTGTTATAGAGCGAAAAATACGGTAATTCTGAGTAAGATTAACTTTACACATGTTGTTACCATCTCAACAGTATAAAAACACATGTGATTAAAGTATTCTGCCAAAATGGAAACTAGAGATCAGTATAATCACAGGTTTTTCCTGTTAAGCAGATATGGGGGATGGGGAATTACCAGATGGCTTTAATAATAAGGCGCAGCTCACTGAGCCTCTGAAGTTACTAGAACAAAAGTGTATCTTTTGAATCTGAGAATCGCATTTCATTTCCTGAACTCCCGAGGCATTCGCTGAATACTTCAATCTGTCTCAAAGCCTACCTTATTTACACAGTAGCAGTATGTTGTGATGACAAGAATGATAGTAAGAGCTGAGCATCTTCAGCTTCTCTTCTAGCATTCAGCTAAACTAGGACAACGGAGTTACCCCCACCCACCAATCTAGCTGTCAATTATGGATACCTAGGATAACAGGAAGGATCTCCCAACTCCCAATTATCCTAGGAAGTCACAGAACCTTTCTGTTTTCAAGGTAACATCGTATGGAATTTAACTTTTGTTCAGGCTCTGATGTGGTATTCCAGGTAGTTAGATAAGCCCCTACAGAGAAGTTGAGCCTGTGTCAAATCTTATAGTTTTGGGAATCAGGTTGTCTCACAACTTCTTTTGTTTTATTTTTAAAATATCCAGTCCAAGTACCACCATTTCCAGCTCCTATTCTTCTTTGCCTACATTCCCGCAATACACAAACCATGCCAGTTTGACCTGAGAACTGATGATGCAACAGACTTCCCTCCCAGACCTAACAGATACCAGGCTGGATGCATCGCATTTGGTGTACTGCCAACCAGGAAGCCACACTCTCCACGCTGGAATCCTTAATCAAAGCTAGTCACACTGTATCAGTGTCACTGCCAAGATGAATGAAACCATAGTAAAATTCCTATTAATGCAAAAGCCTCAGCAGGATCTACCAGTGTCAGGTCACTGCTTCAGTAGCTACAAACGAAGATAAACAGGTCCATGTACTGAGATGCCAAATGAAGGCTTAACTTCATTTAATCTACTGAGTGCTGAGGATCTTTCTTTCATCTAACTACTTAACTGCAACGCACCGTGCAAATACACCCAGCAGTAGAAAGTGATTCTCACCCAACTGTACATTTTTACTTATATTTTATCTGCATTAAAAAATAATAATCTGTACATGGGTTGTTTATACTTTCAACCATCTAACAGTCAGCATATAGCACCATTAGAAAGGAAGCACTACAAAAAGAGCTACAGAAAAGGTAAAAATTAAATTAAGCTGATGCAGTGCTGAAAAGAGATGAGGGTAAATAAGCAGTAAGGCCAAGTAATATTTGTGCCTGCACCGCTGCTTCTTAAAAGATGCCCCAGGCACTGAACCATTATAACTGATCTATTCTCTAGAGAACTTCATTTCTACATCACATGATGTTCCCAGGTCTCAAGGACACAAAGTGCAGATGACAGTATACCTCACATTTCATCATTCATTCTCACTAACAGGGGTAACATTAAAAAAAAAAATGGAATTGCTCCTTTTAAGGAAGGAACAGGTTGCCAAAGTCACCTTGTGGGGGAAACCATTTAATTGCTGCAGAAGTTATTGCTTACCCATTTGGTCAGCAATGCTATCCTCACTTCTCTGCCAACTGGGGGTGGATTTGCCACTGCCACTCGTATCTGTGTTCTGCCTGTCGATGGAGGCAGGAGATCTTCGACTCATTCCAAACCTGAGGTAAATAATTATTCTTTAGTTCCATACATGGTAAATGTGGTATACAGCAAACATCTCTTTACATCAAGAAGCCATACTTACACAATGCACTTCTGATACAATTTTTTTTTTTTTTAAAAGCTATGCTTTTCTTATTGTGGAGGTTTCTGACTTTCCATTTCTAGGATTATGAATTGAGAATACACTTCAACTGCCAAACATCCTTCATAGGTAAACTCCACTACTGCTAGCCAAGTGTATGAAGAGCCAGGATTTAAAGGACTGTGGTAATAACTAACCCAAACATGAAATATGTGATCTTGTGATGCCCATTCCTGCACAGAGAAAAGTCTGAAAGATGGAACACGAACAACAAACACTCCTTTCATGGCTAGCCCCAAAAGGGCCTCAGAGCCAAAGTCAGCAACAAAACAGAGGGCTTCAGCCATACTTAAGGATTCTCTGCAAAAGACACCTCACCATGAATTGGCTAGCAGTCCTTTCAGTAGACCTCCCAAATGTGAACATGCCACATGGGGGTGCATTCTGACTGGCCAAGTTTTGTATGATGCACAACTGAGATTTGTACACAGTGGAGGTGCAAGCTGAGTGAGTGGGCCCATCTGTCATACCACTCCTACTTGTGACTTTGTGGGTTACTGAAGGAAAAGAACAGGTGGTGGCTCAGATTCCCACCTGGATGGAGGCAGCACAGATATCAGGGACAGCACAGTAAGACAGTGACAGGTATGGAATTATCCTGGCAGTTCCAGTGCCAGAAATGGTACCGAAAGAACTGTTGTCCCACTGAACTGGGGTGGGTACACTAATTCTAAAAATGCATCCAGGGCATCCAAATTGATCAACATTATCGGTGTGCATTTGCAGGAACTTTGCACATCTAATACATTATAATTAGACAAGCCAGGTGTGTAACGTCTGAGAGCACCTTGAGTCTAGAAGCAGTGGTAGCAGAGCATTGCACCTGGCCTTTCCCACAGACGACTCTCTCCTTGAAGCTGATTTATTTTACAACATGAATGTGATGCTCCTGAGGTGTGTAGGGTGCTGTTAGGCAGCAAAGTCCAATTGGTGAGCTTCCTTGCCCCACCCAGCCTTTTCATTGGGAAAACACTGAACAAGGGGAGAGAAAGCAGTGGAATCCAATGGGTGTGCTCCCCCCACCTGGTCTTTTCTCAAGGGAAAAGTTGACAGTAAGGGGTTTCCATTCTTGAAAGCCTCAGGGTGCAACCCCAAACACACCTTCCTGGGAATAATTCCCACTGAACACAATGGGATTTACGTTTGAGTAAATATGCATATGATTGCCCTGTATGATACTGGAATGCTTTTGGGAAGTGGCTGTTCATGGGTGAATTTCTGCACTCTGCTTTAGTCACTTCACTACAGCTTTCAATGTTTTTGATTGCCACTTGTATGAAACAATTGTACTCTAATTTCCTTCATACTAACAATCTGAAAATGGGTAGACTTTGTAACCACTAGATTTCAATCACTTAAACCATTCAGAACTGTTGGTTGCAATCAAATTCGTCATTCATTTTAACAATGCTATAATCCCCTGTGGCTCACAGCTTCAGCACTGGTAAATAGCCACGGAGAAAAGATGTGAGTGAGTCGACAGAAGATGAGTAACAGGGAAAGGTGATAATGAAGATTTGTTGGGCTGGTGACTATGGATAGAAAGTTTTATTATTGCTGCTATCTTGTTTATTCAAGTTTACAATCTGGACTTTCAGAACACAGCCATAGCCAGGAATCCTACCAACTCCATCAAGGATGCAATGCATTTTCTGATTCAGACCTAGCAGCTGTCATGCAAGAATGCCATCACAACTCTGAAAGTGCATCACTGCTCCTATTCTGGGGTTCCCATTCAAAACTACAGCTAATAAAGAATGTGGAGGGACAATGGCCTTCTCATGTCCACTTGCAATACTGGATAGTATTTTTCACAAATCACAAAGTGCGAAGACATACAGGGCCAGTTGCAGTACAACATTTTACATATTCAGTATTTGGGGGTAGGTGATAGAAGATGGACAAAAAGATGTCTAGAAGTAGAAATAATTTGACAATATGTATTATCATTTCAAAGACAATTTCATGAGCTGGGACTGTTGATAGGTTGCCATTCAGCAACACTGTATTTCAAGACTAGAAGATAAAGTCTTCTGAAATGTTTTCACATATACTCATCAGTGGGAATTGCCTGAAAGCCACCTCATGGAAGCATAATGCTATTCTGGGAACTGGCCCCATAAAACAATTATTGAATTTTAATATACGCTCTGCCTTAAGTGTTAAAGACAGGCTAAGTCAAAACAAATGCTGGTCAGTTTCTAAGCAAGCCAACTTCAAACTGTGGCTTATAAAGCTGGTCTGTTTAACTAAAGCTTGTTTCAAACCAAGATCTCTGGCTTATAGAAAACCACTCAGAATTAGGGGAAATGCTAGCAAAGTCCTTCTCCAAAAACTTGGATAAAGAGAGAAGGAGAGGGGAAAGCATGAGTTTATGAGTCTTCTCTGGGCTTCTTCCTCCTGATACACACAGCAGTAAACCATAGTTTAGTGCTATGTATGAACCAGCCCAGTGAGTTTAACAACACTTGAAAAGAGGCTAAGTACTAATTTATACTCTTCTCCAGTCTCAACGAAACAGTACACAAAATAAACAAACATACGAGGGCCTACCCTTCGGGCATAGATTTTTGCCTGTAGGTGCCTCCACCAGAGCCAGTTTCACTGGAGGATGATAAGTTGCTGGGAGAGTTACGGCACTGCTGTGATCTTGCTAAGGCAATGGATGAAACGGTGACGTAAACATCAGAGCCAGGGGATAATCTGTTCAATACAAACAATCCCAAACGTTACATTATTAAAGGAACCATTGCAGCACAAAGCTTGATAGAGCAACAACACTTTTGTGGGAACTGCCACATCAGCAGTGTCAATTCATTGAGACAGTAAGAAATGAAGCCAGCTGGAGGGCAGTATGTATTTTCCCCCATTAACCTGCTCCCTATGGAACAGCGGTGAAAGATTAGGGAGTGACAAAGGGGAGAAATGCCTGTTTCCAAGGAGTTCCAGAAATAAAGTTGCTGAGTTGCATTTGCTATTTGCAAGCAAGGAATATTAACACGTAGCATATTTTATACAAATCCCAAATAAAATGTGATTTAACTAAGCACCTCAGAACAAGCTTTAGCAAACCATTTTTTTAAACTTTGTATTTACCAATACGATCTGCAAAACATGCCACAACTTTGCAAAATCAAATAATGGAATTTTAGATAAAGCACATTTCCTCAGATAGTCAAGAAAACATGATGCAGGGTATTTACAGATACAAGTCCTTGCATCACAGGAATGCTTCATTTTTAATAGCTCTCAACAAGTATAAAAAGACAATTGTTTGTCATAAGCTGGGTGTGGGGAATCTTTGGTCCTCCAAATGTTGATGAACTACAACTCCCATCAGCACCAGCAAACATGGGCAATAGCCAGGTATGCTGGGAATTATAGTTCAGCAACTTCTGAAGGACTATGGGTTCCCCACACCTGGCATAATCAGTAGCTTAATGGCCTGTTCACCCAAACAGTCCCTTAATTCACTTTGCACTTTGATTTACTTACACACACTGTTTCACAGGTGGTGAAACAGTAAAAAACGGTTTCTGTTTTTATGATATGAGCCTCCCTGGAGGTTTTTAAAACTGTGTAGCAGGGAGATAGTCGTACAACTGAGACAGTGCAAAACATATGTAAGAAAAGGAAACTTTCTTTGCTTGCTGGCTAGCTGACAGATGAGCGCAGCACTGCTCAACCCCAGTTGGATTCTGAGTAGATCACAGCTTTCTTTCTGCTTCCAATGGTGACCCAGCTTTACCACTGCATAGCAACTGCCTATTCTCTGTTGTCTGTGTTCTGGTAAACTCTAGGACTAATGCAATGTGTTACATAGGAATGCCTAAGAAGATAGTTCAGAAACTGCAGCTGGTACAGAATTTGGCAGCCAGACCACTGACTGGGGGAGGATGGTTGGAACATATAACACAAATTCTGGGTACCACTTAGTTTCTGGACTCAATTTAAAGTGCTGATTCTTACCCCTAAAGCCTTATGTAGCTTAGGATCCACAGTAGCTCAAGAACTGCCTCTCCCCACATGAACCCACCCAGACCCTGTGATCACCATCTGAGTCCCTTCTTTGTATGCCTCGTCCATGGACTATTTGGAGCAGAGCTTTCCAGGCTGTGTGTCGTGATACCTTAGTGTGTCGGCTGCAGTGTGTAGGTGTGTCACATGAACACTCCTTGTGCTCCTCCTGGGTCTGGAAAGGGATTAGTTTAACCTCCGGTTTGGTACTAAAACTGAAATACTGTGTCACGAAATGATGCATGTATAAAAAGCGTGTCACCAACATGAAAAGTTTGGAAAGCTCTGATTTGGAAGGTGGCAACACAAGAAAAGAGAAGTCTTTTCCTGATGCCTAAAGCTGGATAAGGGACGCTGTTCGACAGTGGAATTTGCTGCCAAGGAGTGTGGTGGAGTCTCCTTCTTTGGAGGTCTTTAAGCAGAGGCTTGACAACCATATGTCAGGAGTGCTCTGATGGTGTTTCCTGCTTGGCAGGGGGTTGGACTCGATGGCCCTTGTGGTCTCTTCCAGCTCTATGATTCTATGATTCTATGATTCTATGACGCGGGTGGCGCTGTGGGTTAAACCACAGAGCCTAGGACTTGCTGATCAGAAGGTCGGCGGTTCGAATCCCCGTGATGGGGTGAGCTCCTATTGCTTGGTCCCTGCTCCTGCCAACCTAGCAGTTCGAAAGCACGTCAAAGTGCAAGTAGATAAATAGGTACCGCTCTGGTGGGAAGGTAAACGGCGTTTCCGTGCGCTGCTCTGGTTCGCCAGAAGCAGCTTAGTCATGCTGGCCACATGACCTGGAAGCTGTACGCCGGCTCCCTTGGCCAATAAAGCGAGATGAGCGCCGCAACCCCAGAGTCGGCCACAACTGGACCTAATGATCAGGGGTCCCTTTACCTTTACCTTAAAGCTGGATAAAGATGGTGCTGGGCAAGTCTCTCTGGGGAGAGCATTCCACAAGCAGGAGGCCACAAATGAAAAGGCCTATTCTCTGACTTTTGGCCCTTCACTCGAAGGATGTCATTGTGACCTCTTCAAGTGGGGTGGGACCCATAGCCCTGCCTTTTGTTTACCTGCGTTTTCAGGCTGTGCTTTTAGGTTTTCATTGTTTATAATGGGCTTTAATGTAAGTCACATTGGATTGCTTTTCAAGAAAACTGACCAACAAATATAATATAAAATAACAGCCAGATAGATTCTTCTGGGCTGGTGGCCAGCAGGCATGCCTTTGGCAAAAAACAGGCAGCTTGGCTAGCTGGGAAGGTTTGGTCTTGCCATGCACACCCAATGTGTGCGATAAAACTGCTGTTAAGGTGGAGTGGCTTACAAAGATTCGAAATGTACATAATAATAAATGTAAATAGTAATAAACACACACAAAAACCTAGCACAGCCAAAATTTTTGTTAAAGCAATATGTACACAACACATGCATCACAATATATTTATTTTTTAAAAATAAAAAATTAAAATTGGCTAACATGGATGAGAAATCAGCTTCTCTCCTTTCTTGTCTAGGAACTGCTATCTTAGGAGTAAAAAACACCAACAAAAACACCGTTATTGGACTAGGATTGTTTTGAGCAATATGGTACCACGATAAAACGGCTATCATATTTGCAAAGCTAAGCAGGGTGGTTGTTTCATTTGGTCAACTAGCATCCCTAGAAATGAGGTGTCTGCCATTTTGCTCAAATCAGTATTTTTAGTCTTGGTTAAACATTATTATTACCACCAGATGACTGCTCTGAAGTTCATGTCCCAACCATTTTGCCTGCTAATCATTAAATGCTGTCTGCAAGAGACTAAATTTCATTTTTAAAAATTCTACTGCATCTTGGGGCAGAAATCCAATTTAACAGCAGCAAAAGCATTGGCTTTGAGGTGCTATTATTGAGAACCAGACAGTTTGACTCAGTTATCCAGTTCAAGGCTCTCTGCATATTCACTGAAGCATTAAAGCCATTTTCCAGGCTTCCCATTTGCAAAGTTTAATTTTTCAGACAAATAATATGCTTATACCAAAAATATTTTGTTCTGAAATTCATGTTGAGGTTTCGTAATGCTGTTCTTTGGCAGTTCTTCTGCCTGCGTTTCTTTTAAATATTTATTTTAGTTGTTGCTTCTGTGCCTGAGGGCACCTGCTTTTTGCTCCCTGTATTTGCCTCAAAAATATGTTGCACATATTACAAAACGTCCCCTGCTATGCCTTGTGCCTGAATTCTATAGTTATGAAATGGGTTAGGTAATGATATACGCAGCAGCAGAAAACTAAAAATGTAATTTGCAAGCTGCCTAAGGAGGGACTGCCAATATAGTGCCTTTACAGCTCAATTAAACACAGGTTCACTTCGAAGCAAGCTCCGAGGGGTTCTACCCAAAGGTGGCTTTGTGCTCCTGGAAAGTGATTTTATTTTGCAAGGTGGAGAACCTGATTTCCTGTGATTCTTCCTCACCTACCATAGCCCTCTTTACTCCATACTCAAGAGTTCCAGAGGGCGCTTCACCCCTCAAGAATAGCTCTTCAGATGGAAAGGGAGCTGCCACACCTTGTGCTCTCTGCTACTGCAAATATACACTGGCTACAACCCACTGTCTTCAATAGGAGTTTTTGTGTGGGGTTGCAAAACATGTGGCATAAAGCGTTTTCCAATCTTTGTATACTTATCAGGTTTGTTATCACAAATTCAATTTTTACTTATTTATTAAGTCTATATACCACCTTTCATGCAAGCACAAGGAGCCTTACGGTATCAGAATACAAAAATACAAAGAAACAAAACAGTAACACCCACATACACACACCAGTTTAGAAGGTCGTAGGTGGTTTAACTGGCCAAAGGCCTGGGAGAAGAGGAATGTTTTCGCCTCGTGCCTAAAGATATGTGATGAAGGCGTCAGGAGAGCCTCCCCGGGGAGAGCATTACACAGATGGGGAGCTACCACAGAAGCCCATTCTTGTCAAAAGCAATAACCAAATTACAACTAACAAGAAGCTCCCAGCATTCCTAACACATTTGGAAGAAGTGGCTCTGTGGTTAGACTGGATGAAGGGTGGCATATAAATAACAAAACAAAACAAAGAAATGAAACTGGCCCACCTGAACACAGCAGAAACCCAACATCAAGGCTGTTTACTGTAGAAAGTAATACCTGACACTTTTAACTTCAGTGATTCTTTTCAGCTGTGAACTGCCGTATTTTTCGCTCCATAAGACGCACCTGACCATAAGACGCACATAGATTTTAGAGGGGGAAAGCAAGGGGAAAAAAATTCTGCGCAAAGCATGTAAAGCAAGCCAAGTGAGAGCTGCTCACATGGCTTCTGTCCCGCTTTGCTTGCCCATCCCTCCTCCTGCCTCGCTGTAAAAGAGGAGGAAGAGGCACCGGGACAGGTGCTTTGCTGGCTTTACAGCGAGGCGGGAGGTGGGATGGGCAAGCAAAGTGAGAGCTGCGCAAAGCGGGACAGAAGCCATGTAAGCAGCTCTCGCTTTGCTTGCTCCCGTCCGTCCCTCCTCCCGCTTCACTGTGAAGCCAGCAGAGCAAGAGCCACTGCGCAGCTCTCGCTGAAGCCAGCAGAGGAAGAGTGATAGCTGCGCAGCAGCTCTTGCTCTGCTGGCTTCACAGCGAGTGATGGATGGGAGCCATGGCTCTGGCTGCGGAGGCATCCCTCAGCTTGCGACTGCAGTGGTAGCCGAGGGATCCCTCTGCCACCCAGTGCATTCACTCCATAAGAGCGAAGGAGGAAAAAAGTGCGTATTATAGAGCGAAAAATAAGGCAGTTCATTGAGGGGAGAAGGGAAGTAGGAGAAATAAAGCAAAAGTACATTTCATGGCATCAACACTCTACGGTGCCCAGGACTTGCTGTGAGCAGAACATATGACAGCCAAGAGCACACAGGCTTGCTCTATCAATGTCAAATGAGCTTTAGTCAAAGCTCAGCTCTCTAGGCAAAACTGGCTGTGCCACATGATAGCATGAAATGGCAGGAAGAATAGCTGGTATCAAGTGATCAAAAAAGAAAAAAAGGGCCAATTTACTTCGTCCTAGAAATGGAGTGTTTCAGACTACATTTGCTCTGCATTCCAGCAATGTTGGGAAAATCCAGAATGAACAAAACAGGTTGGTGGTTTTTTACATGTAAAACTAATTGTGTATTATAGAAACAACATCAGCCAGAGACTTCACACGTTCTCTTCAGAAGGAAGAGAATTCTGATAAGATCTAAAATTGCAACAACAGGTATTGGTACGCCAGGTAAAGGGCACTGCACTCTGCAATGCTATAATGAAATTTTGCCTAAAAGCCGGCAAATAATATCTGAGGAAAGAGAAGCACAATTATCTTGGAACTATCCCCCTTCTTTACTGACCACAGGGCTTAGAGCTCATACAACCACTATAGTGAGGTCTTTCTTCCAAAGGACTGTGTTATTCATATACTTTAAAGCTAGCCCTTCCACTTACCGAACCAATCTTCAACATGTGCTAATCCCCTAAAAAGTTCAAAATCCATTGATTTCAATGTGCAAAAAGGGGGTGGAAATAAGGTTTTAGAGTGCTGAGGCAATTTGCCAAACATGAACACAAGCGGAAGGGCTAGACCTACAGGCGATTCTTTCATATTCCAATATGAACTGCTTTTGCCTTTCTTGCTTTACAAGATGCTCTTTTTTAATATAGATATAACAACACAGGCGAATGTGTTTATGCAGGTTCGGAGAGGAAAATATAATTAGGGATGTTTTTCTTTTTAAAAAAGATTTTTTTTAAACAATAGAGAAACATGAGTATATATGTGCATTTCTTCATACTCCAGTTACTGGAAAAGTAAGGTGGCATGACTAGAATTGGCACCTGAAGACTATGAGTTAATCCCCAAATGCTGTGAACTAGTTTAGTGTCATTCCTTTTAGATACCAAATACTTTCTGGAAGTGAATAAAAACATTTTGTTGAGGTGGGGGTCAGATTTGATCTGGATAAGAAGCAGGGGAATTGGAATGTGAACTTATGTGCCTGAGAGTTCTTACTGCTGTTGTTTCAAAAGTTTCATAATGCTGCAACATACCTTGGAGGAAAGACAACACACAAATTAGTTATCTACCTTCTACTCTCCAGTGGCCGCCCGTCACTAGAAATACTGCGTGGAATATTGGCTGCTCGCTCTGGGGGAGGCATTTTCCCTTCACCTTTCCCTGAGGCAACCCTAGTGGTAGCGGGACTTTGCATCTGGGATGGCATTTGCTGCCCATGAGGCCCTTGTCCCTTGTTAGCATTTCTCTGCCATTTGTTGTTATTCCTGAAAGGGAACTTGAACTCATATGGAACGCCGCCGTCGTTCATTTTGTATTCCATCACCGGCATGCGATTAATTTCTGAAAAACTTCTGAAAGAGAAAGAAGAAAGCATAATGCAACTCTGAAATAAGGGAGAAAAGTACAGTCGTTACCTTGGAAGTCAAGCGGAATCTGTTTCGGAAGTCCATTCAACTTCCAAAATGTTCAGAAACCAAAGTGCGGCTTCTGATTGGCTGCAGGAAGCTCCGACAGCCAATCAGAAGCCACGGAAGCCCCGTCGGACGTTTGGCTTCCTAAAATAGTTCACAAACCGGAATGCTCACTTCTGGGTTTGCGGCGTTCGGAAACCAAAACGTTTGAGAACTAAGCTGTTCAAAAACCAAGGTTTTTGCAATATACCCTTATATGACAGCAACTGTGATACCCCTACTCTGAGTGCTAAATATGGCCCAGACTGGTTAATTATACATTAATTCTATCCCTAATTTATAGGGCACTAGCCAATCCAGTCATACTCAGACACAAGGAAATCAACTGACTTAATCTAACTAATGTTTCTGTATGTCTAACACTTGATATATCCCATAGTCTCTGGAACAGAGGTCTGGTCATATCACCTGAACTTCCAAAAAATTAAAAATCAATTACAATCGTAAAAACAGAAAGAAGAAAGACCGATTGAATTCAGTGGGCTTACAGCAGAATAAATATGCTTAGGGTTATGCAGTAAAATTTGGATTCAGAGATCCTGGAAATGGAACTCAGATCAATGGGGCTTACTCTCAGGAAACTGGGTATAGGATTGCAGTCTAAATGTTATTTTAAAAATTGCATTTAGGAAATAACTGAAAATATTGAACTTCAAAAATGACAGGGTTGCTGTTCTATTCTTCTACTTCAAGGCTATGCAAGTTTTATATTATATGAACAGGTAGTTTTTGAAAAATATCTGAAAGCAACAATATGAATGATGGCTAATAACATTTGACAAATTGTAAACATCAATTGCCCTAACTTTGAGCTGACTTATCTTAAAACATGCATTTCACACAGAACTAGCTGTTAGGAAAATGAGATAGCCTCCCACATAATATTTGTTCATTCTGCTCCAGGAGAAAGGTTCTATTCTTTCATACCCTGGCACTTGACTTTTGTACAGATAGGTGTGGGAAACCTGTTGATGACTGTTAACGGCTGTAAACCCCTTGCTTTTTCCTTTAAGACCAATTGCAGTCGTTAACAGTTGTCAACAGGTTTACCACAACTATCAGTCAATCACCCATTCCCACCCCGCCCCACCCTCTCACTATATAATAAAGGTCTCGTGACTTCTGTTTCAATTTATCTGAAGAAGTGTGCATGCACACGAAAGCTCATACCAATAACAAACTTAGTTGGTCTCTAAGGTGCTACTGAGATGATTTTTTTTGTTTTGTTTCGACTACGGCAGACCAACACGGAAACCTACCTGTAACTAGAACTTTTGTATAGGGAGTTAAAGTAAAAGGTGAAACGCTTCTCAAGTTATTCTGAGGTCAGGCTGAAGGATCCAAATAATAAAAACAGGCAGGGGCTCCTTCAAATTAAGTATATATGGAGATGCCCAGCTTAAAGCGCAAATGGTGTTTTTGTTCAGTGAAGTGTTAAAATAGCTACATGACATTTAAAGATTTTGCAGTATCTCACATGCATTTATTTAAAAAGTGAGCATCGCCAACATAAATGCAGCTACGAGATGCAGCTATTCAAAGGCTACGTAATTATAAACTGACTGGTGAGAATGTAAGCAAACACAAGCACTGGCAATCTGACTTGAGAATACTCAGCATCACCAATGCTTCCGTCAGAGACATTATACATGTAACACAATCCAGTGGGATGCTTTGACATATCAATGGCAATGCAGAAGCACTCCCATACTATAAGAATAAATAGGTAAAGGTAAAGGGACCCCTGACCATTAGGTCCAGTTGTGACCGACTCTGGGGTTGCGGCATTCATCTCGCTTTAGTGGCCGAGGGAGCAGACGTTTGTCCGCAGACAGCTTCCGGGTCATGTGGCCAGCATGACTAAGCCGCTTCTGGCGAACCAGAGCAGCACACGGAAACGCTGTTTACCTTCCCGCCAGAGTGGTACCTATTTATCTACTTGCACTTTGTGCTTTCGAACTGCTAGGTTGGCAGGAGCTGGGACCGAACAATGGGAGCTCACCCGGTTGCGGGGATTCGAACTGCTGACCTTCTGATCGACAAGTCCTAGGCTCTGTGGTTTAACCCACAGTGCCATTGGTGCCCCAAACATATTTATTTAAGAATAAATAGGTCCCCTTTAAAAACACAGTAGCCACCTACGACTCTACGTCCATAGCCAAATTAATGTGAAATGGGACTCTTATTTTTATATAGACCAAGTTAGAACAAAATTTCTGCTTTATAAATTCAGAGAACACCCTGAAAAAAAGTCAGCAGCAGATATAACTCATTTATCCCCTCACAAATAAAAATACCTTCGTGGGGTACAATCCTCATGAGGTGGGATAATGACAACCTTCACAGTAACTGAAGTCCGCAGGAGATCAATCATTTGCTCATGGCTCAGAGTAGCTACAGCCACAGTGCAAATTTCTACTAATCTGCTGCCTTGTCGTAATCCTGCTTGCCAAGCATAGCCATAAGGTTCAACATCTGCCACAATTCCTTCATAGTTCACATGGAAACCAAGCTGGCCTAGTCCATTGCGACGTAAAGTCATTTCCACTGACTCACAGCCCTTTGTCACAAGCTGAGAAGTGAAGAGAGAGGGGTTGGGGGGTGCAATGGGAAGAGTTTAGTGCAAGTATTTACATTCAGTGGGAGACAAATACATGGGGCAGTTTTTTTTTAAAAAAAATGGTACATGAAGCAAGATGGGACAATGACATTCCTTATTTTGATAGCTACTGCTGCGTACAGTTTTCAGTGCAAGTTGGCTAGGTTACTACTGGATGAAAATCCAGGCACAGTCAGATTTTGTATAAATGACTGGCTTTAGAACTTTATGGAAATTATAGAAGCATTAAGGTAATGTAGCAATACAACTGGAAAATTCATGGGTGGGGTTATATACCAGTATTCATGGTTAGGCTGACAGAATGTTCCTTTATATTATTATGTCCCTATTGATTCAATAAATTGGTAGTTCTTTGTAATTTAGTCATCTTATTTACTGGCATGCAGCTATCTACACAAAATGCAAACTTGTTCTATTGGCTAAGTGATCCTGCTAATTATGAATATTTTTGAATGCAATAGACAAATGCAGCTTTTCTTCATGACGTAGAGACTGCTATTTTCTGAATAAGAGAATAAAATGCAGTTGCTACTAGAATAGGTAGAAACTATAATATTAAGTCTTGCATAATATTTGATACATGTCAGGGACTGTGCTACGTGTCAGTGCTCCCACAGCAATACACTACTCAAAGGTCTCAGTTAATGACTGAACAAGCAACAGGCAATAAGAAGGTATTCTTTGACCTAGTCTGCTTGCAACTTTGGAGAACTGGGAGAAGAATTAGAAAATAATTTCCATTAATATTTTTGTACAATTACATCACAAGTTGAGGGACTGTTTCACTATCAATGGATCTGTTACCAAAATCTAAGAATGGATCCAAACCATGTTAATGTTTCCATCACAGTTCTTTGAATTTACTCATACCTGAAGACCAGATCTACATATTTAGAGAGGGGGAGGGAGAGAGAGAGGGAGGGAGGGAGGGAGAGAGAGAGAGAGAGAGAGAGAGAGAGAGAGAGAGAACAAACTCTAACCTCTAGCCTTTTGACAATCTCTTTGATATCTTCAGGGTTTTTGAAACTCTCCACAGAAACACATTCACCCCTTTCATAGAAAATTTTGACACTTGTGTCTGTTGAAGTCCACCCTATGACATCTCTGCAGGAACAATTGAACACAACACTCTTTGTATCTTGTTCAATGATAACAACAAATTCATTAGAAATCCCCAGGAGACAGTCTATATCTACACCCTTGCTATAGTCTTTAGCACGGAGACTCCATACAACAGCACCAGAACTGTGGAGTTCTACTCCTGGATGAGGCTTGGACTTCTCCTTCTTCTTAGAGGCAAGTGAGATGAAGGGGAATTTGCCCGAAGGGTCAATGGGTGTGTTTGTGACATTCTTCTCTGCCAAATCTTTCAAGTATTCCTGACGGGTTCTGGTGGCCATGGCACGGAACTTCTCTGATTTATGAGCTGCATTCTCAGCATTGATCACTTTAGCAAGTAAGAAGTCCCTGAATACATTGGATTTGGGGAAGGTAATGCCTTTAGGGATTGGTGGTCCAAACGATGGCACATCTCTGGATCTCGTCGCAGCAACGCTACATAAAGGAAAAGGAAATGTGAGTTAATGATGAGCTGAATCCACAGAACTCATCTTTCTACTCTGCCTTTGACTTCTTTGCTTTGATCTTTAGAAACGACAAAATTTATGATCTACGACAGGGTAGCATGGCCTAGCAGTACAAACAAGAACAGAAAACAGTCACAGCCTCTTTTCTCCCAAATCAAAGACCTTGACCCCACTCAGCAATGAAATTGCTGGTTGGGGATTTACGAAACAGCATTCTAGTGTCCCCTACTTCACATGGGAGCCAATGCTTTAACAAACAAGCAACAGTACTACTTTACAGCAGAGCAGCTGTGTTAGCCTTCTGTAGCAAGAACAACCAAGAGTCTTGTGGCACCTTAAAGACTAAGACATTTACTGCCTGAGAGTTCATGGACAACAGTCCTGAAAAGTATTTCTACTGAAATACTATGTCTTACTTCTTAAGAATAGACTTCTCCAGTATTTTATTCCAAAGGGTAGTATGTTAAATTTGACAGAATTCATCTGTTCTTCTTGGATGTTTTCCAGAGGGGGCAATATATTGCTATCTTTCACAACCACATTCTCTGCTCCCTAGGTGTGAATTCCTAAGAAACTCCATGCATATAAACAATGTGAGAAAGCCACCATGAATCTGGCATACATGGTTTCCAGACTTGCTTTTCAACTCCCCAGAATTTTATTATTTTATTTTCATACACGCTGAATTAACCCAGGCTAGGATTATCACCAGGTTAATATGAAGCCCACTTGGCCATTTTTGAAGCTTGGCCTCAATGCAAGGCAGCTAACTCTGGTTCTAAAGTATCCAATTAACTTGCATGCTCTTTCTTCTGTGGAAAAAAAGTAGAAATGTTAACTGGTTCTCAGCCTGCCAAGTACTTAATGTTAAACCCAAAAGTAGTTTTCCTGAAAATTAACAGTAAAAAAGCATTGTAAAATAAAGCATAAAAAATTCCAAAATGCGGTTAGCCTCTGCGTGTTCACAAAGTAATAGGTACCTGTAACAGACGTTGTCGGTGCATGGATTGTGCACACGGACAATGACAAAGACATGCTGGAAGTGAGAGCGAATATTCTTTGGGCTGAATGACTCTGCTCCAGGTTCTTGGAAAACGATGGTCACAATATCATTTCCAATATGTCGTTTTCTTAAGAGCTATGAGGGTAAAGACAAGAAACATAAGGTATTGGAGGGGGGAGTATCCCCTTATAGCATATTGTGCATTATTCCTGTTAATTAATGTTTGCGAATCATGGAATATTTTAAATTATTTCATTCAATGCTTTATTCTGAGCAAGTAAATGAGAAATTGGCCAATATATGACATGCTGAAACGACTAGCATCTTGCACCCCCTGTTTCCATAACAACAGCTACACATCTATTTTAATACCCAGAAATGTCTTCATAACAGACAGATTTTGAATGTCTCTAGAATCAAATTTATCGTAATATAACACTATGTTTGTCTACTTGCTACTTTCTTCCAACCATTATAACTTGTTCATAACCTAGACAATGTTCTTCTGTGCATTAAAACTGTGTTTTTGTATTTGATAGTGGCAGTGTTACCAAACAAATTATTGTTATGCATTTTTGTCAACTTATTCTTTTTCTCCTGAAAAGAATGCCAGAAAGCTTCCTTTAAATTACAGCATAGCACTAACCATCTGTATGATAGAACTGACCATTTAAAATATAATGAGATTAAAGTATGTTCATGAGCAGGCAGAATCAACTAAACCATGTTATTGTTCCTTGAATTCAATGTTAGCTCCTTGAATTAACAATTGTTTTGTGGTTTGTTTGTTTTTTGTTTAAATCAGATATAAATTCCAGCTATACATAGACTTCCGCAGCTCAGTTCAGTTCAAACAATGATTAGCAAAAATTTACAAAATGAAAATGATATCAAAGAGGGCAATGTATGAGGTAAAGTATATTGAGTAATCACTCAAGAAAGAAACTAGACATTGCCTTTAAAGGTAAAGGTACCCCTGACCGTTAGCTCCAGTTGTGGACGACTCTGGGGTTGCATGCTCATCTCACTCTATAGGCCAAGGGAGCCGGCGTTTGTCCGCAGACAGCTTCCGGGTCATGTGGCCAGCATGACTAAGCCGCTTCTGGCAAACCAGAGCAGCGCACAGAAATGCCGTTTGCCTTCCCGCCGGAGCGGTACCTATTTATCTACTTCCACGTTGACGTGCTTTCGAACTGCTAGGTGGGCAGGAGCTGGGACCGAACAACAGACGCTCACCCTGTCATGGAGATTTGAACTGCTGACCTTCCGATCGGCAAGCCCTAGACCACAGCACCACCCACGTCCCCTGGACATTGCTTTTACAAATGTAGAAAAGTGCCATGGGACACATGGGGTGGATCCAAGTGTGCCCTTCTTCTAGCACATGGGGATGCAACCTGTATGCTGAGGGCCACATGTGAATGGCAAGGAGGGAAGAGTAGCAGCAGGAAAAAGAGAGGATACCCCATGTACTTTTGGTTTTGGCATTGCCCACGCACTGGCTTTGACACTAACTCCCACTGGTATGCAGTCCTTGGCAGAAAAAAGGTTCCCCGCCCTTGCACTAGCACACAATTTCTTCCACTCATGAAAGGGCTGCTTCCTACCCCAAACCTAGGTAAATTCTTCTGTTTGCATATGCTTTTGTACAAGACTTATACCACACTATCATAGCGCTACCCCAAGCTGAATGTATCAACTAGGCTGAAGTTTACTCACTGGCTCTAAGCAGTAAAAACACAAGATTCCCCCAAGGCTGGGGAGACACCCCTTCTGTACCCCAGACTGCAATCTCTCTCTCTGACTCTATCACAGCTCTCATGTGAAAGCAAATGATCTTGAAAAAGCTATGCTGATCAGATTTACTACTTAACTCACATTTCCTAAAGAGAAACAAACTTTAAATCAGCCCCAGATTTGTTCATTCCCAAAATCTTAAGCCATCACTAGCCAACTTGCCTACTGCAACATAACTTCTTGCAGCCACTTGGAAGTTTTCTTTATTACGCCAAAACCATTTTTTAAACAGCTTAAACATCTTGGAGGATGTTAATGAAACAATGCAAATGGGTGGGGAAAACATTATCACTCAAGGAGCAATGTCATTTCAGAGCATTCCAAACCTACTTGGTGCATTTATACTGATTCAGATGCAAGACTGCAGCAAGCAGCAAAGTTTTTTCTTGTTGCTAGGAATTAACACTCGAATACTATAGCTGTACGTTGTATATAGACTTATGCTATGGTGTCATACCTCATGAAATTTCTTCTGCAATGAACCAAATTCTCCAGTTAGTGTAAACTGCGGCTTGTTTAAACAGGACAGAATCCAATAGAGGTTTATGACTATGACTCGTTCACAAAGCAGTCTAAAGAAAACCTAGCTCCTCCTAATTCAGATACAATGGTACATTTCTGTTAGTTTAAAACAGGAAACAAATGCCTCTAATCTCTTATTCATGGCTGCACTAGGGAGGATAGGGGAGGGGAAATCATGTCTGTCAAAAGCTTTCTTCCGCTTATTCACACAGTGCTAAATAATACTTTAGTGTTACATCTGTAATGGACCCACAGAATTCTTTACACAGTGAAAATGAATCCTACCTGTTGCTTGTTGTTAGGTGTGTAGGGCAGCATGGTGGAAACATGGAACATGATTTCATAGTCCTTGTACGTTGTATAAAGAGAGTGGGTGCCAGTAGAATCAGCTAAGATTCAAATAACAAAAGAAATCCAACTTACTATTTTAAAATAAGCTGCAAAACTGCTTGATGTTGTAAGCATCAGCTATGGGAACAATCGTACAATAGCATCAAGAACAACATGAAAAATACAAACAAAATCTGAAAGGGAGGTAGTATGTAATAGAGATGGAATAATTTATCACCTTTGGCTGCTTCCACTTTTTCATTTCCCTCCACTCTTAATCTCAGTATGATATATTTCGGCATCAGTTTGTGATTTTTTTAAAAAAGGAAGACCACACAAAAATTCACAGGCACATTTCTCCTGAAGTACATGCCTGAATGCCTTTTTCCTAACATACACATTTTACAAGAGATGTTCCCTAATATAATGCATTATGTATGATATGTACAATCCCCTCTACCCAAAGAATACATATAAGTAATTTAACTAACAGACTAGTTTTAAAGCTCTTTGATATAGGAAAACTATGATTACAATTTAATTTTTTTAATATTTGAACAAAAAAAAATATATTTTAATACAGGCCTGCACAATTTGTGACCTATTAAGCTACACCAACTACATACAGTATGGCAGGTGCTTAAAGTTCTGCAATTCTGCAGTCATAGGGTGGAAAACCAGGAGGATTATTAAGCCTTTTATGACTGCTGTTGAAGGGTTATCTATGATGGGTCACAAGTTGTACAAGCCTCTTTTAATCGCCTATCTGGGCCCTAGTACTACTCTCAATATGGCTCCCAAGACTACATTTTAAAATCAGAACAAGCATTGATCTCTGCAGGGGTGGTCTCTTGCTGCTGACACCAGAAGCGTTTAAGGAAAGTCCATCTGCACTGTGCCCTCATCCCAATTAGATGTGTTGCTTATCTTGTCCCTTGTTTGCCTGCCTGGTAGAAGGAAAACATCAAAACCAATGCCTAAAACGTGAGAAACAGATGGGGAAGGATGGCAGCATATTTCACACAGCAGCAAGTATTTGGAAAAAGGTTCTGGTTGAACATAAATACAGCCTTCTCATGATGACCAAGCTTCTGAAAATTTTAAAAGTCCAGAACAATAACAACTTTTAGTTTAACAATTCATTTTACTTCATAAATGATTATAATCATAGCTCTGGTGTGCAGAGAAACTTTTGAGAACTGATCTAAATGGAGCAGTGAACTAAAACACAGGGGAAAATAAAAATCAAGCAACCGAGTCTTCAAATGGCTCCTGGCCATTTGCCGCTTAAGTAACGAGACCTGAACTAGCAGATTACTACAAGCAAGGCAACAAGTGCTTATCATAAAAGACTCTTGTCTTGGGAATCATGTAAGTAACCACAGTCCTCCTCAACCATGAGAGAGTTTATATCTGAAGTCAACATTGTCGACTTAAAGCAAAAGTCTACTGTGTGAAAAACATAGGAGAAACAAACATTAGGCCTATAAAGATTTGGGATGGGGGATGCAATCCCCTTTTGAGATGGAGAAATTCTTCAAGCTGAAAGCAGAAAATTGTAAGTACACAGTTGCTCAAAATATGATCATTTTCTAATGATGCACAAAGTAGGCATAAATTTTTAGTCTGAAACGTTTCCTTAAGGCATTCATATACTTGAATATTTCAACTTTGGTCGTTTTTCAGGTCTAGGATTTAACATTAGATTGTTAAATACCTGAAAATAAAAAGGAAGCGTGGTGAATAATCATTGTCAGTTCCTTGGGGAAGGGACCTGCTTTTTGTTTGTTCTGCTTGTTATTCTAAAGTGCCAAGTACATCAGTGAGACACTATGTATTGATTGAAGCTCAGGTTCTTTGCACGCAGAAACCCCCAGATTCACTCCTTGTTATAGCCAGTTAAGGATCACAGGTAGCAGGGGGCTGGGAAAGATCTCAACATGATTTACTCTTGAGAATTCTTTTTTGTTTAAGGGGAGAGGGCAGGAGCATTAAAAAATAAAAATGAATCAAAAGTAGCATGCATCACATCAGTTGCTTTTGAAAATTAGGTTGCATTCCTACCTACACTTACTTAAGACATGAACATGACTGATCTCAATGGGACTTCCTTCAGAGTAAAAGAGCATATGGTTGTTTCGTCAGTTTGAAAAGCAGCATATAAATAATCTAAATAATAAACACATTTTGTAGCTGTTTGAAGCAATATGTAGCATCTATCAAATCATGTTATAGACCTGCTGCTTGTAAATAGCTATTCAATTTTGGGTCACCTCATGCAAAAACTAAGGGACTCAGGGCTCATTAAACAGAAAAGGTCTATGCTGATAACAAATTTAAGCAAAGTGGACTTCCGGGGTGGCGCCATCGGCAATGGCGGACTCCCTCTGAATTGGAGGGACTAGCTCCACGGGAATCGGGTCTTTTCCGCTATGGCGAAGCGGGAACCCATTCAAAAATCACAGGCGGATGAAGCCTGTGACCATGGGACTCGGCGGGCACCCTTAGCGCCCCCCAACCCTCAAAAGAACCCATTAACGGGCTCCGGAGCGAAGAAGGGGAAGTGGCGCGGTGCTGAGAGTCAACTGCTTCTTCCGTGGAGAGAAGCCGCACAGCCGTTGCCGGAGAGCGCTGCCTTTTTCCTGGGACAATCTGGCTTCTAAAATAATCACCCGTGAGTACCTAAACTCAGACAATTGGACTCTAAATAAGGACTTGTGAGCAGAAAGGAAAATTGGACTTAAAAGTTTACCTTAATTTGGCGCTGAAACGGGAAGGTCTAAACAGGAAGTCAGCCTTCCGTTTCTTTGTAGATAGATTAAAGCAAAGACATGGCAAACTAGAGCTCAGAAAATCGCCTGTAAAAGATTAACTTTCATCATTTAAAATTGTTGAACCCCCTTCGGAAGCAGGAGAAGAGGGGGGATTTTTTCGGTCTGTTTAAACCTGCAGAAGTGAGGGTAAAGTAAAGTAACTTTCCACCGTCCTGATCCTGGAGCGGGGTGTTAGGACTGACGTTTTTTGAAGCTCATTGACCAGAGACAACGTTTTTGACAGATAGCTATAAGAAGAGAAACTTTGACTCCATTGTTCCCCTTCGCTTCTTAAAGGAACAAATATTGACAAAATATCTGAAAAAGGAAACTTTTGTTGCTAGACTTGTCTTTAAAAGAAAGAACAAATAGAAGTTTTCCCCCTAGAGGGAGACTGTGAAACTGTAACCAACTCCGGGGAGCTTGCAGCTGTCACAGATTACAATCATGGGAATAGACATCTGACCTTGCAGGACAATGTATTCAGAAGCTCTGTTGTGTGCTTTCTATAAAACAAATGCCCTACTGGAACAGCTACATGAGAAGACGAATTTGATGGCTG
Source organism: Podarcis pityusensis (assembly GCF_964106645.2). NCBI lineage: Eukaryota > Metazoa > Chordata > Lepidosauria > Squamata > Lacertidae > Podarcis > Podarcis pityusensis. Next base: position 46,588,131 of record NC_138028.1, read on the forward strand.
ATTCGATTAGAAATTTTGAACAGGCAGTGGGAAATTTTGAACAGGCAGTGGGAAAATATGTGGAGCCCACCCAGGAATTAAATCAGGAGTGTGCCCTGACAGAACAGGCCCAACAGGAACATGAGCTTTCGGATTTGACAAATGAACTTGGAAAAAGCCAGATTTGGAAAGGAAAAGTTTGGTTTGGTTTGGAAATGGGGGGCTGGATAGACCCCCCTATGCAGGGATGTTTGGACTTTTCAAGTCTGGCAATGGGCCGTGAGATGTCTGGGATTGTGGGGGCTCCTAATTTTGGAGGGATTTTGAAACATGTTTTTAAATACCACATGGAATTTAGTGTGGATTATGGAAAAGGGGCTGATCTGTCGAGAAGGGTCAAAAATATTGTTAAGCTGGAGTTCCCACGAGTGAAACGAGCAGGAGACAAGGGAAAATACAGTTACAAATATGAAGAAGAGCTGCGGAAGGGACATGGAAGAGACTTAAGGGCTTCGGATATAAGGTTACCAGGTTAATGCGCTAGATCAATGGGATAATAAGGACTGACAAAACCCGGGACCAGGAGGAAGGGACGCTGTATGAAGATTGGATTGTTTTTATTTCTTTTTGTACTACTAGGATTGTTTTATAAAATTGATGAATGTTAGAAAAATGTTGGAATGAAATTACTTGGCTTTAGTAAAAATGTTTAAAGAATTATGTAAGAATATTATGGTTATGAGAAGTTGGTAAAAATAAGATTTAAGTTTTAAGTTTCAAGGTTTTTTATAGTAAGATAAGATTAAAATAGTTTAAGGTAATGTAATGACAGAATTTTATGAAATATGGAAAGGATTTGCTGCAACAATTAACAACTAGGATACAAAAAAAGGGAGGAGGAGGAGGTCAAAGAAAGAAGGTAATGACAGTTGAGGACTTGAGAATAATGGATTTGTTTTTAAATGTTTGCGGTGTATTTTATTTTTTTTTGAATTTGTATTGTTGGATGCGGTTTGTGTTTTTCTTTGTTCTTTCTTTGTTCTTTTTCTACTTTGTTTTCTTTTGTAACTCTAAAAAAAAAAATTTCCAATAAATATCATTTTAAAAAAAAAACAAATTTAAGCAAAGTGAGCAGAACATCAACAACATTAGCTGCATTTTAGCACAGTTCAACTTTAAAGAAAAGACCAGGGTAGCAGTGCTTCAACACTTGCTAGAAGAACCAGCATTATTTTCCCCTCTTCTCCCTTAAATATTTTCCTGCATAAGACCCCTCATGTTACAGGTAAATTACATGGCAATGACTAGGTAGAAATACGGGAAGGTCATTTAAATTCAAAAGAAATAAAGTAATTTCAGTTTTGTACTACAGATTTTGACATTTATTGGCGTTTCTAAATATATCTAACTGGCTTTAAAATATTCTAGGTTATTTCATGTTTTAATCGTTTCCTTCTCTGCTGCCTATAGTCAAAACATCAGTAACAGCAGAAACCATGGCAACAGAAAATTCACTGCACTGTTTGCGAACGCTTTTCTACTTTCATGACGCATTCTTTACTTTAATTTCCTATACTGCAAGTGAGATAACCATGGACCTCAATACGCACGGGTCAATCTAAATACCACATAATGAAAGCTCACAGCTATAGGTGTGTGTATTTCACAGGGAGGACTACACACTGAGGAGGTGTTTACAGGAGTAATTTTGCTGATTTCTCCCCTTCCCTTAAAAAACATGCATTTTGTTTCAAGATCTTGGCAAAAAGTCACCTCTTTACTTCATTTTAGCCATGAATTTTATAAACCAAGCCAGGAACTATGTTTTAATGCACTCAATTGAGGGGAAACTATGTAGAGATTAAGAAGAAAGAAGGTAATTTATGCTGAAAGCTCTTTAGGACAGGAACTTGTCTTTTGATTAGGTTATTTTGTGAAATGCCATGTACACTGATGGAAACAAACAAGCAAAATGAAATTTCAGAACTAATAAGAGAAGATGCCATAAAGATAGACTATCAACATGAGGGACTGTACAAATCAACCAAATTCTCAGAACAAGTACTTCTGTAACAAAGATGAGCTGCAGCTGCAGTGTTGTCATGAGGAGGTTTCTGAGAAGATCACACTGAAAAGATAAGAGAGAGTGGTGGCTTGCCACTCTCCACTTCCTCAATAGGTCCACTGTCAAAATCTATTTGCTGACCATGGCTGTAACTATGTCTTATTAATCTGCATAAGAGAGGGTCTCTTACTCTTTGTATCTAGTTGAGCACGGTACTTTTCAAATCCCTTGAGCCGAACCCGTTCTCCCAGTAACTGAAGAAACTCTTCAAAGGCCGGGCCTGCTGATTCATTGTTGTACATTTCCTCTTCTGTGCTTTGTCCAGACTTGCAGTACATGATCCCCACTTTAAGTTGATAGCTTAGCTGTAAACACAAACAGAAACTCAAGTTTTGCATTCTCATCAGCTTATGTAGCATCTATGCTGCATTAAAAGACTAACATAGAGAGTCCTTCCAAAAGTCACCACTGACTTCTTCCTCTTCCCCTTCAACAATGAGAAAACTATGACTAATAAATGTAGGCACATTAAATCTGTGTATTTCAAAACGCTCTGCAAAGGACATTGGTTGCTACTTGCATTTCCAGTTCAAGATTTCCCCCAAAGGATGCAAAACAGAAAGAGAGAGAAAGAAAAATATAGTTTCTAAACTGTAGACTTTAGCGTAATGTTTCTATGCCATCAAGTTTTGACTTGAATGCAACACTATTATCTTTGTATTGGGAGATGATTTGAATTTAAATGTGTAGTTTAGTCTATGAAAATAATCAAGTCAATGGAATACTGAGAACATAAGTGTGGCCCGGATCAATTTTAAGTCCCATCTACTTCAGAATTCTGTTCTTACATGGCCAACCAAATGCTTATGGGAAGCTTGAAAGCAGGACATGAAATCTCTCCATTTGTGATTTACAGCAACTAATATTTATACGCATATAGCCTCTGACAGTAGAGGTAGAACACATCAGTGGCTATTAGACACAATGGCAAGCCACATCCTCCATGAATCTGTCTAAATCTCTTTTAAAACCATCCAAGTTGGGGGCAATCTCATGGGAGCAAATTCTGTAGATTTCAATATGTACCTAGTGAAGAAGTTTTAAAGTGGGTTTTAGTGTTCTATTGTGGATTATATATTAATTTGGTTGTTATGTTATCTTATGTTGTACTTCACCCTGGGATCAGTATTGATGAAGGGCAGGCTATAAATATTTCCAATCAATAATAAAATAAATAAACTACTGATAGCTGCTGAGAGGTTCTGGAGACTAAACAGTGTCTCACTGTCCCATCCATCTCCTAGCATATGCCATTCAAGAGAGTAATGAAGCCACTTTCAGTTCCGAATGAGGCCAGAAAACCAAGTTGGAACAGATCCAAACGATGAATTGAATACTTTGGTTTTGGACACCACCAATTAAACAGCTTCATTAAATACAAGCTAGTGTATTTCTGTTAAGTTAAGTTAATTACTTAATTTCAGTTAAGTTATGAAATTCTAGATATAAAAAAGCAGTATCAAGAGTCTTCAGATATTAAAGTCAGGTCTAATACCATAAGAGGTTTAAGTTGTTAGTTAGAATGTATGATGATAGTGCCTAATATGTCCTGGATGACATAAGCAGGAGAAATAAGGCATAATTCTTGTATCAATGTCTTACACACTATCTTCCATTATACCATGCAGAAAAAAATTTAAACATGCTAGGTTATAATATTCTGCTTTAAACAGTACACATCTTAGAATATCTATTTTTGAGTTTGCCTAATTCATATTTTTTTAGCAGCAAACTCCTGAGATCTCAGGCAAACCCTTCATCATATAGCATTGAATAGACTTGGTGGATTTCTTTAGAATTTCCAAAGATGGTGGAAAAAAAGATATCTAGATCTGTTATCGTAATGCTGGCCTAGCAAAGAATTGGAGTTTGCTATTTTGAACTTACCCCTTGTTCATCAAGTTTCATAAGTTGTTCTGTGACTTTAGGAGTGTTGAAGGCCAACCTGAGACAATGTATATTCAGTTCAGGAACCACGTGCTCAAGCACCTCTTTCAAGGGCAACCCTCTAGCTGTACAGTGCTTTGCAGTTGAAGGTATAGCATCTTCCAAGACAGAACCTCTTAGGGTTGTAAGCTGTGAAACAGAAGTTATTTACGTAGATATATGAAGGGAAGGTGGGGGCAGGCTAGTAACTCAAAGAACTAAGGATTCCTGGGTGCTGTGCTTCAAATGTTACAAGAAAGAAATTCCAATACGTAAATTATACTAAGTTGTGCATGTCTGCATCATTGTTTTGTTTAGTACCAATATCTGAAGAACTTACACAAGTTCAATTTGAACGATTCCTTAAATGGAAAATCAGGCATTGTGCTCCTAGAAGATGCAGGAATTTACCTCTTGATATGTTATCCAGAAATACAGAAAACAGATGGACAAGCTACTCATGCATTCACTTTTTGCCTCTTTCCAGGAATGTGCAAAATGGTTTTGTTTCATTAAGTCAAGCACCTCTGTGCTACTGTTAACGCAGAAGTAAAACAAGAACAATGCTCCCCACCTGCCCAAACTCAACATTTGGACTAGTTAATTTATTATTATTAGTATTATTATTATAACATGTTTATTTATACCCTGTCTTTTCCCCTGACAGGGAATCAAGGCAGTTTCTGTCTATATGATAGAAACCCCACTGTACATATTTCTTTTTACTTGGGTTTCTGTGTTAAAGGCTGTCTATAAGCTAGCATGTTCCCTTGATTTACACCTAGCTGAATTTTTAAAAAAACCAATCCAAGTACCAGAAACAGAAGATGTACATATGATTTAAGAATACACAGGCTGTGTTCAACAAGCCATGTGTCATCTCCCAGAAGAACAAATAAGCTACAACTTGTTTCTCCAAAGCTTGGTTCACAACATTTACACGCCACTTGAGTAACAAAACCTCAAAGCGGTTTACAAAAAGTTAGTGTTTTGGCTTATTCTTTAAATATGCCACGTGTTTGCTAAACAAACTGTGGCTTAGGTATGTGTGAACCAGGCTTGGTTATTAGTGAGTGGTAACTTTTCATCAGCCTCAGGCTGCATGGTCAATAGTCAAGGGTGTTGGGATTTGTAGACAAGAACACCTGGAGATCAAGTTGCCTTCTGATATAAAATATTATATACTCAAGAGCAGTTTACAACATTGCAAAAAATGGCAATTAAAAATTGATACCCAGATCTAAAACAACCCAGTGTAGAATCATAGAGGTGGGAGGATTTCTGAGAGTCATCGAATCCTATCCCCTGCAATGCACAAATCACACCTAAAGAATCCCTGACTGATGGCCATCTAATCTCTACTTAAAAACCTCCAATGAAGGTGACTCCACCTTCTGAGGTAGTCCATTCCACTTTTGAGTAGCTCTTTCTGTCATCTTTATATATTTACTGATTTAAAGGATCAGTACAATTTAGACACAGGCAGAACATGAAAATAACCCTTATACAACTCACATTCGCAGTCAGTCTTAAGAGTATAGAGAAAATACATTTTTGCATTTCTTACTCTTATACTTTCCATATATTGTTTACCTCACTAGTTCTGAAAATGATGCGGTAATTGTATTGCGATCCATTTTCTTTTATTTCTTCAGGTTTTTCTCTTCTGATGCTGACAGCTATGGGACCAAGGTTCTCATCTGCCCCAAAGTAGTTCCAGTGTTCTTGTGCATTTAAAAAAAGGGGTGCGGGAGGAGAAAAAAATTATTTTCCATCTCAGAAAAAAGGGGTTCTGTATGTTACATTTCCATAGTAAGTAAAGGATTAAGGACAGTTTTGTTCTACATGTGAGCAAGTTCCAACCATCCATGGGCACATGCTCACATCGGCAAATGTAGCATGCACATACAGCTGGAAAACAATTCTAAAGATTTTGGTGATACTCATTCTAACCACTGTGATAACAGAAACTGCTACCAGTTGTAGCTATGAACATCTGGTTCACGTGCTCAGGGTAATATTTGAATGTTGTAAAGAACAAAACCACCTTCCAGGCACAGCAGACATTTTCCCAACCTACAGGCTGAGTTACGTGTTCTGTATTAAAGGCACACCAGAATTATGTTAATTATACTCCCCTTTCTAGAACAGTAAGAAGAATTAAGTGTCAACTGGGAATTTGGAAAAACCTTTTAATACAATGAAATATAATATCATAGAGAAACCTCCATTTGACCGTTTTAATACATGTTTTATAATGCTATAGGTGCCTGAACATTCTCACATTCCCTGCTAAACAAGTTTTAATTATATTTCCATTTCCAAAATATTTTTAAAACCTCCACATCTTTCTGTACCTTTCGAGTTGGTCTCGTGCCATGTACATATTAGAAAACTGCCTAAACTATAAAGTCTAAAAAAATCCCTGTCATATTATTAAAAAGCAAATTGCAAAATTTAAGTGTTTGTATGAATTATGCCTAGAATGATCAAGGAACATTCTGTGTAGCAGGCAGTACTTGGGGAACATTTTGTAAAATAGCAAAGAATAATGCTGTTCAAGGTATTAAATGACTGCTCACCTTTCTGATAGAAGAATTTACGATAATAATATGCACCAAGATCCACGTGTTCAACGATGTATCTCTTCCCTCTATCCAAGTGCAACACCAGGTTTTCCTTGGGTACTTCAAGAACAGCCACTCCTGCATTTGTGCAATGAGAGCTAAGAGTGGACTCAAAAGAGGCACTTTCACAGCCACTGAAGGATCCAGAGTTAGATTTTGTGAGACTGATCTTTCTTTCTCCTTCCCCACCAATCTCATTACGAAAATAAGGACAACTCATAACAAGGTCATTGCTTTTATCGTCTCCCTGGTCCATATTGAGACTTCCTTTGGAATTCAGGTCTTCTGTACTGCCCATTGGGGAATTGAAACTTGCAGAATGGGACAATGGTCCAGAAGCTAATGACGCAACTGCGGCAGCAGAAGCTCCAGTCGTTGTATTCCTTCGTTTGATCACATTGTGCCGGTTAACTGCCACTTCATTTAAATCAAATAATATACTCTGGCAATCGTAATGGGCAAAACACTTTGGACAAGTCCAAGGCCTGACACTGTCTTCTGATCTGCTGTCCTCAAGATCTGAGGACTTCCCAAGATCCCCTTCAGCTTTGGCATTACGCAGCTTTCGAAAAATGGAAGAATCTCCCGTTTCTGATTTTGAACGCCTCTTCAGTGGCTTCTCCCTTTCTTTAAATAGTCGAAGGTTCTCCCTCTGAGTTATGGGTCCATCTATCACATCCAAGGAAAATCCTGAGCCCTTACTTCCACTAGCAATAAGGAGTTCACAGAATTTGCTGGTGCCTGGACCTCTCTGGTCAGACTTTTCATCTTTATAACTTTTCAACAGGTCAAAAAAACCTTCCCCTGAAGTACCCTGCTTATCTATTGATGAAGTGCTGCCGTATTCCCTGTGCAGTGATGGTCCAGATTTATAACTGGGCGAGATACATTCATCATAGCTATCTACATCAAGCTCACTTAGGGTAATGTCACTATTACTTCGCTGTCTTATTCTGCGAAGAGCTTTTCTTGGGGAGCTGTGGTATCCATCAGGAGTGAGAAACCTAGAATCTAGGTTCTCAGACTGCCTTGTTTTGTTCTTAAGTGTGTTTTGGATACTCTTTAACATGACAGAGTCACTAGAATTCAAGTTAATAGAGCTCCCCTGGCTCCCAGGGCTGCTTTTTGAAGACATACTATCAAGGCAGCTTGATGTATCCATTTCTTGACTTGATCTACTGTTTTCTTTGACATTTTCCTTCCTTGGGGGCCAGTCAGCAATCCTTGCCCTAACCCCCATTTTAGGTACTCCAGGAGTAGATGTAAGGTGATGAGACCCTTCATTGCGTGGAGGGCCTACTGGAGCCATCACTGAAGATCCCAAGCTACCATTCTGTGACCTGAAGCGTCTCATATAAAAGTCATCTGAGTGGACTTTAGGAGTTCCATCTGACACTCCGGTGGCAACAGCCCTTTCAGTCTGGGACCGCTTCAAACTGGTCATTATTGGAAAATGTGTTTATCCTTAGTAAGCTCCAAAAGAAAACACAGCCATCTCTGCCTTTCACATTTATAACTCTCTTCCGGAGAAGGTTATCCAGAAAACACAAAGGTTGCATGAGATCCCAGTTATGATCATGTAATATAATGGCAAATGTTCTACAGATGCAGCTTTTCTACGAACTACCGTTGTTCAATCACTTTTGACTTCTTAGAAGTCTTAATCCATCCATTTCAAAAAGTAGTCATCCTTCCATACTTCAAAAAATAATAATCTTCGTTTGAAGAATGAACTTTCAACTGGTAAACTTGCTTTAATCCTAGAGCAAATAAAGAAGAGAAAGTGATTAGCCAGCACATTCACAGTTATATAAAGCAGAAAACTGAAAGCTTCAATGCAGTAGTTGCTTTCTCAGTACATTTCACCACAAAGATCAGCGATTGAGACCTAATATACTGTATTTTACAGCTTTGAATGCAGAATGATGTAAGTTACTTTTCAATATATACAACAGACTTCTCTCTAGATCAACAAGCTGTAGGATAGCTATTACCATCTATAAATATGGAGAAAGAACAGATGTGCTGCTCAGTTAGGAGATACTGAGTTGGATCCAAACTGCTGTTCTGCTAGTGGAAAGCACTTTCGGTTCTGTACTGTGGGACTCTCCACCCCCTATTTTTGGCAATTGCTCCTTCTCCCTTCTCAGATCACTCTGTTCCAGAGGGTCCTCCAACCCTCAATAGAATATTTTGGGGGGCACAGGAGACTGCAGAGGAAAGGAGGAAGCATGAAAGCTCCATTTTGTAAACATTTATGGAATGGGACTTACTTAGGATTCAAGCCATTCTTAGCAGATTGTCTATTGATTACATGTATGATTTGGGAAGACCAGGTATAAATTTTGGGTTTTTGTATGGAGTAGTCAGGATTGATTTGGAGATGACTGCTGAACTAGGCTGCTACTGCTGGTTAATATCCCAAGGACAGACCTGAGAAGCAATTCCTTTTCATCTATTTATTAGTTACTATCATTATTATGGCTATTATTATTATTAATTGCTTGGTTTTCTATTCAAAATTCAGAAGACACCTTAAAAAAGACGTATCTTGAAGCTCAGCAGTAGCAGCAAAGTGAAATGAAAGTCAGTTACAGTATTTCAGAAAATCTCTTCATTAATTGCATGAAAGCAGTTTTTGAAATGTAAATGACCACCCAAGACTGGAATCAAAATGTGTGAGGGTTTAACCCTCCTCTGATCACAGTCCCAATGAAAATGTCCCTCCTCCCCAAACAAAAGAAAAGCTAAAAATACCTTAAGTGGGTTTTTTTTGGGGGGGGGTAACAGTGGATAGGAAGAGTTGAAGAGTTAATCCCCCCCATGTGCATGGACCTGATCCTGTTCACTTGGCTCACCTTGTGGCAGCTATCTACATTTCAAAAACTACACATCAATTATTTTCACACAATTAATGTAGCAAAGCTGATGACTGCCGAGAAGATGTTGCTGCAAATCACCAATCTCACTTCCAAAACTAGGACCAACTCTGGGTTTTGTGAAGCCCTTGGCATGATGATTTGGGTGGGCTCTCCCCTCCAGTGACACCCGTCTTTGGTGTTGCCACTGCCTGTGGCAATGGGTCATTTGCCTCCCTGCTGTTCTTTCACTCACCAAGAGGGTGAAGAAATGAATAGATAGTGGAGAGAGGCAGCAGCAGTTTGGGAGGAGTCTTTCTGAGTGGCTCTTCCTGACGTGCTGGGGTTGCAACCACCACTAAATGATTCCGACCCCTGACTGAAAATGAGGCAACACGAGGCAGATATTCCTCTGCCAAGCTCAGAGAATAAGAAGGAATGGCCAAGTCATCTTCCACTCTCCTGACCAGTGTTCCTATGTGGAGCTGACTAATCAGGAGGTGGGATACCCTGGGGGAATAGTGTGCTGGGTAAGATGCCCCCCCCAAGCAGGCTATGTGCCCTGCCCTAGCAGTGCCAATCTCATTAGAGATGGCTTAGATCACCCCTTCCCCCCAGATCATCAAAAAGAGACCCCTCCTTGAAAGCAATTTTTAAAGGTGGCCAATGAAGAGTAAAGCCCGAGTCAACCTTCTGGACGATGACTAGGAAGTCTTCCCAGCGCATTTCTCCTTGTAAACCTTGGCATAGGTTAGTGTTCAGAGATGACTCAAGACATTTTGCTGACGGCAGAATATCCAAATGTCACCTTCATGGTGCCAAATATATAATAATAAACTGATAGTTAACACTAGACTTCCAAATCAGGCTTGCTCAGCCTATTACAAAGCTGGTCTTACTAGCTTCATGTTCTCAAACTTATTTTCCTCTCTCATCCCTTCTACCCACCATCCCAAATCTTCTTCTCATCCCCAAATTGGAACTCTATTTGCATAAGCAAGCTCTTACTGCTAATGGCGGGCAGTGCAAGAATCGTCACAGAGAAGTTTTAAGCTGGAGCCATAGAGCAGCCCCCTGATAACTGCCAGGCTGGATACATCTGCCAACCATTTATTGCTGCTCCCGTTTCTGCTATTCTAAGCAAACGAAAGTAGTTTTGTAAGACCTTAGTAGCCCACAATATATGGTTAGTGGGCTGTATCTGGCGTGATGGTTCACAAATTATCCAAGTCATCAATGTGTATAACACATTTGCTTAGCACCAGTGGGACTCCAGACAGCCATGTGGCACTCTGGTGTGAGAAAAAGTATTGCTTAGGACAAATTATCGCAGCATTTCCCCCACGAGCGGCTATAAAAATACAAATGGAGTTTTGCATCTGCAACTGAGTCTTCAACTTCCTTTCTAGCACAGCCCCTTGAACCTTCTGAAAAATGGCTTCTGAAGGTCAAGGAACCTTCTGGAACAGCATGGGATGCAGTTCTGGGACCACAACTGGGGTGAAAAATCAGAGGTTCCACAGAAGCGTTTTCTGGCCCAAAGCCCTCGATTATGAAAGCTGCCCAAACAAAACGCAAAAAGCAAGTGAAAACATTTTGAAGCATTTCCGCAATATTTTTACCTGAAGGTTCACAAAACAAAAAGTACAAATACTCAAACCCTCCCTGCCCCAAACTAGTGATTCAATACACGAATTAAATTTTTCTACACTCATCTTGCATATTAAAATACAAATGTTTTATCTTCTGTCAAAATAAAGCACCTTTTAAATTCTAATTTTATAAGGTTACTGAAACAAAAGGCACTTCCTACATTGGCTCTGGACTGATTACAAAGTGGTAGTTTGTCTTTTAAAGCATCTTTAACAGGAACAACAACAAAAGCCACCTCCACAAATGCACCCTGGCAGGGAGTAGACAAAGGCAAGAGAATGTCAGCATAAAATCCTGCACTGCTGTATACACCCTTTAACACAAAGAAGAGAATCCTATTCAGAGACTCAACCAATTACACAAAATGTGGCCTTCAAATACTTGCCAAGTCTATGCATGTAAGGATGCTGCTGAACCAGCAGCACGTTGACAGAGAAGTATTGTGTACAAATCAAGGCTGCTGACAGTTCTACGGAAACCAGCACTTTCTGCAGCCTCTTCTCAAAAGTAACAAGTGCTTGCTACCACAGTAATTAAACCTCTAGCCAGAACATATCCTACCTCCAACAACTAGCAAATTTAAAGGCGTTTCATGGAATGCAAAAAGGAACAGTTTCATGGCGTTTCATGGAATGCAAAAAGGAACAGTTAACGGAAGCACCCTAGGCTGCAACTTTTTGTTGCAGGCCTCCCTTACGTAGGCAAAATATTCCTGTTTAAAACTGCAATAAAATGTGCCACAGGTTTGCTGCAATATTCACACGCTTGCCTTGCAATTTCCTATTATCCATTATTAAAAGAATAATAGAGCTTATATGTCTAAGTTAACAATCACCATGCTTTATCTGCTAAGGCAACACAATGGCTAGACTGTTAATTAAACAAGCCATTCCAAACAATCCATGTTTAAGACGTCTTTCATAAACCAATTGCTATTTTAAAATCTATAATTAAGGTTTTAAAAACACACAGGGTGAGAAGCAATGCAGTGCAAATGGGAGTTTGCTCGTGCAATGGGGCTTCTCCTTCCTTTTGTCCCCCTTTATGCCTTCTCAAAAATGAGATGGCAAGAATAAATATTGACATCCTGGGCATCAGTGAACTAAAATGGACGGGAATGGGCAAATTCAGTTTGGATGACCATCATATCTACTACTGTGGGCAAGAATCCCGTAAAAGAAATGGAGTGGCCCTCATAGTCAACAAAAGAGTGTCAAAAGCTGTACTGGGATGTAATCTCAAAAATGATAGAATGATCTCGATACGAATCCAAGGCAGACCTTTTAACATCACAGTAATCCAAGTTTATGCACCAACTACTGGTGCTGAAGAAACTGAAATTGACCAATTCTATGAAGACTTACAACACCTTATAGAAATGACACCAAAGAAGGATGTTCTTCTCATTATAGGGGATTGGAATGCTAAAGTAGGGAGTCAAGAGATAAAAGGAACAACTGGCAAGTTTGGCCTTGGAGTTCAAAACGAAGCAGGGCAAAGGCTAACAGAGTTCTGCCAAGAGAACAAGCTGGTCATCACAAACACTCTTTTCCAACAACACAAGAGACAACTCTACACATGGACATCACCAGATGGGCAGCATCAAAATCAGATTGATTATATTCTCTGCAGCCAAAGATGGAGAAGCTCTATACAGTCAGCAAAAACAAGACCTGGAGCTGACTGTGGCTCAGATCATCAGCTTCTTATAGCAAAATTCAAGCTTAAACTGAAGAAAGTAGGAAAAACCACTGGGCCGGTAAGATACAATCTAAGTCAAATCCCTTATGAATACACAGTGGAAGTGAGGAACAGGTTTAAGGATTTAGATTTTGTGGACAGAGTGCCTGAAGAACTATGGATGGAGGCTCATAACCTGCCCTGGAGTGTCTATGGACACCCTAGAGCAGGGGTTGGCAACCTAAGGCCCATGGGCCACAAGCGTTTAACCAGCCCATGGACCCCCACCGCCCGCTTGGTTGTCTCCTGTGTGTCGCGTTAAACCGGTGTGGAGCAGAGCGGGGACCACCTTCTGCAATGCTGGTCGGCTTCCCATTGGCTGCAGGAAGCTCTTGCAGCCAATGGGAAGCTGCACACACCTCCTTTGTGCAGGAAAAAGAGCCAAAAATAGCATTTGCGCACACAAACACTCTGGCCCACCGCAGCATCTGCAGGACCGTGGCCTGGCCCAAGCCACAAAAACTTTGCCGACCCCTGCTCCAGAGCGTATTTTGGTGGCACAAAGGGGATGAAGGGGGGGCCGAGAGAAACCAGAAGTCCCACTGTGCAGACAGATTTTTGTTCCACAAGGAGACTGACATCTCACAATCAGTAATGGCCACATTAAGTGTCTTCATAATCATCTAACCTTTTAAAAAGAACATTCCTTTTATAGATTTAAATATCTGAATTACTACTGTTGGCAATAATTATGATTTGAGGCTATACTCATCAAAGGGAAGCGGGTGGCGCTGTGGGTTAAACCACAGGGCCTAGGGCTTGCCGATCAGAAGGTCGGCGGTTCGAATTCCTGTGACTCGGTGAGCTCCTGTTGCTCGGTCCCAGCTCCTGCCAACCTAGCAGTTTGAAAGCACATCAAAGTGCAAGTAGATAAATAGGTACTGCTCCGGCGGGAAGGTAAACGGCGTTTCCGTGTGCTGCTCTGGTTCGCCAGAAGCAGCTTAGTCATGCTGGCCACATGACCCGGAAGCTGTACGCCGGCTCCCTCGGCCAGTAAAGCAAGATGAGCGCCGCAACCCCAGAGTCGGTCACGACTGGACCTAATGGTCAGGGGTCCCTTTACCTTTATACTCATCAAGGGAAGGGGGAGAATCACAACTTCTTCAGAAAAGTTTTTATTTTGAATTGAGTATTTAAATAGCTGGGGTGCCTAGATGAACTCTGAAGAAAGGGGAGGGGAGGGGGGCGAGGGAGGGGGAGAGAGAGAGAGAGAGAAAGAAAGAAAGAAAGGAAGAGATAGAGATCCACTGAGTTTGGTGAGCTTATAACTGTTCTTTCCTTGGCTTCAACTGATCACAACTCACTGCAAAAACACAATTGCTCAGAAAAAGAAAAAGGAAACAAAATACAGTATTTTATGTTTAATATAATTCAATGACAAGGTATAATTTCTGCATGCCAAACATAATCTGTAAAGTAAATATTTGGTATTTAAAAACAAGTAAAAATAAGAGGGGGGGAGTTAGTCATCTGGGATTTATTCAATGTGTTTTTTTATAAGTCTGTTACTCAGAATAAATCCAGCTGTCTGGTGCTTACTTCTAGAGAGAACTCTGCATACTCTGTGCTGTTTCACACGTAAAGCTGACTGGAAATACAAAATATTTGCGAAAACAAATCTAGCTCTTGTCTTAATGTCAGCTGTGCTCTCCAGCTTGACTACAATTTATCAGTGATTGTCAAAGAAGAAACATGTTGAGCATTGAGCCGGATTCATAGGGTTGTCATATTTCAAAATTGTTTTAACAGTGATTTCCCTGATTCGGCAAAATTCCCGACGCCATTTTTACACCCAAAAACCAGGACATGTCAGGAATTTTCCTGACATATGGCAAGCCTACAGATTTATAACTTTTAAGTTCCTGCAGGCACCCGAAACTTTATAACACTGGTGGATGGCAATCTACTCCTGAAAACAATTCCCTAAGAATCCTGGCCAAAGGGGAGGTATGGAACAAACAAGCCTCTTAAATACTGGAGTGGGGAGAAGGGAGAACCAAACAAAAACAAGCTAAGTGACATTGTAAGGTGGAGCCAGAGCTTTAGATGTACTGGATATTATTCAGCTTAGGAAAGAGTCAGGAAGGGAGTGGCTGCATTTTTTGCCTGTTTTGTGTGTTAACTGTTTGTTTTTATAATTTATATTGAAATGAACTAAACTGATCTAGGGATCTTAAAATAAAAAAAGCATTGGGGTAAACTCATTTCCACCTTATTAGCTGGCTGTCACAAGCCACACCAGCTGTTTGACCTTGATGCTCAAGTTGCACACTGCAAAGTTTATTATTAGAATGTTAATGCTGTAAATCAATGCAATCCTTTCCTCAAAATCCGTGATCTTCAAAGCCACCAGCAAAACGAAAATAATGATAATCAAAACAATACAAATCTAGCAATAACATCTGTGTCCCATGTTTGCTCCAAAGAGCTAAGGGTAGGCTGAAGAGACAGTGATGGCCAAGGCCATTCAGTAAGCTTCACAGCTAAGCAGGAGCTTAAACTCCAGACCCTTCAAGCATTTAGCCCCTGGCCTGGAGGTTCCCCAAACTTGAGCTAGAAGAACCACTTTGGATGCCCCTACATATGCATGGAACACTCCGTAACTTCAGACAGGCAACAAACTGCACAAAAATCAAGATCCCTACGTTCTCTCTTAACCACCCGCAATGATTCTGCATAGGCCTCAGCCCCCTCAGGAGCCTCTAGCCATTGCTGCATGTTTGTCAAAGCTTCAGATTCTTTTAAAGGCCTGCTGAATCTGCAAACAAGGATACTGGATGGAACCCAAGAGAGCGCTGCCTAGGAATTCTACCGATAGTTCTAAATCCATTGGTTGGTTGGTGTCCTGGAAGACAATGGAGGGTGAAGTCAAACTGCTGGGGAGTTACAACGCCTGCTGTGGCTGTAGAGACCGATACGGGAGAGACATGTGTTGTTGCAGCTGGGGCAGATGAAGGTTTCCGGCTGTGCTGCTTCACAACCATGCACCACGGTGTTTCTTCTCTTTGCGCTCCTCCCAGTGGTCATTCCTCCTCTGCTTTGCCAAAGGGCCTGGTGCCTGAAGTCAGCTCTCCCTGGAGCACATCGTTGGGGATCTACTGATAGTTCTAAATCCATTATCAAATCTCATTTGGGGCATTTCTAGTTAGGCGGTAATTCTAGTTAGCAGTGATATTTGATTACTTTTATTTAACAAGGAACCAGTTAGAAGCAATGCTGGGTGGATGCGAATGGATAGGTCCCTGCCCCCGAATATTCTGCTTTTCTCATTTTGACCACACATTAGGAAGAAATTCCAGATAGTACTAACTGTTCAACGGTGGAACAGACTGCTTCAGAAGGTGGTGGACTCTCCTTCATTAGAGGTTTTTAAAGAGAGCGTAGATGGCCACTGATCAGGGCTTTGGAGTAGATGACCTTTAAAATCCTTTCCAACTCTATGGTTAATTATGGTTAGTAAGGAAAATACTCACATCTGTTCCAGCCTGCTTTTATTTTTACTTCTCACACACATGCACATAAACAATCTGATTTAGATTCAAATTCAAAATCCGCACAAGCAAATTACCTACGGCACATGTGTAGGCGTATGCCTGTTCCTCTGCATCAAACAGCTTTAATCAGCCTTTCCACACTATTTTTTTGATTGCAGTTTATATAATAACGTCACATGGGTGAGCGTTCTATAAAAGTAAATTTAACTCATTCTAGGATGGAATTTTGTAAGCCTATTTGGCTGTTGGTTATTTGTGACTGAAAAAAAGGCCTCCCACGGCTGAGACAAAGAAAAAGTCAAGAATCTATTACTTAAAAAATAAATAAATAAATCACAGCATAGGGTGCTATCCTGTTAAACCCACTGAAATCAAGGGACTTTAATTTTCACAACTAAAAAGTTATAGGTGGCAATTTATCAATTAAAATTCCAGCCCCTTTATTTTACTGCCGTAACCATTAGCCTACAGGCGGCAACCATTTTATTACGTCCAACTGATGCACGATTGCCAGTGCATGGGTCCTTCTGGACCCAGAAGAGGGCAGAATGGGGGTGTAATGGGGGGGCAGGGCATAACACAGCAAGGTATGCTTCACAGTAGAGTGAGCAGAAGCCTTTCCAATCAAGCGAATAGATGTTTTACCCACAATGCAAACTGCTTCCGCACCCTATCCTGTCCCACTCCTGGTCTAGATCCAGAGGCTCAGTTGGCTGGATGGGAATCCTTCAGCCACCTGACGAGCAGTTCCTCATCACTACCATAGAATAGGACCAGCTTTATTGCACTAAGAAAAGTGTACCTCCTCTAGCAGGTGATACTAATACAAATACAAGATGATTGCTGTGAGACTTGAGCATCCTCTGTGTTGCCCTTCCATCTGGAGCTGGCTATGGGGTTCCATCCAGTGTCAATCAAGCCTTGTGTATCTCAGTGCAGGTCTGAATATATTTTGCTTTACTTGACCAATATCTATTAAAGTCAGCTCCAAATTTTCATCCAGTTACATTTTTCTCTCTTTGTTACACAGTGTTATTCGCTATTACACATAATTTTTTTTTTTTTTTTTGCTTTTATGATTTTATTGAATTCCAACTCATTATACATTTTATCCATTATACAACAAATCATATCCGTTTTAGACTTCCTTCAACGTCACTGACATTCTTTCATAGTTATCCTTTTGGTACACATTCCATTCTTCCATATTGCCATTTACACCTCCCTTCCCTCATTATTTCTATTAAACAATATTCATAAATTCTTTACAGAGCCTCTTTAAAACCCGCCAGCGTTGTATTTGCACCATAGTTATTTTCCAGATGACACACAAATTTCTCCCAGTCCTTTATAAATTTTTGGTCTTTAGTATATCTGATTTTCCCTGTTAATTTGTCCAGTTCTGCATATTCTATTAATTTTGCTCTCCACTCTTCTACCCTTGGAATTTCCTCCTGCTTCCACCTCTGAGCCAATACGATTCTGGCAGCTGTTACAGCATACTGGAAAAGTTTGCAATCTTTCCTTCTAATGTCCTTCCCTACAACACCTAATAAAAAAGCCTCTGGCCTTTTCACAAAGGTATACCTTAACATCTTCTTCATCTCATTATAGATCTCATCCCAGAAGCTTTTTACTTTCTTACATTCCCACCACTGGTGGAAGAATGTCCCTTCTTTGCATTTACATTTCCAGCATTTGTTATCTACCTTATACATCTTTGCCAATCTTACAGGTGACAGGTACCATCTGTAGAGCATTTTCATCATATTTTCCTTCAATAACGTGCAGGCCGTAAATTTTATGTTCTCTTTCCACAACCTTTCCCAGCTATTACACATAATTTATCTTTCGTGGGAGACAAGAACTTCACCTGACTATTGGCTACACTCTACATGACTATAGTTCTAGAAGATTTAATTAATTAGGGACATGAGCTGCTGATGTGAGATACCAAAAGCATTAAAAATGAAATTTAACATGCTTTAAGGCTCCTTCTTTCAGCACCTTCCATGTCACTGTCACACCCCCACCCCCACCCCCACCCCCCACAGTGTCACACTAAGGAAATGGCTATTATCATCAACTTAATGCTTTTGGTGGTATAAAAGATAAATATAAAACTGCAGAGATATGCAAAACCTATGTGATTCATCTGTAAACTCTATACTGCGCCACAGTGTGGAGGTTGGTTTCTTCACTTCAGAATGCAGATGCTGAGAGATGGCAAATCACAACTATTTTGTGCTAATTCATATTTGCCTGATAACTCACGCCCTCCTAAAATAAAGCTAAATTATATGTTTAATCTGCAGAGAGACTAAGAGTAACAAAGAAGTAAGAAACATGGGTTGATTTCACTCAAAAGTAGTTTCAAATTGTCACAGATACGTTTATAATTAATTTCCAGAGGAGTAACTGTGTTTAGTCTGCTGCAGCCTCGTGGCATCTCAAAGACTAACCAAACTTATAATTAATCAGAGCAAATGAAAGACAGCACTTGTGCGCACATGCATTTGCATGTAAAAAGGAAAAGCATTCAACTGAGTGGATTTTGCAAAGCACCAAGTGAGGAAGCCGGTCAACTGGCTAATCAAACAGCTAACTCAGTCTCCTATTATTTCACAGCAGTCAAGTCCTTCAGGATGCCAAGAATGCTCTTGTGTAGGTCGCTGCCTACCTTTTCATTTGCATCCTGGTGTGACATTTGATGGTAATGGGGAGTGTAAGGGCCCTTTGCTCTCAAGCTCCGCATACACACCACCCACTCACCCGTTATTTAAGAGCGGACATCCTTAGCCCTAAACAATATTCATGGCAATATTTAGAAACTGACTTTATATTTCATACCAAAGTACCTGAAAGCAGAAATGGCTGTAAATATTTGACAGTGTTTTCTTGTGTTGTGCTTTTTACCTGGATACAGAATGCAAAATAGAAAATATGTGCTTTGCAGGACAAGTGAGAAGTTTCATCTGTACAGAAACAACTATTTTTGTTGTTAACTACACGTGAGAAGCTACTGGGAAAAGATTAGGCCCTTAGATTCTTCTTTTTTTACATACATGTGCTTTTTCAGTTGCTTCACTAGAACTATGCCTGTGCTTTGTATCAGTGAAAGTACAACAATATAGTACAACAAACTATCATGATCACATTATCAAGGAAGATATTCAGCAACGTAGAGTGGAATCAGATAACCATTTATCAAATGTGAATGAAATCATTTTGTGAGCTGGTTGTCTATCATCCTGCCAAACAGAAAGGAGAACTTTGCCCACGTATCAGAGGCAGACATATGGTTATTCTTCGGGATCTTTGTTATTAGCCAATTCAAAAACTGGTTCATGGTTTGAAGCATTACTTGAAAACATGTTCAAGTTAAATAATTCCATCTAGCTAACTGGGTCTGAGTTGTTCTTGCTATTTCCTGTTCCACATTCTGATGTCCCTGCTATTTCCTATTCCACGTTCTGATGTGGGCTGTGTTCCCACCTCAGAATAGGAAGCAGATATGTAGAAAAAGAAGAAAAGACAATCCCATGTTGTCTCTCCCATACATGGGATTTTCCAGAGTAGAGAAGAGTTCATGGAAGAATTTCAGCGCATGGGACTGTTGAATTAAAAAGGCTCAGTACCCAAGATCATGACACTCCTGACTGTCCTAAATGAATTGACAAGCAAGAATAGCCAGTAATCACTACCTGTGGACAAATATTTTGGGGGTTACTGAGCCTATAATAATTCCTGGGTGCTGGATAAAATGGTTGCATCTGGCTACTTTCCCAGTTGATCAAGGTCCTCTAGTATAACTGGGCTCCTGATACGATGCTATGTTGATGAGAAGATAATTTAGAAAAGGATATATGTGAATAGTCGTTTAGTGGAGATGAGCTACTAACTAAACCAGAATATTGGTTAATTTTCTGGGACAGGCAGAGAGGGTAAGGTAGAAAGATCATAGTGCAAGCCACAATATTAGAGAGTGCTGATTGTTGGTGCAGAAGTGGAGAAACCTCCTGTGAACAGGTCTGATCAGACTATGCAGAAGCCTGGTTGAAAGTCTATCAGTCGATCAGTGATAGGGTGTATACTGTATGTGAAAGGACCAGAATCTGACAATTTTGTTTAACAGTTTGAAGTTAAATATGTTTTTTCCAGGGATCAGAAAAAACACACATACTATAAAATAGATGCCAGTAACTTCCTAAGTGCCTGTCACTTGGCTTGAGATTATAGGAACTTTTCCATTAGCTGTGGCTTTGGAAGAAACTCTGCAAGTGGGAAGACCTCAAACACTCTCTGAGCACCATCTCAAACTTGACACACAATCTCTTAGAATGATGTTTAGAACCCACCTGTTCCTGAATAATCTTTTTCCATTCCAGAGCAAACTCAGCTGGCACATTGCCCTCTGGGCTTGTAGGAGGAGATATTGAACACCAGCACCTGCTTTGCATCTCACCTTGTCCCTGCCCCAACTTCAGGTAGGGTTTGACCTTGTGTTGTAATACTGATAGTTAGACTGATTAAAGCAACAGCAGAAGCTATGAGCATTGCTTGGGGAATACAATGCCAAGAGAATGAAAAGAAAACCTATCCAAAATTGGGAGCATAGTCCAAACATTTTGGAGAAGCGGAGGAAATGACTTGAAGTGCTACTGAACAGATGAAAAATATAAAAGAAATCACCTCTTATAAAATCAAAGAGAGCTCATCAAATTTATCTTAAAGTGCAGTTTCTACACTGCATTCACAGAAGAAGCCACAAAGCTGGTATAGACAATATCTTCTATAGTAGCAATTTTAGTTCTGGAAACTTTGGGAGCAGGAGTTACAAGTCGGAGATAGGTTCAAAAACATGCTAAGCCACAATTACTATAAATGCTGCATCACTCTGGACTACAACATTATATAGACATGTAATTGACATGCTGAAAGAGCACATCTGAATGTTTTTGCAAGTAGGACAGCAGAGGTGTCATCAAAAATTGCAAAACCAGCAGAGTCAAAGAGTCAAGATTCTTTAGTGTACTTCTGGCTAGCTGTTTCTGCTGAAATAGTCATTTTCATCAAATCCCCAACCCCACCAGCCCACTATGGTGTATCCCATTCTGTTATCCCCATGAGCAAGAGAAGCTTTTGGGGGCAGAGGGGGCTGCACTGTGTTGGAAGAATCAGTATTGTAGGAATCAGGTGCTCTTCATGCACAAGCAGAAACATGTCTGCTAGTGCAAAGCCTCCTGTGATGAGGCTGGAAGAGATGCTGAGGCTGTTTTTCTCCCCACCCATGTCAGGAGGGTGAGGTTGGAAGAACAGAGGCAGGAGACAGGTTGTTTCTGCTTTATAAGCCACAGAGAAAGAGGAAGAAAAGAAGGTGGAGGAAAGGGCAGAGAGAAACAGAAAGATATCCTCAATCCTATCCTATAATGAGCTGGTGCTTTCAGGTCCAAAGCATGGGCCAAGAGAAGCTCTTAGCCCTGTCCTCTGGTGTAAGAGGGGGCTGAAAATGATCTAAAGGTTATGGTCTTCTGGAGAATATCCTACCACCTTTGGAAAGAACTATATACTTTGGCCCAGAATATAAATGCAATAAAATTCTGACAGTTCTAAATATGACTAGTATATTCTTAGGCAATACACACATGTTAAACACCTGACCTACACAAAGCAAGCTGCAGGAAGTGCATGGGAAGCAGACAGAGAAAGAAGGTAACTCCAGCAACTGTATCCTCCTGGCACTGATGCAGCCAACAGGCCCCCAGGCTCTGTACTAAAAATTCATTTTCATATGTCTAATTAAAGCCCCTTTTTCAAAATCAATTGTCCCAACTTTACCGCACAGACTAATTTTGCTTTCATAAATACAGAAGAGGAAATCAGTAAGACTCAAAACCTCAAGGTAGAGAGAGAACCTTCTCCCAAACAATCAAAATAAATAAGGGAGGAACGGAAGAATACATGAAACACCTTCCTTTTTGTTTGAGCTTCATCTGGCTATCTTAAGAATGAAAAATCAGCACAATAGTTGGTAAGGGCTGGAGGAGATTCCACCCAACACCTGCTGTTGCAGTTGGCTTAATAGCAGTCCTTTGCTAGATTTGACAATTACACCCACATTCCCCTGTGAGGGATTAATTGTTTGCTAAAAATAAAAAGGAGATTTGCATTTCAAGTGAACTGCCTAGGCAGTGTGCTATTTCACAGAAGGTGAAATTAATCAACCTTCTTGCTGATGAACCCAGATTTTATTTCAGATGTCCAGACTTAAATTGAACCCAACAAAAATATGTATTTTAGTATGTTCTACAGCTCACTAGAACAACACACAGTAATAAAATTAATCATATACTATGGCAGTGATGAGGAACCTTTTGCCCACAGGCCTAATTAGGCCTCCGTATTTGGTCCACAAGGTGTTGTCAGGTGTGGGACAGGTAAAGGTGCCTGAAAAACCCTGTGCCTTTGCAAATGGTACCAATCAGCTAATAGGTGAGCATTGCAATTGTATAGAAGGGAGTTGCAAGAGCCAACTATCAGCTATGCCTACAAACACCATGATGGTTCCTGCCTGCAAAGGCACAAGCACTGACCATCAGCCGATTGGTGGTGCCTGCAAAGCCCTATACATTGGCTCAAACAGTTCGATGTCAAACCATGTGAGAAAAGGAAAACAAATCACCTGATGTCAATCAGTCATTTTATTTGTATGCCACCTTTCCAAAGTTAAAACCATGTTCAAGGTGGCTTACAACGTATAACAACTACATAACTACAAATAAACAAAACTAGTCATAAACAATAAACAAAACTTCAAAAAGTATGCAACAAAATCAAACAACTTCCACATAGATCCTAAGATCCAAAATAAAGATATAAAATATTAGCAGCAGCAGCAATCCCTGCCAACAACCCTCCTAAACAACCCCCATAGCCCACAATACTGTTCAGCAGCCTCAGCTTTCGTAGCTGGAGTTAGTCAAGGACCTACCCTCCTGGCCAGGTGGGAAAAGGCCTGCAAGGCAGGGAGGGAGCAGGACTTCCAGGACTTCCAACCAAGATGTCACTGTACCATCAGTTGACTGACATCCTGCCCATCTGTCGAAGTTGGGGCACAGGAGTAAGGAGGTAAGGATCTGGCCTGCTGGCCTAAACCACTTCCCCATCCTATGGGTTGGAGTCAGAATTCCCTTCCACAAATGGAATGCCCATTCTTTTCTTCATTACACCCTGAAGGCTTCTGAACCAGCAGGGGGATCCTGGGGGCTGAAGGAGTGGGAGGCAACACTTGACGATTCCCCTCTCCTCCTTTAGTCCTCAGTGTCATTTCTCACACTGTTCCCCAACTCTCCAGAGCATGTTTTCAGAGAATGCAATGCAACAGGTTGCAGTGGAAGAGGAAAACCAGCCAAGGTCACCTCCCTCTCCTTCTATTTGTAGAACCAAAGTCTTGATTTAAGCCTAGGAATGAAGCCAAATGGTTTCACCTGTACACATATGGATCTGGCATATAAGAGGTACAATGGGAAAGAAAGAAGCACCTACTATAGCTTCATGGCATCCTGGCAAATTCATGAACTTCATTTTCAGCATCCACACAGTAAAAAGTAAAACCTAGAGAAAACAAACAATATGCCACTGTTACAAAACGTTCAGGGGACAATCAGTTGTTACAAATGACAACAACAATGATAATGCAAATCAAGAAGAAAGAGTGGAAAGGCTAAGTCGATGAAAGAGAAACAATTTCCATAAATCCAGGGACAGGGTTCAAACCAATTGGGTGCAAACAGAGGGCAGACGTATTTAATTCAAAACAACTATTCAGTTCATTTTCTAAAAACCTATTCACTGTTTTTGAACTCCTGAAAACGTATATGGTTGCCTGAGGATACACACTGGAATGCCAACGAATACAAGAGGCATACTTTGTACTGAGCATAGTGATACCTTGCTGTTGTAAAAAAATAAAAATAAAAAAGTAGTGTGTGAGAGAAACCACAAAACAATCCCTTCAATAGATGCCTAGACATACTTCACAAGAGCAAAATATGTGGGAAATTGGATAGCGCTTAGTATATTTGGCTGGTTCATTTCATTTATATCCATACTTCTGTCTCAAAAGAGTCAGTCAAGGTGGCTTACGTCAGTAAGAAATACAAAACAATAAAAGCATGATATTTTGAATTATATTGGGAGAACAGAGACAGCAGGTTAAAAAGGTTTTTTTTAACAAAATTAAACAAAATCAACCAGCCACCTGGGAAGACAAATGCCTGTCAGAATAATAAAAGGCCTTCACAAGGTGATGCAAAAGCATCAAGAAGGAAGCCAACTAAACCTCCCTAAGCTGAAGCCCCCCATTCTGGGTGCAACCACGGGTGGATGGGAGGTGGTCTGCTCTTGATGGGGTTAGACTCCCTGTGAAGGAGTGGCTTGGGGGTACTTCTGAATCCATTGATGTCACTTGAGGCTCAGGTGGCCTCAGTGGCTCAGAGTGTCTTCCATCAGCTTCAACCAGTGGCCCAGCTGTGTCCACAAACAGTATTAGCATCACATTAATTTTGCTTGGCACTGCGGAGTCTGCTGACTTGTTTGGCATGTATAAAATATCACCAATATTACAATTCAAAATGTGAGCTTATGCAGGTGCCAGGTGGCCTGACGAACAGTGTGTGGAACCTGTGCCTTGGCCAATTTTAAAACCCACAACGTACATATTGCATTTTTAAACCTAGCTCTCATCACACCCTGAAGTAACAGCCTTATTGCTTCTGTTTAAAAAGTTTCATCTAACAGGAGGACAATAACAGAGCAGAACTTAATTAAACAGAGAAAGGCTGTGATATTTAAATGAAAAAAAGAGCTATGAATATTCTATTGACTGTAAAGATCACTCGAGGTATCAAAAGCCAGGACCAATATACTGGCAGAATACAGACTTAATTGACATTCCAAGGAATTACCAAATTAATCAAAATGTGTTGGTATGAGATAAAAATTCTATACAATATGTGAGCTCAAAAGGGTATTAACCGAACTGATTTCTTGAAAATAGTACAATTTTAGAACAGAAATCACTTTATTTTAGATTTCCTTTCAGTGGCTAAATAGCCTTATAGAAGAAGGAACCCAACGCAGGCATAACTATGGGAAGGACCACCTCAAATCCTATTCCGGTTTCCCATTTCTCCAGTGAGAAGTCTTGAGGACTTGTTGCATGTTGATTTTGTTTACTGTGAGTTTGAAAATAAATAAATGCATTGCTACATGTAACCTGTCTTCAAACGATTTCTATTCTGAAAGGTAACAAAATAATAAGTATGCCACCAATTTGATGCTTTGCATTGCCAAAATAAAAACACTTTTAATGAGAACTTTTGCCCTGGGCATTAGAATTTTCAGCATCTAAGAGCTGCAGGCGGTTCACTTGCTACAAAATTAGGTACCCCTTATTTCATCATTATTAAGGGCTATGGGTATCTGTACAAATTTAAATCTGTGCCAAAAAAACAACCCCATGCTGAATTGTGTGATTATGCAAATGAGACAAGCTTGTATATATTTGCTTATTTTATAAAATATATTCTGCTTCTGCAAGTCATGAAGAAGGGCAAAAAGCAATTCAAAGTACTAAAGCTACAGCTACTGGCCACAATTCCCCTTTGGCTTCAAATGCTTTACTAGTCCAGGAATTGCTCAAGCTAGTCTTTGCAGTTTGAGGATGAGATAATTTTTTGCTGAAAATAAAAATGGAGATTGTCTGGATCTCAAATAATGCAATCTACGATCAAGTTCTGCACTTGCTCAGAAATGATCTTGTAACTTTATTATATAACATTTCATGGAAAATATTGTGGACATTTAGCACTTCAAGTAGTTTGTTTTCTTTCTTTTTTATAACAATTTTAATTAATTTTTCGATTTATACATCTCAAAACAAACATTTTACATAATACAATGTAACAATTGACTTCTTTTCTTTCCCTTTCATGGTTCATTTTACTTATCTCTCATTCCTGCATATTTTACTATAACCAATCTAATCGTTTCTCCATTTTTCACCCTTCAAATATTTACCATACTGTTGCATTTATCTAAATGCTACCAGTGTTTTCAATTGTACACAGTTGTTTTCGAATATTCAGCGAAAAATTTCCACTCCTCTTTAAATAAAAATTTTCTGGCTCTCTTATTCTGTAAGTTAAACCTGCTGCTTCTGCAAATTCTATCAGCTTAAGTTGCCAATCTTCCTTACTAGGGATCTCGCTCACTTTCCATCTCTGGGCTAGCAAAATTCAAGCCGCCATGGTTGCATACATAAATATTTTTTTCTGACAACTGAGAACTTTAGACTGAACTATTCCTAACAAAAAAGCCTCTTTTTTTTTTTAGAATGTTGTTTTAAACATTTTTTTAACACATTGTAGATCATTTCCCAATAGTCTTTAACCTTTTTACATTTCCACCACATGTGAAAAATTGTTCCTTCCGTTTCTCTGCATTTCCAACACAGATCTAATCCTACTTTGCACATGTTAACCAACCTACTCGGAGTTAAATACCATCTATGCATCATTTTCATATAATTCGTTTATAAATTTTTGCTTTCCCATACCAAAGACATGCATGCCAGCCAAACTTTAAATCATGGCTTTCCAAGTCTAAAATATATGCATTTTCCAATACAATCCATTCTTTTAACCAACATAAACAAGCTGCCTCATAATACAATTGCAAGTCTGGCAGAGCAAAGCCTCCTCTTTCTTTTTTATCAATCAAAATTTTATGTTTAATCCTAGACTCCCCCCCCCCTGCCAAATTTAGAAATGTATTTTTTCCATTCTCTGAGGCAGTTTAGGTTGTTGACAAATGGGATCAACTGGAATAAAAACAACATCTTAGGTAATACATTCATTTGAATGGCTGAAATTCTACCTAATAGGGAAAGAATTCTTTCCCGTATCTCTATCTCTTTTGAAATATCTTTCCACAGTTTAATATAATTATCTTGAAATATGTTTTTTACCTATTTTTAGGCCAGACAACCTTTCCAAAATCTCTTTCGACTGCTCATCTATGTTTTTAATCAACATTTTAGTCTTTTCTACATTTATTTTAAAGCTTGCCACTTTTCCAAACTTTTTAATTTTCTCTAAAAACCTTGGGAACGCTTACGTTAGGTTGTTCCACTGTAAAGACCACATCATCCGCAAAAGCCTTTAATTTATAAGTTCTACGCCTTAGTTCTATACCCTTGATATCTTTGTTTCCCCTTATATTCTGCAACAGTATTTCCAACGTTGTAATAAACAATAATGGGGATAGAGGGCAACCTTGTCTAGTTCCCTTCTTTATTTAATAATCTGAGAGATTATTTACTAATATTCTTGCAAACTGCTCAGTATATATTGCTTTGATTCCTGCTAAGAAAGCTGAGAAGTTTGTTTTCTTGCTCTATTTATCCCCACATTTTAACTCACTCCATTATCCAGAATACCTCAAATTAATGCATGCATATCGCTACCACATCCTCAGTCAAGGAGTCTTGAGTAGGCTTTTCTCACAAAATTATCTGTATAGGGAATGCTAACACGGGGGTGGGGAATGTCACATCCTGTCCCTACCATGCATACCCCATAAGTTTCTTATGTTTTAGAAAGGTACGAATGTGTCTTCTAAGCACAACTGAGACAAGAGGAACACAAGAAGAAGAACCCTGCAGGATTAGGTCAAAGGTCCATAGTCCAGCACGCCATACTCACAGTGGCTAGCCAGGTGTTCACAGGAAGCTCAAAGTCGGATGTGAGTGCAACTACACTCTTCCCACTTGAGATTCCCAGCAACTGTTATGCAGAGGCATGCTGTGTTATCAAGGTTCCTGATCATGAGGAGGCTCCTAAGCATGTTCAGCTGACTGCTCTTAGAAGGTCCCTTTAGACCTTCCTGCTCAACACAGGAGGGTTGATGGTGTAGCATTCATGGCTGACACACGCAGCTCTACAGCGCATACTCACCTTGTCATTCCTTGTACAGGTATATCATCTGATTAGCACTACAGTGTCACAACATTGTTCACCTTATTAGAATTCTAATGCATCATCTGCCTTATGGCACATCTCTTTAGGAGAGAAATCTCTCCAAAAATGTTTTTTTTAAAAAAAATTCATTATTCATCACAAGCCACACATATAACAACACAAAATTATTTCAGTTGCAGGCTTGTACATAGCAAAGTACAGTAAAGAAGCAAGGAAAGTATCCACCAATGTAATATTATGAGAACTCCCATCTTATCACAAGGTTCCTGTGCTTCATGCATTACCCACTTTCAATGTTTCCCCACATGGCCTCTCCACATAGGCGTCTGAGAGACTTTAAATTGCTAAATTTCAAGAATCCGTATGTTGTTGGGACAGCTAAACGTCTATCTATTGAAACAAGAAGGTACCTGAAAAGAATAAAATAATTGCTAGATACTTCCAGAGGAAAGCGGCTGCTATATTCTGGGAATCTCATCACAACTTTCCGGGCACAGAAACCTATTTATTTGACTAAATAAAGAGTTTAAGAAGATAAAACAACATTACTGCACTATTGTGATTCTGCTCTGCTTTCCAGCTGCCAGTTTTAGACATGGTGGATTTAGAAACAGAGGCTTCTAACAGACTGCGTTTGACTGCCAGCATCTTTGTCCTCTTACAAGTTCCTTTCCCCCTATTCCTTGAAAGCACATATCCTGTTAGAAACAGTATGTGGCTGGCTGCCAAAGAAAGTTAAATAGATGCACTTGACTTAAAATATATTGGTTATCTACCTGTGGAAAATTACTTCTCCACATAGAACAAATGCCCCTATCAACTCATCCCCATCCATCCATCCCATTGCTTCGCAACCTTCCCTATACAGTGGTACCTCGGGTTACATATGCTTCAGGTTACATCCGCTTCAGGTTACAGACTCCGCTAACCCAGAAATAGTGCTTCAGGTTAAGAACTTTGCTTCAGGATAAGAAAAGAAATCGGGCTCCGGCGGCGCAGCAGCAGCAGGAGGCCCCATTAGCTAAAGTGGTGCTTCAGGTTAAGAACAGTTTCAGGTTAAGAACGGACCTCCGGAACGAAATAAGTACTTAACCAGAGGTACCACTGTATCTGACACTACTTCCCACCCCTCATTCCTCTCATTCTTCCCCTCCACATCGCCATGCTGTATCATCTTCCTTCTCTCTGGGACCAAGTGCACTGCCATACACTTTCAACATGGTGGAGTCCCAGAACTGATCTCCCTGCCTCTCCTCTGTTACTATTTAAATAATAAAACCAAAATACATTAACTACACTGTCTAGCTTGACCGATATAGATAGGGAAGTGGACTTCCGGGTTGGCGCCTCTGGTAATGGCGGAATTCCTCTGATCGGGAGGAATTTGCCTCGTGGAAATTCGGGTCTGGCCGCCACGGCGAAGGCGGAGACCCACTAAAAATCACAGGCGGGTGAAGCCTACGAACGTGGGATTCGGCTGGCACCTTTTGCGCCTCCCCTACTCGCGGGGAAACCCGGTTTCGGGGATCCGGAGTGACGTGGGGTGAGCGGCGCGGTGCTTCAAATTGATTGCTTCTTCCACGGAGCGAAGCCGCATAGCTGTTGCCAGAGAGCGCTGACTTTTTCCTGTGGACAAGTTGATCTTAAAGCAACTACCCGTGAATAGAGCGGAGAATTGGATTTTTAAACGTCTTAATTTGGTGTTGAAACAGGGAGGTCCAAAACAGGAAGTCCACCTTCCCCCTTTGTAAATAGATTGAAGCAATGAATGCAAGCTGAAGTTGCGGAAAGTCTATCGTAAAGGACTAAATTTCCATCGGTAAAAAATACTAAACCCCCCTTGGTGGCAGGAGAAGAGGGGGGAAAGTTTTGGACCGAATATACCTGCAGGAGAGAGCGAACAGAGTTAAAATACCACCGCTCCGATCCTGGAAACGGGCTGCCAGTAGGACTGACGTGCCTTAGAATGCTTATTGACTGCGATTAGAACGTTCACTGACAGCTAGTTAAATAAGAGAAATACTTTGTTTCCATTGTCTCCGTCTGCGTTTAAAAAGAAGTAAAAGTAATTGAAAATTGAAACTAACTTTATTGTTTGGACTGTGTTTAAAAGGACCAATACAAATAGAAACTGTTTCCCTCTAGAGGAAGCCTTTGAAGCTGTTACAAGAGTTGAGCTGGGGGAATTTCCAGCTGCAAGATAAAAAGCTGTGAGATTCTGGGACTGACCTTGAATCGGTTAAGAATGTCGACAGAAGAGGCCTTAGTGGCTGTATTAAGTAAGATAAATGACTCACTGGAACAGCTTAACAAGAAGGTGGATGTGGTAACTACCAAAATCGATAATTTGGGACAAAAAGTGAACATCAATACAGAAACTATTCAGAAATTGATACAGGAATCTACTTTGACATGGCAAACTGCGGAGAAGACCAGGGAGAAAGTTGCTGTTGTTGAACCTAAAGTAACACAACTGGAGAGAGAGAGGGTCCCAGCCTTACGGATGCAACTTGATGATCGTAAGTTGATGCCTTCTATGATTGAATTTAAAGAAAATCAGATTTCGAGGACCAGAGCTCTACCTGAACTGGAGAAGGAAAGTTTGATAGATCCCCTTACACAGAAACTTGCTGATTTCTCGGACCTGGACTTGGGTCAAGAAGAGATTAAAATTGTGAGGGCCTTCAGACTTGGAGAAATTTTGAAAGACGTCCTGAAATATCTTTTGGATTTTAGTTTTAACTACGGAGATTTGGCTGCCCTGTCGAGAAGGAATAAAATCATCTCTAGGTGGGAGTTTCCCCGAGATCTACCCTTCAGTCTCAAAGGAAGGAAAATAAAAATAAGATCAGTGGAAGACAAAGGAAAGTGCATGTATAAATATGAAGAAGACTTGCAGAAGGGACTTGGAAAAGACTTAAGAGCCTCGGACAGAAGATTACCAGGTTGATGGACTATATGGAATTGACTGGCAGAATCCAAGTCCAGGGAGAAGAGACGGTGGAAGAAGATTGGAAAAAGTTTAAAGACTATTTATGGAAATATTGTAAAATTAATGAGTGTTAGAAAAATGTTGGAATGAAACTATACGGCTTTAGTAGAAATGTTAGAAGGAATTAAGTACAAGTAGATTATTGGAGTATTAAAGGGAAAATAAGGTTAAAATATGTTAAGATAACTATATGACAGAAAATAGAGGAAGATGGAAAGGAATTGCTGAAACAATTAATAGAAGTGGAATACAAAAAGGGAGGTGTGAGGAGGTCGTTGAAACAAGTGAATGTAAGATATGATATTGAAATGGTTTGATGTGTGTTTTAAATTGTGTTTGTTATGTCTTGCTTAGTTTATTGTGTTAGTGATGTGTTGTGTATTGTGTATACATTGTATTGTATTTTTTTTTCGTTTTTTTCATCTTTTTTCTTCCCTTTCCCTTCCTTTTTTTTCCTTTTTGTAATCTTTAAAAGTAATAAATATATATATATATATATTTTAAAAAGATATAGATAGGGAAGTGACACTTTCAGGTTTAATTCACTAACATCCAGTGTATAACGCTGTATGTTGTTGCAAAGAATGGAACCCTTTACATACTTTGTTAGCAAGAAGTATGAATTCTTCAATTTTCAATTGTAACTATATAAAAAAATACATTTCTTAGTCCAAAAACCCCAAAACCACTTGGGTTCATTAAGAACAGTAGAAAGACTTTTTACCAAGCACTGTTTTTAGTAAGTACTAAGAAAATAACTAGTAATAATAGATTATATTTATTCAAACTAAAAATCAAATAAATTTAGGCTGCAATCCTATACAAACATACTTGGGATAAGTTTCCCTTGAACCCAAGGGGGCTTACTTCTGAGTAGACATATACACTTTGAATTACTTAACAATTGCCCTTATTCCTGAATTATGTACAGGGTGCAGTCTTCTCTCCCAAATACAAAAACTGTTATTAAAACTATATGGGAGCTTTATATGGTTATCAATTTTCTCATATTTGCAGGATGTTTTAAATTGTTTCTCTCTATTAATAAGATAATTGAGTATGTATATGTATGATTGAGTTCATTTTTATTATTATTAATGTCATACTGTAACCTACAATGAAGAGTGCCTTAGCTTGAAATGCACCGTGATCTGATATTTTCTACTGAAGTCACTTGATACCCATTTTTTTTTTAATTACAGTGGTGCCTCGCAAGACGAAATTAATTCGTTCCGCAAGTCTCTTCGTCTTGCGAGTTTTTCGTCTTGCGATGCACGGTTTCCCATAGGAATGCATTGAAAATCAATCAATGCGTTCCTAGGGAAACCGCCTTCAGACCAGGTCCGGGGACAGTCTGTCCCCGGACCTCTTCTGAAGGCTGGGGGGGGGGGGGACAAGGGCTTTTCTTCCCACCCCCAGCATTTTAAAAAACCCCAGGACAGCGGAGGACTTCTCCGCTGTCCGGGCGATCTTAAAATGCTGGCGGGCGGCATTTTAAAATCGCCCCGGACAGCGGAGGACTTCTCCGCTGTCCGGGGCGATTTAAAAGCCCCTGGGAAGGCAGGCAGGGGGGACAAAGACTTTCGCCCCCCGCCCGCCTTCAGAAGGTGTTCCCGCCCCCCGCCCCGCTTCGGAGCAGCGTTCCAAAGTGGGGCGGCTGGGGCAGGTGTTCCCGCCCCCCGCCCCGCTTCGGAACAGCGTTTTAAAATGCTGGGGGTCGGGAGCGAAGCGTTCGCTGCCGACCCCCAGCATTTAAAAATCTCCCCGGGACAGCAGAGAAGTCTCTGCTGTCCCGGGGAGATTTTAAAATGCTGGGGGTCGGCAGTGAACGCTTCGCTCCCGACCCCCAGCATTTTAAAATCTCCCCGGGACAGCAGAGACTTCTCTGCTGTCCCGGGGAGATTTTAAAATGCTGGGGGTCGGCAGTGAACGCTTCGCTCCCGACCCCCAGCATTTTAAAATCTCCCCGGGACAGCAGAGACTTCTCTGCTGTCCCGGGGAGATTTTAAAATGCTGGGGGTCGGCAGCGAACGCTTCGCTCCCGCCCGCCAGCATTTTAAGATCGCCCGGGGCAGGCGGGGGGGAAGGCAGGCGGGGGGGAGCAAAGACTTTTGCCCCCCGCCGGCCTTCAGAAGAGGTCCTCTTCTGAAGGCCGGCTGTGGGCGAAAGTCTTTGCTCCCGACCGCCAGCATTTCCCTATGGGCTTTCGTCTTGCGATGCAAGCCCATAGGGAAATTCGTCTTGCGAAGCGCCTCCAAAACAGAAAACCCTTTCGTCTTGCGGGTTTTCCGTCTTGCGAGGCATTCGTCTTGCGGGGCACCACTGTATGTGGGTTTAGTCTTCCAGCTCAATTAAACTTTCAAGAAACAACTGGCATACTGGGAGTTGGGATAAAGATGCACTCTGCCCTGCTAAACATTTTAGGCATCCTGGTGAATTGCCCGAAGCCCTAGTGTGTGAAGTTGCAATTATAAGAAGTTAGCAATTTAGGTCAGAAGCAGGGAATGGATTTATTCTGGACTAATTAATCCAGATTTAGTGTGGTTTTTACAAGTGCCTGAAGGGCTCCAAGATAATGCAGAAGGCGGACTGGAAGTGTGAATGGACTGAATTCTAGTTTAAAGCAAGCAGGCTGCAACAAATCCCTTCTATTGCTAAAATGATTAGTGGAGTGCTATTTTCTCCAGGCAAGAATGTCACCTCTTAGGAGGCACCACACTGGAGCCAAAAAAATGAATGAAGCACAGCTTTTCAAACTGAGTCTCTTATCTAACCGCTAGATCAAGAGTGTAATGCTTAATGAATTGAAGATATCTACAGGCACCCAGCTGGCAACTTTACAAGTCCCTGCTGCAGAAATTCATGCAAGACTGGAACAGAGCAGGTCACAGCGCTCGTGAAGCGAGTCTCAAACCCTTTGAGTATATTTCTGGGTAACATTCTGTAACTGCAAAAGAGAATCCAAGGAATCTGCTTTGCATAGGTATGTACAACATACTTTATTGATTATAAATTAGGTAGGGTTCATGAGAACAAAAGAATTCTACCAGTGAATGTGCTGAACATTGGCAGGTTAATATTAGGCAAGCAAATCTTAGTGCCACCTGATTTGCAAACAGTTTAACACCACACTGAAACCCACTATATGCAACATGTTCAGAGCCAAAGAATCTGTGCTCCAATATGCGATACTGGGAAGGTCTTTATCCTTGATTTTTTTAAACAAATCATATATTTTTAGAAATATTTCTTCATTAGTGGAAATACTAACAAGAATGCAGTTGGATAGGTGGGCTTCATAAGAAAATAAGATCGATTAGGCAGTGGCTGTGAATTCCTATGAGTGGCAGATAATATTACAATAAAGGGGAAGGGGGGAGAGAAACCTTCAATGGAAGTGAAAAGTTGTTGGTGTGTGTACAAAAGCTTCCAATTATTATTCAGACTAAACATATACACCGCAGAGACCTTTTAAAAATGCTCTTTACTATGAACTATAAGAATGTGCCATAAAGCATCTTGTATACAGCTGAAGAGGATACAATATTTACATTCCCGCCTCCAGATACGATTTGAAGAAAATGTTTAGAAGTGCTAACTTAACTGAAAGTAATTTGAAATAGTTACCCAGAGACACAGTTAAAGAAGATGTAGTGTAGTCTAGATATAAAAGGGAGGAATTGCCCATGTTCTCCCAACTTGGGGAACTATGGTCTGTTTAAACTAGGGGATGAAAACAAGACAGAATCTGAAAACATGGTTTGCTCTTGTCGGTTGTCAAATACAACACAGGTTAAACAAGCCACAATTCCTGAAGTCTGATCATCATGGGAAACTGTGATCTCAGGCAGTGACCATTTTGCACACGTCCAATTGATGTGTGGGTCCTTTTGGACGCGGTAGAAGGCTGAATGGGGCGGAACAGGATTATGCGCACTCCACTGATGTGTGCGGGGGCCAGGAACGGACCCCCCCCATGCAAAGTGGGTGCCAACTATAACATAAAATCAAAAGCAGAAGCTTTTGACAAAAAAGAAGAGAGAAGCATATAAGCCCAAGAATTATGCAAACTGGTGTAGGTAGTGTACTAGGGTTCTATCCAAAGTAGTACCGAAGTAACATGTCATTAATATATTATACTTGTGCAACAGGACTTCCCCCATCTCCTCCCCTAAACCTGTTCTAGTGGTTCCCCCAAATGTCCAGAGAAGATCTGGGGTGGGATGGGGAAATCCTTGTGCTGACAGGGCGTGTTTGTTGGATACTGTCCCAAATCACAAATTCATGAACTCATGGGACATCTTAGGTAAATCATCCTAATTGACAATATGGGGATAATACGAGCTGTTGTGAGGCTTACTGAGATAACGTGTGAATAACTATTTGAAAACTTGAAATGGGCTATATAAATATTTATTGTTATATTAAGTATTCCATTTACCCAAGCACTGCCACTGTAAGATTCTTTGGAACAGTACAAAAAAACAACAACCACGAAGGTGACTTTGTACTAAGCTGAGAAGCTTCAAGGAGGAAGGGGGGGGGGGAGAATCTCTAGTTGCTGTGTCAGCATGGCATAATCAGCTATTAGATATCCCTCAGCGATACTGCTTGATGCTATCACACAGCAGCAGTTCCTTTCAACTCCTTTTAAAGGAATTAACAGAGCACTGCATTACCTATGTTTGTCTAATATCTCAATGACCCAGACAACATTTTACTTTGCTGAAATCAGAGAGTCTCCCTGCTTCTTTCAGTCTTACTCATCTCCGCATTTACTCACTACGCCAGTCACCAACAGATTCAAAACTAAGCTTAGCATAGGACTTTAATGTATAGGCCAAACACCACATCAGACCAAGCTTGGAATTTTTAAAGACCAATAATTACCTTTTCTGAGATCGACTTTTTGGGTCGTATCCAGGCTTAGTAATGCTTATTGTTCAGCAGCGGCAGCCAATGTGGTGGCTGTGAGTGCAGTGGCCCTTGAGGTCTTCCTGTTGGTCCCAATGAAAGCTCTGAGTTCCCCACACACTGCCTTTGGTCAAGAGGTGATGAGAATAGTTACTTCTTTTTCCTCTTGAAAAGTACATACTGTTAAAGGAGGAAGTTGGAAGGGTGAAACTTTCCCGCCTAACTATAGGCTTTTCAAGGTTCAAATTAAATCTACTGGATTTGATTTTTACTTAGATCCCTTGGAAAAGCAAATATTGTGTATATGTGTGCTTTTTCTCCATCTTTCTCTGGCTGATCCAGGTTAGGGGGTGTGGATAGAAGTGGCCGTGCATGATGGTACCCAAGGCACTAAAGCAAAAAAACCCAAATGTGTCCATGGGTCTAAAACATTCTGTTTTCTGCTTCTCAAGTTCAAATGAGTCAGCTTAAAAGTTTGAGCCTAGGCTAAACTTTATACATGCACCTCAACCTAAAGTTTACCTAATCTTAGGCTATGGAACAAAAGCATCTGAATTGGAACCTAGACTGTGGCTTCTTCTTTTCCATTTAAGGTGCATAAAACAGAATTCTGCTGGCTAAAACCATGTGGTAGTTTCTCCTTTTGAAATATATTTATTTATTTATTACTATACATCAGTTGAGTTTAGTCATTTTGTGATATTGTAGCAGAACCTCCCTCCTGTCCATATAATTTAGTTCATTATGGAATGTTATTATACTTGTTGGCTTTGCACATCGCATATTCATTCTAACGTACAACTTAATCCCACCAAATCAATTTGCTGAAAAGGGGGCTTTGATAAGCTTCGAGGCAACAAATTAAACGTTTTACATTTGTTTTTCTCATGCGGACTTGAACCAGGAATAATACTTTTTTTAAAAAAATGACAAAATATATCATACAAGAACAAAAGAAGTGCCAAACTAAAACCACCCAATGGTCGCTGGTATGAGGCTTACACACACACACAAAAAGAAATGCACAAGGAAGAAGAAAAGTTAGCTTTGCTTTCAGCTATGTTTGTTTTGCTGTAAACACAGTACAGCAGTGAGAAATGAAACATATGGCAAAACAGTA
Source organism: Podarcis pityusensis (assembly GCF_964106645.2). Lineage (NCBI taxonomy): Eukaryota > Metazoa > Chordata > Lepidosauria > Squamata > Lacertidae > Podarcis > Podarcis pityusensis. The sequence goes on from NC_138028.1 coordinate 46,625,600, forward strand.
TCCCATTGCCAGCCTAATTTCACATAAGATAAAGCAAAAACCAGTAAGCAACCAAACTGACCTCCAAAAAATTAAAATTCATTATACAAAAATTATTATTGTGTCAATCTCTATTTATTCCAGATAAAATGAAGAAACAGTCTGCAAAGGTCTCTGAGGTAATTTTTTGCCTTTACTGAGGACCAAAATTACTATCTAAAGGCACCCAGTTATATATACTGCATGAAGTCATGATCAGGTATCATTAATTATGGAAAGGCCTCAAGATCTTTCACTAATACACATGATAATATAGGAAAGAACAAGGGATCATCTCTAAATCTTACATCTTCAAAAGAGGAATACACTCTACCACAGTTGGCCCTCATTTAGCAAAACTTTTTTTAAAAATACTTTGATTTCCGATTGCAGCATTCTGAGATTATACACCTGTCTTTTTTTGGGACCAGATAAACTCGCACAGAGATTTCCTTTTGATTGCAACAACAAATACGCTTCACGACCCCACCCCCAACCTGTCAACCCTCTGGTTAATAACTTGTCGTGCAACTGAATGTCAAAATGCAGTAAGCCTGCATGCAGCAATGCCTTCATGTTTCATGGCATATTAAAAATATGCTGTTGAGCATCAAATAAGCATTTGCTGTGCAAGTGTTCCCTTTGCACCTTGCTTTGAAGGTTCAAAGAAAGCTATTATGGCCTACTTCTCTAAAACATTACACACCGCAGTAAACACTGAAAATTAAAAGGATAGATAAAAGAGATTCAGATGACAGCTTTTCTTAAAAAAATAAATGTAGTACTGAACATAGATGTAGAAATAAGAGATTTGTTACCATAGAAATATCAGATAAACTCTGATAACTGTTTGGCAATTACTATTGTTCCAGAAGAGTGCTACTACATTGTTTCACAGCAGTGCAATTGTCATACAGCTGACTGCCAACTGCAGCATTCTGTGTGTGAATGGTGTTACTTTAATCATCCTCAGCATCTCACAATACTAACATTTGGGCTTAAAAAACCCCAGATAATTAAACTGAGAACAACATTCCTATGTTGTCAATGGTATACTGGAGAAAAAGGACTAGTACAAGTGGTATGTGGGCATGTAATGGCTGATGCAGACAAAGCTTCATACCCAGCAATGTTTCCCTTCTGCTCCCAGCAATAAACTGTTCCCCTGCTAGAGCTAGAAACAAAGGGAACAGCTCCCCGTGCAATCTTACCCACTGGGGAAGAAAAAGTGCTTCCTGCTTTTATAGGAACTTGTCCCAGTATACAGTGGTACCTCGGGTTAAGTACTTAATTCGTTCTGGAGGTCCGTTCTTAACCTGAAACTGTTCTTAACCTGAAGCACCACTTTAGCTAATGGGGCCTCCCGCTGCCGCCGCGTCGCCAGAGCACGACTTCTGTTCTCATCCTGAAGCAAAGTTCTTAACCTGAGGTAATATTTCTGGGTTAGCGGAATCTGTAACCTGAAGCGTATGTAACCCGAGGTACCACTGTACTTGTTACTAGTAAACGTACTTCTGCGTCTACTCCCGAACATGGCTTCAGAGAACTTCTCTTTCATTTTCTCTTTGTAGTTAGAAAAGCCCATCCATAATATTTTCTTCTTTGGGACCTACCAATTCTACACAATTAAATGTGCATCACTGTATCTACCCTTAGGATTTCAATGCAGGTTTGAGCAGGTAATAGGAATGAGCACATTTTACATAAGTTGTGTCAAACAGGGTTGTACTGAAAGATCACTGGGTTGTCGTTATTTTTAGTTCAATGCCTGCTTTCCAGAAACAAGACAAATGTCAGTAAATTCCTCCAGATTTCAGCACCTCTGATTGGCACCAAGCTTTTGCATTTCTGTGCTTCAGTGTGCACTACTGATTCAGTCATAACATAAATACAGTATAAAGTTGAAAAGCAAGCGAGCAAGCACCTATTTTCTGCAAGCAAGAATTTCCAGCCACACTTACAATCAACTAGGTCCAGCTAATTTCATCAGGGCTACCTTCCAAGTAGGTGTGATCAGCACCACAGCCCAAGACAATTAGTTCTCTGTTTTTGTCAAAGAATGCATAAATGAACAGCCGAACAGCGGTTGGAATAAAGTCTAACAAGCTCATGTCCATGATATTATTCTGCAGATTAATAGCCAGCTGGGCTGTACTGAAAGCCCAGATGGTTATTAATCTACAGGAAGTGTCCAGCAGCCAGCTTAGTGCTATTTTAAGATGTACAGAAAATGTTTAGATACCATATGCTTCGTTTCCAGCTGCATCCAACGTTCCTGAAGTTGATGAGTATATGTTAAATATGATGAGCGTATTTAGAGACTCGTCAGGTTCTCCCTTTGGCTTACAGGTTACTTTAAGAACATCTGAAAAGGCAAGTGATGTCTAGGAGGGAAGGGCTAGATTTGCAATAGTAAAAACCTGTGGCCCAGATTTAAATAACCAAGCGTGCCAGCAGAAGGGCTTCTACTAGCACAGTGGGGCTTTCCTCTCCTCTTCTCCTGCCGATGTCTCCCAAATCTGCTCGGGGGGGGGGGGTCGAGAGAACCACTGAACAGCACACAGTGGGAGGAGGGGAGGTAGTCTTCCATCTGGCAAGCTGCAATGTCTGCACTGATGGAACGTGATACTGAATGTTTCACTCTGTTCTTCCCTCAATTAACTTACTTGCACAGCTCTTTTGACTTAAAAGATCCTTGGAAAAGGAAAGGAGAAATTTCTCTGGTTTTTGAAATTCCATTCCTGTTTTTAGAACAACAATTTCAGAAGAAAGTATTTCAACTTTTCAAAAAGTTCTGTTATAGTTTCTCAGTTCAGTGTTTATGGGGAACATTTTCTCATAAAAGAAACTGTTGGTTATTCCAGTTCGATTTTTTAATATATACAGTACTGTTGGTTTTATTACATTTTGTTGTTTTCTGTTGTGAGACACCTTGAAATAAGTATTTTAAATACGTATTGTCTCAACTGCTTCATTGTAACATGATTCTTAGGTAATAAGTAAAATCTGACAGTTCCTCTACTTCACTATTTAGCAGCTGTACACATCCTTCTCTCAATAACAAAAGCTATATTCAAGCCAAAAGACCCACTAGATTAACAGTTGTAGAACTTGCCTCCTTTTAATATTCAAAAATCCCTTCAGTCTTTTAATAATTTAGCAATGCCTAGGGAATTGTAAATTTGACTAAAATACAACCTCATTTTGAAGAAAAAGTTTTCAGAAAGCATATGACAATATACTTAATATCCTTTCACTCGCAAACATATTTCCAGCTGTGTAAAAATGCTTCCTTTACTGGAGGCAGAGGGCCTTCTCAGTAGCAGCTGTGGAACGCCCTCCCTTCAGATGTCAAGGAGATGTCAAGAATTACACAACTTTTAGAAGACACCTGAAGGCAGCCCTGTATCGGGAGGTTTTTAATGCTTGATGTTTTTATTATGTTTTCAGATATGCTGTAAGCTGCCTAAAGTGGCTGGGGAATCATCATCATCATCATCATCATCATCATCATCACCACTTGTTGGTTATTTTGCAGTACTAGACAAGACCATGAAATAAACACACTCAGTTCCTTTTTATATTCATTTTTTGAATCATTTTAGTATTCTTACATTTTTTAGTTGCAGTCATTCATGTTATTCAAGGGCTGCTCAAATAGATCTAAATAATTCAGGTTTGGGGGCAATACACAGGCAACTCCCTATTTCCACAGGGGTTGAGTTCCACTTCAAAGCGCTCATTGGCAGAGCATGCATAAGCATACACCACCTCGTTCCACTCACACACCCATTCTGCCCCCATTCCTCCCTCTTTTGGGTCCGAAAGTACCGTACTTTTCGCACCATAGGACGCACTTTTTCCGACTTAAAAACTAAGGAGAAAAGTCTGTGCGTCCTATGGAGTGAATGCAGGGGGGGAGGCAGGCAGGAAAAGCCCCCAAGAGCCCCACACAAGCTTCACGCGGCTCTTGCGGGCTTTTCCCCAGGAGGGAGAAGGGACTGACACCGCCAGTCAGTCCCTTCTCCCTCCTCTAGAAAAGCCTTGAGCAACCTCTCCAGCGGGGGGGGGGGGGGGAGGCTGCACAAGGCTAAAGAGGAAGCCAGGGTAGGGAGCGCAATCCATCCCGCTTGCTGCCCTGGCTTCCTCTTTAGCCTTGCGCGCCCCTCCAGCCGGGGGGTGGGGGGGAGCTGCGCAAGGCTAAAGAAGAAGCCAGGGCAGAGAGCGCGATCCATCCCGTTTGCTGCCCTGGCTTCCTCTTTAGCCTTGCGCGCCCCTCCAGCCGGGGGGGGGGGGAGCTGCGCAAGGCTAAAGAGGAAGCCAGGGCAGAGAGCGCGATCCATCCCGTTCAATCGATCCCATTCGCTGCCCTGGCTTCCTCGCCTCTCCAGCCGCAGGAGGCTGCGCAAGGCTAAAGAGGAAGCCAGGGCAGCGAGCGCAATCCATCCCGCTTGCTGCCCTGGCTTCCTCTTTAGCCTTGCGCGCCCCTCCAGCCGGGGGGGGGGCTGCGCAAGGCTAAAGAGGAAGCCAGGGCAGCGAGCGCAATCCATCCCGCTTGCTGCCCTGGCTTCCTCTTTAGCCTTGCGCGCCCCTCCAGCCGGGGGGGGGAGCTGCGCAAGGCTAAAGAGGAAGCCAGGGCAGAGAGCGCGATCCATCCCGTTCGATTGATCCCGTTCGCTGCCCTGGCTTCCTCGCCTCTCCAGCCGCGGGAGGCTGCGCAAGGCTAAAGAGGAAGCCAGGGCAGCGAGCGCAATCCATCCCGCTTACTGCCCTGACTTCCTCTTTAGCCTTGCGCGCCCCTCCAGCCGGGGGGGAGCTGCGCAAGGCTAAAGAGGAAGCCAGGGCAGCAAGCGCGATCCACCAGAGGTAGATCTTAACCCTTGCCTCACCTGGGAGCTTCTCTGGGCAGGAATTCCCTCAGCTTAAGTGGGGTGGGGGAAGTGTGGCAGGTAGGGGGGTACCTACCTAGACACTGAAGCCACATGTCTCTCCCATGAAAATTGTGAGTGGGTATTGTGTGAAGTGGCTGTGGATCTCCTGCCGCAGAACTGTAGGACTGTATAGAGTTGGGAGGGCCACCTGAGGGTCATCTAGCCCAGCCCCCTCACAATGTAGGAATCACAGCTAAAGAACGCCAGGCAGATGGTCCCCCAACCGCTGCTTAAAAACTTCCAGTGGTGGAGACCCCCAACACCTTCCGAGGTTATAGAATTGCAGGGTTGGAAGGGAACCCCAGGAGTCATCTAGTCCAGCCCCGGTGGACAGCGGGCGCGATCCATCCCGTTGCGCAAGGCTAAAGATGCCGCGCAAGGCTAAAGAGGAAGCCAAGGATCGCGCTCGCTGCCTTGTCTTCTTCTTTAGCCTCGCTGGAGAGGTTTAGCTCCTGGCTGGAGAGGTTGCGCAGCTATGGATCCCGCTCGCTGTCTTGGCTTCTTTGCTCTTTGGGGCTGGGGGGGGGAACCCGGGCTTCCCCCGCAGCCCCGAGAAGCTCTGGGAGAAGCTTTTTTTCCCTTGATTTCCCCCTCTAAAAACTAGGTGCGTCCTGTGGTCCAGTGCGTCCAATAGAGCGAAAAATACGGTACTTGCATGTCTGCAGTCACACATCAACTGGACACACCTAAAATGGTCGCCACCAAGGTATATCCACTAATGCAACAAAAAGCTGAATTTTTAAATAATTTAAAAAGCACATACAATGGTATACATCTGTTCAACTGCATCCTGCTTTTTCTTCCCAAGTTTCCTGTCAGGATTGAAAGGAAGCTCACCACTAGCCTTAGAGGCAACCAGAGTCTCTCTCTTCCTTTTCTTGCCTGCTGCATCAGCATCAAAGCTCATCTTTTAGCAGCCGTGGCCTGGAAGCCATTTTGTTTCACTCATAATGCCCCTGATGAAGAGGGTGGGGGAAATGGGGGCCACCACAAAGAACAGGGTTTGAAATTAGCTTAAGATCCTGGGTTAAACGGAGATGTTCATTGACAAAACTGTTAACCCCTCTTAAGTCTTGGAAAATAGGCACCCCAGAAGAAGTAGGGGTGGGGTAGAGAAAGAGTGCAAAGGCTAGTTGCCCACTGACCTTAAAAGTTAAGTTATTTTTCATAGTTACACCCCTCCTCAGAGCCTATAGCCCCCAGGGCAGCTTTAGAAGGAGATGCAAAACTACAGACTTCAGAGAACAAAGAAATGCAGATGAAATGAAATAACAAGCCTTTATTTCTTACACCAGTCCCAGCCAGCATGGTTAATAGTCAGGAATGATGGGACCATAAAGGTAAACGTAAAGGGACCCCTGACAATTATGTCCAGTCGTGACAGACTCTGGGGTTGCAGCGCTCATCTCGCTCTATAGGCCGAGGGAGCCGGCATTTGTCTGCAGACAGCTTCCGGGTCATGTGGCCAGCATGACCACATGGGACCATATCTAGAGGCAAAAGGTCATCCACTTCTACTTTATTCCCCTCCTCTAAAAACACTAAACACTATATTCAGTCTTCCAGCCTTTATTTCAGATACTTTATGCAGTTAACCTGTGCAAACTGGGTTGTATCATACTGTACACTTATGCAAACAGGAGTCCTTCCATTCACAGAAGTGTGTTGTGTCTTTACCCTAGAAGAGGTCTTTCCTAATAGAAGGAGGTGTGATTCTCTCCGCACCTTCTGTGCTACCTTCCACACACTTCTGGAGGGACCCCCCCCCCAAACCTGTGGAGCAGATTTTCAGGGGACAAAAGTGGTTGCAGGGGGAAAGGTGAATTGGAAAAATAACCCCCTTTCCATTACTAGAGGTGTGAGCAGGATCTGAAGTCCTTCCTTTCATGGAACAGAAAAACTGCATTCCACCCATTGGTGTTAACCTAGTACATCCATGTGACAACTTTAAAACATATTAAAAATTGCTATTAAAGCCATTCAAACTATCACAAGCACTTAATTAAAATCTAACAGTGTACACAGAGAACATGCTTAAACATCTCTCAGTAAAACTGAGTGTAATTCCTAAAATTGGGTATCTGATACTTCTACCAACATAGACTACCATGATCTTATTAATCTGGGAACTATGGTATGCTACAGGAATGCAATCATTCACACAAGAAGAAAATTAATTTATGGGACTATGAAAAGAATGCAAGCTTTTCAATCATTTCACTGTACTGCTTCCAAAAATGCAAGCAGCCAAAGGGGTGGGGGCAACCCTGAAGTGTCGTTTTTTCACAGAGCTCAGTCAGCATATGAAGCATATACAAAGGAAAGCCTTTGCATTGTGCATTTCTGTAAGCATTCAGCACATTTTTGCTTTAGTTTTATAGAAGAGCCATCACATACATAAAACCCAGTCCTGGCTTACCATCTTCCTCAGTACACAGAGAATGGTTTATAGAAAGGCTGAGATTCCTGAAATCAGACAATGCCTGAAAGAAGGAATTGGGGGTGCAGGGTAGTGATCGAGGTGCCACTACTACAATAAGTGTAAGGTAAGCAAGCGATGGGGCCATTTCACCAGGACTGATCTCACCCCATTACCACCCCCTAGCTGGGGCTGGGCAAGGTCAGGTTTTCAACATCACAATGTTATCACCAGCCCAGTATCATGATTTGGCGATAAATTCCAATGGCCAAATGGGTTTCATATTTTGGAAATACGGATTTCTATCTGATTGGTGACCAATCCTGGCAAAACTTTTCACATCAATTAATTCAACTGGAATAATGTCAAATTGTTGGACATCTAGCATTATAGTTCCAATTTATAAGAGAGGTGATCAAGAAAACCCTTAGAACTACCACCCCATAAGCCTCCCTGATGTCCCTGCTAATATATTTGCACAGCATATATACTGATCTACTAGACAACTCAGAACAGTGGATAGGAGAAAATCAGGTTTTGTCCCCATTACAGGCAGGTTTTGTATGGGGTATAGCACAATCCATCAGTGCGTTGTCTTGAATTACCTTATACAAAAGTATGGAAACAGCCCTTTAAAAAAGTTATGTTACATTTATTGAGCTTTCATCTTTGTTTGACTCAACAGACTGGCAACACTTATGGAAGAAACTAGATACCATTTCACTTGATAAAACACCAGCTGTATCTTGTGAAACAACTTTATACCAATACTGACATTAAAAGTAGTGTTGGCAGGACAGGTTTTCTATCTGATTCAATCCCAACAGTAAAGGCAGTTAAACAGGGCTGCATCTTGGCACCACTTCTATTTAATCTTTACATAAAGAACATAGGCCAGGAGCTTTCCTCATCTGATGATTTCCCTCCTGCAGTTGGGAAACAGAAGATCCCAGCCTTGCTTTATGCAGATGACATGACACTCATCTAATTGGTATGAGAAGGTTACACATCAAATTTAGAAGCTACTGTAAGAGAGGACTTACAGGAAAACAAAGGTGTTTGCCAAAAGGAGGAAACACATATGGACCATGGATGGACATAATATCGAACAATGCCAATCATATAAATATTTAGGGCTTAATTTTTCTGAAAATACCCTATGCCACACCCACCTAGAAACAATAACACTTTCATCTACATGCTTTTGGGGCCCATAAAGAAACTGTATCACACAGAGGGCCACTGTTTAGTCGAACCAGCATTTTAAAAAATTGCAGCCAAGATTGTGTCTCACCTTTTATATGGTTCACCAATCTGGGGTAATTACTGCAGGGAGGAACTTGATGTAATTCAAAATAAGTTTCTGTGTATGATATTGGCAGTGCTACATAGTACACCCGGAGCATTACTAAGAACTGCACTAGGTCTTCCTTCTATAAAAGCCCGTAGACACGAATCTAAATTTTTGTACTTGGAAAAAGTATCATTACAACCAGAACAACACTTAGCCAAAAGATGTTTTTTTGGATTGGAGATAGGGAAGGCTGGGTAAAATCCTGTAGAAGTCTGATGCAGAGTTATTTGATCTCTCCAACTTCTGGTCGTAAGATACGAAATATTGTGTTTAGCCAAGATGCAAAAATAGATCCTGAATACATAAAAAATTGTAAATCTGCTATTTGGTATATTAAAATTAAAACAGACCACAAAAGGGCTATGTACTTGCAAGAACTAACTTTTCCCCCCTGTCAGACATGCTTTCACCCAGCTCAGCTTCCAGACCATGCCTACTGAATACCTGGCTGGGAGATATACTAGCAGACCTGCAAGAGAGCGCCTCTGTATATGTGGATCAGGGTCTGTTGAGGATATTGAACATTATATTCTAGATTGCTCGTTGTATGATTCACCCAGATCCAAATTTATCTCCCCTTTTCAGACCGCCTCAGAAGGTCAACCAGATGTCTTTAAAATTAAATAGCTGTTGGAAGATGTTGATAAATGCATCAGTTATAGGGTGGAACTATTTGCACTAGAGGCAAGAAATATAAGGGCAACCTTTATGGATAGTGCAAGTGCCAAACCCTAAGGATGATATGAAGGTATGTTTTTTAAAAAAAATTCTGGACATTGCAGATGTGTCTTGGTCTAATGTGTGAAATGTCTTTCGTTCTGTAGTTATATGATTTGTGCTTATATTGTATTGTGATGGACATTGGCTATAAACAACAAAAATCTATTGAAAATTTTGCAGTGTAAGTAGCTTGTATTATTTTCTTTCTGAGCAAACAGCAGTATTTAATACACAGCAATGTCCATCATTCATAATGCAGCATGCATTTATAAGCTATAAAACAAGCATGGAGAAGTTTACCATTGATTGAGTCAAGACTTAAACAAAGAATTAAACTCCTGATTTAATTAGTAACTAATCCATATCTCCCCCTTAAACCACAACCCGACATGCATGCACACTACATGAATGTGGTTAATATTTCATAATTTATATTATCCCTATTGAAAACTTTGCATTAATTAAATTGCATTGAATTGATTTTACGTCAACATTTTTAGAACTAAGATCTATAAACCTGCTGCTACTATTTGACAAAATAGTGACTGAATTAACTTTCGATATTAGTAAGATATGGGAGGTGGCATGGATTTACTAGGAATATATGTGATTTATTAACATTATTTATGTGCGGACTTTCAGGTTACAAATCCTCCCATGGCAGCTTACAAGTAACATTAAACTATTTTTTAATAAATAAATAAATAACCACAACAATCAATATTAACATAAAATATCAGGATCATTCACTCAGGGTACTTGTTAGAAGGGCCATGGTGGGGTAAGGGGAAGTGACTAGCTATAGCAGGATCGGACATGATCTTCACCTACATCCCGCGCCTCTCTTTGTGTATTCAAAATAATGTGTGCTTTAAAAAAATTCTCATTAAAACACTTCAGCCACTCTCCTACTATGTGTTCTGGAACATGAACAAGTTTAACAGGGATACTAAAAAGCAATTTCCCACAGTAAAATCCCCCATCTAGAGACATACTTCTACAATACCACCTGGTCCAGTCTGCCACCTCCAGGTCAAAAACTCAGGAATAACTTATCAAGGCTCCATGAATTCCACAGCAGGAATGATAGTAAAATTAATCTCTCATGGTAGCAAATCTATTTTGGGGTAACAGTAACCTTGCATGAGTCATTACCAGATGCCCAGCAGGTGTTCTTTTGTGAAACCAATTTATAAGATATAAGCTAACAAAGTGGTTTCAGGCAGACATTTCTGAAGACAACTTATCAACACTTCACTGTGGATGTCTATACCGACTGACCAAATCCATGAAAAATGTGCTCATCACTAATTGTAAAATAGATGCAGTGGTACTTCGGTTTTCGAGCATCTCGGAAGCCGAACGTTTTGGTTTCCGAACGCCGAAAACCCAGAAGTAAATGCTTCCGTTTTCAAACGCACCTTGGAAGTCGAATGGCTTCTGCTGTCTGTACATGTTATTTCCCCCCCAGTTTTCTGCAGACCATTAGAAAACCGAGGTATCACTGTATTGTGTCTAATACCTGCCTTTAACTCGTAAACAGAAATTTCAAATATCTAAGATTTTATTATTTTTTTATATTAAAAAAAATGCATATGATTACGTTCTGGACACTTTTAAAAGAAAAAGTTTATGGAATCAAGTACAGTACCCAAAAATTCCTGCACCTTACACAAACCCCTCCTAGGAACTGCAGGAATACATCCTCTACCCTAAGAAAAATTGCATTTGGAGAAAGGTAGACAGAATGGATAGTAAATCTTACTAACAGCAATTTTGTAAACAAGCTGCTTTTTCCCTTCCAGTCCATAAGCCCCTCAAATTCAGATCTTTGGCAGCCAAACTGGTTGCCCACCTTTTGACTATACCCTTGTTTCTTTCCAGGAAGTAAAACAGCTAGAGAATCGGCAGCAATGGCAGGAGGGAATTCTGTTCATCAGCTGGCTTAGGACTCTGCCCACCCGCTGCTGCTCCCACCTTCCTTCCTATGACTAAAGGGCCAACAACTCTCTTCCAGTTGACAAAAAAATGTTCTGGCTGATTGCCGAAAAGGAAAAGTCTTCCACATAAAAAGCAGCAGGAAGACAGGCATCAAATTCCAAAGCATGGCCACAAAGAAAGCTCCCTCCTGCTTCCCCACAACCTCATCTCTTCACACAATAGGTTGGCCAGATGCAAATGAAAGCAGGCTCATCTGATTAAAAACAAAAGCCAGCATGCTTGAATTGGGCCAGGAAACAGACTGAAAGGCCATGAAGTTGTCTCTAATGAGGAGTCACATGATCACGGAAGCCAGCTCCAGCCTTTAAGCTGCTGTATTGTGGCCCAGCTGAATTTTCTAGTTTTCAAAGGTACAGTGGTGCCTCGCAAGACGAAATTAATCCGTTCCGCGAGTCTCTTCGTCTTGCGGTTTCTTCGTCTTGCGAAGCACGGCTATTAGCGGCTTAGTGGCTATTAGCGGCTTAGCGGCTATTAACGGCTTAGCGGCTTTAAGAAAAAGGAAACAAACTCGCAAGAACTCGCAAGACGTTTCGTCTTGCGAAGCAAGCCCATAGGGAAATTCGTCTTGCGGAACGACTCAAAAAACGGAAAACTCTTTCGTCTAGTGAGTTTTTCGCCTTGCGAGGCATTCGTCTTGCGGGGCAACACTGTAGTCCCACCTAGAAAACATTCTAACTTCCAAATAAAGCTCTGTTTGTCAGCTATCAGCCAAGTGGATGTGTCCAAGCTTGATTTTAAAAAAATACATTCTGCAGTATTTCTGAATTAGACAATCTCAAAAATATTTCAAGTACATATACCAGTACTTTGGTCTTGGGAGTTTTGACTTTCCCTGCAAGGATCTATTGTCATAGCTGGCAAGGTGCTAGGACCAAGAGCTTTGGCACAGTCAGAGAGAATATGGCCTGCATCTTCACTCATCCCACCAAATTTAAATTTTGTGACCAAAATTTCATCTTTCATGAATAAGGCTGCATGGCTGATATTCATGAGAGAGCTCTTCTCTGCACAGTTGTGAAGGTCCAGTGATGGTAACCAGCTGAGGATAACATTTGAGTTCCAAGACGGAATTAATCAAGGAATGGGACAAAAACATATCCATGTGTTTCCCAGAGACACTGATTTAATAAAGCTGCAGACTGTCTACTGACTGAGTCCAGAAAATTTCCTTTTGTACTGTTTCTAAATCTGTGTTTTCAATTTCTTTTGGGTCTACACTGCGATCAATAGCCTTCATCCTTTCTATTCCCAGAATTCAAATACATAAGGGTTTATATGTCTTTGCTTCTGCAGTAATATTATTCACAACATACATCTTAGACAACCACCATGCCTGGCAGGTCATACAGCAACAAATTCATCATTAATAGGATAGACGTTTTTCTAGGTTTAAAGTTTGAAACTACCCAGAGACCTTTCAGTATGAGTACAACTGAGAAAACACACACACACACACACAGAGAGAGAGAGAGAGAGAGAGAGAGAGAGAAGGATTCAAAGTTTACAACTTTCTTCCATAATACATAACATAAGTGCTAGCTAGCTCTTATGTTCCCATGGTTATTGCCATAATGTTTTTATAACCAGAACGTAAGCAAGATTTTTTTAAAAATAAAAATAAAATGTGTGTGCCTGCTATTTTGCCAAGTGAATTCTCTTCACCTCCCCCCCACCATTGCCACTTCAGGGGGGAAAGGGGACAAAGATAAATGTGCAGATCCCTTTATAATTAAAATTCCAACCACAATACAGTGCATGAAAGTGCATTTATCACCCTTCTGAATGCAGTAAGAATGATTTAGAAAATATTTTATCCTTTACTGTCTTTCATTTGAAGTGAAAGCACAATTTATTTAGGATGGATACACAGCAGAATTCTTAAATGCAGCCAATCTCTCTAGCCACATCAGAATAAGCTACAAATCTGAGCTAGGAAAGATTACAGCTGCTAGGGCTGTGCATCTTTTAAAATGATTGAAATCCCAGCAGACACTGCTGCAACAGGTCTAGAAATGTGCTGGTGAGAAGGAGAAAGCCTGTACCACATTATTCCTCTTCGGCCCTGTAAAAGGGGAGGTCACAGCTTAATTTTTAAAGGGATCAAGAAACCATTATGAAGAACAAGACTAGGTTAAGGGTCCCTTGACAGCTGCTCAAGTCGGGGAACCTACAAGCCTTTAAAGGATTTTGCATCTTGGTTTGTAAACAGTATGATACCAGTTAAGGCAAACATTTTAGATACTTTAAGACTTATTCATCTGGATAAGCCCATCATACATCAGTTTGGAGCATAGTTTCCACAGGGATAAGCGGTCACTGTTCAGCAAAGACAAGTAGGTATCAGTTACCTAACGCGCCCCCCCAACACCAACCTAACCTTAAAACCTAAGACATAGGAACATGGAAGCTGGGCAACATCAAGGCTGAGCAGGAAGCAAGGCAAGAAACAAATGAAGGCTTAGTAAACTAGCAACCATGTGCAGGCTGTTCTTTATGCACAGGCAACTGCTTCAGGTCGGCAAAAAGGTTTAGAACAATGGTTTCCAAGTACTGTGGACCCCCTGTTTTTCAAAAGCCAAGCCATGGACCCCATACTTTTGAAATTGTTGATATCTCTATGGTAGTTTTTGTTATGTGGATGGTATATCGCCCAGGACTGGTATGAGGAGCAGACCGCAAAGTCGGTTTCACTCAGTGGTATATTCTGCTCCTGAGTCCCTCTGCTAGCAGCGTCCAATGGAGGAAGTCAAGAGTTTGCATTCACATGCAAACGTTGAGAGCACGGGGCTGTCTCAGCTGGGAGGGGGGAACATTCCCTCACCCCAGCTGAGCAGCGCAAACAAGTTGCATTGTCCCAGCCTGCAAGCCTGGGTGAAACCACCTCAGCTCATGAGGTGAGAGCTTGGGCAGTTTCACCCGGTGTCTCGTGGACAGAGGCCAATGCATCTTGTTTTTTCAACATTACGGTATATCGCCAAACCGCAATGTTGAAAAGCTGACATCCCCCAGCCCTAGTGAATGGTGCCACGGACCCCCTGAGGTGGGTTACACAGAGCCCTTGGGGTCCGCAGACCACTAATTAGGAACCACTGATTTAGACAACAGGAACTGGAACCACGCACAGAGAAAAAGGTGGTGGAAGGGAAGGGGTTACTGGGCTAGGCTAAAAGGACATGGTGATGGTAATAGAGTAGGGCACCACTCACATGAGCCCAAGTACAGGTCTCCTAACAAGGAGAAAATGTGTATTCTCTTGACTCTCTGCACACGGTTCATACCTGATATTTTATGTAGGGGTCAATGCCACTGGGGAAGGTTTGTGTATCATCCTATTCTTTGTTACAGCTAATTACATTCTTGATCACACACACTGTGTTTCACCAGACTGCTTTCCAACAAGGAGGGGCATGCTGCCAATATTTTTATTCGACTTTGTAAAAATACTCAAGATATGATCACATTTTTCAGAGGCATCCCTTTCCTGCACTGAGATTTTACACAGATAATGGGAAAAGCATTGATTGAAAACACAACAAAAGGAAATGAAACACAGGAGAGCAAAATGATGAAACATCAGGATGAAAAATAAGTTATTCCACCTACACGTTATAGGTTTTTCACTGCCTTAGTGAATGTAACTGTTACCTACCAACTTCTCCCCCAAACCCTATGTTTTCAAATACGCAAAGAAGTGTTTTCAGCAAATAACCACATCCAGTGGACACTCAGGTTGCGAACGTGATCCGTGCAGGATGCACGTTCACAACCCGCAGCATCTGCAACCCACAGCGGTTAATCTGCGCATGCGCAGGTTGCTATTCGGCGCTTCTGCACATTCGCAAAGCGCAATTTAGCGCTTCTGTGGATGCACGGCCGCTGAAACTCGGAAGTAACCTGTTCCGGTACTTACGGGTTTCAGCAATCCGCAACCCGAAAAAAACGCAACCTGAAGCATCTGTAACCCGAAGTATGACTGTATTCCTGATACTTATATTTTGTGGAGCAAGCAAAAGGATATACTATATCATACCTAGCAATCTGGTCTGTTTAAACTGACTTGGAAAAAACAATAAAGGAAAAGTAGAATAAACTTTGAGCTATACAGAAGACAATATTGCACATATGGAAACAAATCTGTTGTACAGGTAAACATTTTTTAAAAAAATATAGCTTATAGGAGAAATAAGTGAAGGATACATACAACAGAGCAATTTCCCCCCTGAATAACCAGCTCAAATGTGCTAAAGCAGAAGTGTCACAAGACAAGTTACATTCTTCAAACAAAGTATTCAGGAGACAAAACAATTGTTTACTGCACTGGTTTATATTTAGGACAGAAATACATGCCACAAAACAAGCTTTTTGAGACGGCTGCTTTACTGAAACATTTTTTTAAAAATCCTGCTTGCAACAGCACAGTCTTCCAACTTCAAATACAGCACAGGGAGAAACATGCTCTGTCGGAGAACTTCAAAATACACTACAGTGGTACCTCAGGTTACAAACACCTCAGGTTACAAACACTTCGGGTTACAGACTCCGCTAACCCAGAAGTAGTACCTCGGGTTAAGACCTTTACCTCAGGATGAAAACAGAAATCGTGCAGCAGTGGTGCAGCAGCAGCAGGAGGCCCCATTAGCTAAAGTGGTACCTCAGGTTAAGAATGGTTTCAGGTTAAGAACGGACCACCGGAACGGACCAGAGGTGCCACTGTTTGTGCAATTAGAAAGAAAATATGGCATACTGTAACAGAGAAGTCATGCTTATTTGTAGACAGACTTGATTTCTTTTTAAATACTTTATGGGTGCAATGTAGAAAGTCTTGTGGCCAGAATTCCACAAATCCATCCACCAAACCATCCCTCCATCTCTGGCAAGCATGAGGAGGCTACTTCCTTCTCCCAGGTTTACAGGCAGGCGGAGGGGGAGGAAATGGTATCACCCTCTTAGTCATGCTGCACTTCAGAGGAGCTCTCAGCATCACAGAACTTCGCACAACAGAGACAAGCCTCTAGTCTCCATGTCAGAGACCCAACCCCTTCTCCATGCTGAGGGAGGGGCAGGGTCATAGATATGACCCCCAGAAATTCTGGCTGGCTACCAAAGCTTGCCAAAGTTGTGACAAACTGCATATGCACTCAGGCTACCAATTTATTTATGTTTAAAGAGTGGCCAAGCAAGCTGCTTGGTATCCTGTCTGGAATTTCAAAAGCCATTTGTGGTTTATTACAAGTACTGTGAACAAGAAAGCATGTCATGAAGTTATACTTTGAGCACCCATTCAGGAGAGGAGGGGGCAAGATGGATGGAGAGGGAGATTGAGATTTACTAAGACAGGGTTGTATCCAATGGTGGAAAGGCTTCTGTCAGTGGAACTAAAAGGGAAGCAATTTTTGGTGATCCTTCTTTAGCCCTGCAGCTCCCTGCACCCCTCCTAAATGTGATCTAGAGGGTTGATGGTGCTCTAGAGCAGTTTTAGGGGAAGCTGCAAAGGAAAGGGAGAATCACAGAAAATTGCTTCACTTCCCACTGCACTGGCTTACCATCAGTTGAATAACACCATTGGATACAACCCACAGATATTTTGGAAAATATATATCTGAATCCTGGCTGCTTGGCCTTTGGGTAGGCCAGGAGGGAGGGAAAGGGGCTAGCTACCAGTATGAAGCCCTTTGCTATAAAGGAGAAGTGAAGCTTTACGTGAAGTCTGGGCAGGTTCCAGAGAAGGAAGTACAGTGGTACCTCAGGTTACATACGCTTCAGGTTACAGACTCTGTTAACCCAGAAATAGTGCTTCAGGTTAAGAACTTTGCTTCAGGATGAGAACAGAAATCCTGCTCCGGCGACGCGGCAGCAGCAGGAGGCCCCATTAGCTAAAGTGGTGCTTCAGGTTAAGAACAGTTTCAGGTTAAGAACGGATCTCCGGAACGAATTAAGTACTTAACCAGAGGTACCACTGTATAATTTTTTTAAGATGTGGCAAGCTTGGTCAGGTAGTAGTGAATAAAATGAAGTTATTAAATATGGCCATTCTATCAAGGAGTGGTAATTTAAAACACGGTGATTCCCGGACCATCCGCGGGCTGGACTGAGAAGGTGACTGGGCAGTATCCAGCCCCCGGGCCTTAGTTTGCCTACCCATGATCTAGTTCATCAGAAATCCTGGCACTGGTTCCAACTAAGTGTCAAATGCTGCACAACAAAACAAAGCTGTGAATCTAGTAAGAGACTGGGATCAAGTGTGCCACTTACAGACAACAGGAGAAGCCAAGCCCTGCTCATCTATTGTCAAAAGGTAGACATTTAAGAAAAACAACTCCAGATGGCTCAGGCTGTTTATACCATTAGTTACAATATAAATGAGCATGTAATGAAAGATACTCAAATGAACTCCAAATCCAGAAATGTTTATCGATATTTCAGTTTAGTAAACTAAATGTGGCATGCTTTAAAAAAGCAAAAGTTTCAGCTGCTAGGTAGGAGGGGGTTGCGAAATCCAAATCAGGGGCTCTAAAAATACCAAAATCTCCTTTTGCTTATCTTGCCCTGTTTTACTTTGGTAGAAACCTCAAATGGGTGGGGGGGGAGAGAAATGATAAATACCTTTCACAAGAGGAACCCAGTGATGTCATCGTTTAGATCTGCGTAATATATATCTGCATAATACTTTCTTTTCTTTTTATACTTTTCTCAGAGCTGCAACCTTTTTGGCTAGAACTGAAATGCATCACAACTCTGAAAACAGCCCCTCCATTTTCTTTTTCTTTAATGTTAAATTATAGATCTGCTGTACAAAACGGGTTTAAATTTCTTACAAAGTTCAAGTATGACACAGAAGGCCGCCTACACAGCAGAGAAAGTGATAAAAACCACTTGCCGAACTGGGTAAAAAACACAATAGTGTAGGCGTATATGGAAGCGAGAAGGAAGAAAACTGAACTCTATTGTAGCCTCTCTCCTCCCTCCTCAAACAGGCTTCACAAACATGGGTAACTGGTTGCCTGGAAACAAAAGGAGCTAACCCTTTAGTCCAAACAGGCATCACACGATAAAGCCAAGGACAACTCATATGAAACACATGAAGCAATCAGAAAGAATCAGACACAGTCCTGGCAATCCTATAGGCACGCCACAATTGTGGCCCACATACCCCAGTCTTAATATCTGCATTGCTTTTTGTTAGGATGCTATAGGGAACACTGCAACTCTGACAGCCATTCCCCAAGCACCCATAATAATCAGCTGCAGAGAACAAGGCAACATTTCCCTCAGATCAGTCATGCATGGGCTATGCAAATCCATACAGAGAGACACCGCCAATGTGTGTCACCACCACACACAAGCCAGCCAGAGATACCTCACTGCCCTTCAGTGCATGAGTCACTGTGGGGTCACTTACAACTGAGAGTCTCCAGGAATCCCTGTGGACACAGGAGTGATTCTCCTTATACCACTCTCAGTGAGTGTTAATAAGTACCCCTTTGACTGCACAATACGAAGGGAAGGACAGGTGGTATACCCAAAGAGATCACTTAGGAGGTGGCCTGCACCACAAACCTAATAGCAAATGAGAGCAGTAAAACAGGTGACCAAGTATGGTATAAACGTGTCATGTTTCTACAGTGTGTTGGTAGCTTTAAATTGTTTTACTGTAGGCCAACCACTAAGGTTGGTTCTCCAGAAAATTCTGAACTGTAAAACATAACCTATGAAAATTAGGGTTATTTGCATCAGAAAACTTACTGATGCCTCTAGAGCAGGAAGGAGGAACCTACTTGTGGTCCTCCAGGTCTTATTGACCTACAACAATACCCCCACCATACACAGTTTAAAACACCATGGATTGCTTAACTAGCCAAAGGCCAGGGAGAAGAAGAATGTTTTTGCCTGGTGCCTAAAGATATGTAAGGAAGGTGCCAGACAAGCCCCCCTGGGGAGAGCCACCGCTGAAAAGTCTGTTTTCATGTTGCCACCTCTGGACCTCTCGCAGAAGAGGCACACAAATAAGGGTTTCAGATGATGATCACAGGGTCCAGGTCAGTTCATACGGTTCATTCCATCATCCCTGATCATTGGTTCTCCATCCCAGCCTTTGAGAGTGATCTAATTTAGCACGTCTATTTTACAGGCATTTATTAAACAAACCTAAAAATGGTGAAAGTGCCAAGCTTTCTTAATATTGTATTTGCAACTGGCATCTGGTTCATTGTTGCAACCAAACTTTTAAAATGGCAAATTCTCCACAGAAAAATAAAGCACTGGAAAGCTTTCCTCACATCTGCAGATGTTGGTGGACTCCCATCATCCCTGATTAGTAGCCATGCTGGTTGAGGCTGATAGGAGTTGGAATTTAACAACACCTAGAGGGTAACAAGTTCTCCATTTCTGGCAGCAAACATACTTACTGATTAGGCTATAACAAAAATGGGTACAAGTTTCAAATAAGCATATCAGAAATGATCTAGGGCACAATGGTAACTGTGTGGAGGAGGAGGAGATGATGGTGATGATTCTGTAGTTGGATAATACAACTTTAAAATGATAATGAAAAGCATTGGCCTACATACTCATAATGTAATTTTTAATCATGTTCACAACCATCACTGTTTATTACTATCTATTATTCTTACTGCAGGCATAACAAGACTGAACACAGTAATTAAGAATATCCTAAGATTTTGTGGGGGGGGGGGGGGACTACCATACATGTTTGGTTTACCACAAATTTACCCAACTGCATACCAAGAATTCTGCTCTGTTTGTGGCACACAAAACAAAGTGTACATTATACAGGGAAGATCAGACTAAATAACTGGTGAATTCCCTAGCTGCAGGTACAATGAGGCTAACAGCACTTACCGTATTTTTCGCTCTATAAGACGCACCTGACCATAAGACGCACCTAGTTTTTAGAGGAGGAAAGCCTCTTGAGCGAAGGGGGAGGAGCGCTCCGGCTGCACTCAAGAAGCTTTGCATGACTATCGCTGAAGCCAGAAGAACAAGGGGAATCACTGCGCACCGATCCCTCTCACTCTTCTGGCTTCAGCGATAGCTGTGCAGCCTGCATTCGCTCCATAAGACGCACACACATTTCCCCTTACTTTTTAGGAGGGGAAAAGTGCGTCTTATAGGGCGAAAAATACAGTAGTTGTTGGATGGTGGCAGGACTAGACCATAACAGCTGGGAAACTCAGGAGCATTCCTAGACTACATCAACAGCTAGAGCATGTGGACAGGCTAGAACATGGTATTAGATGCCTACATCAAACATATGCAAAAGGTAGCAAATGTAGAGGAAAGAGAACAGTTTGAAGTAGAGAGCTGATCTTGCAATAAGATTGCCTAGTAACTGACAGCTTCCTTCACAGTCTATGAAAACAAAACTGATCTGTTCCATTTGCTGGAGGAACATATTGCATCCATTAAAAAAGCAAACCTGTGTGCAGTAGTTTGCGGGGGTCCAAATCCTATGCTCACCCAGCAGAAAGGACAAAAGTTCACACAAGGGAAGAAGGATAGAACTTTCTTTATGTATGCTACAACAGCAGCAAGAATACTTATTGCAAAGTACTGGAAGACACAAGACCTACCCACCCTGGAAGAATGGCAGATGAAGGTGATGGACTATATGGAATTGGCGGAAATGACTGGCAGAATCCGAGACCAGGGAGAAGAGTCGGTGGAAGAAGACTGGAAAAGGTTTAAAGACTATTTACAGAAATATTGCAAAATTAATGAATGTTAGAATGATGTTGGATAGAAATTAAGTGGTTTTTAGCTGTAATATTATAAGGGAATATGAAAAATGGATTATTATTAGGTAAAAATTTAATGTTACAATATTTTAAGATTAAAGACTAGGATAAACAAAGAGGGGAAGGATTTGCTGAACTAACAAACTGAATTGGAATACAAAAAAGGGAGGCGCGAGGAGGTCCAGGAAACAAGCAAATGAAAGATAAGTAACGGAAAGATTGAGTTGTTTTTAATTACTTTTATTTTGTATTTTTCTTTTTTCTTTTTGTAATATTTTGAAAATTTTAATAAATATCTTTAAAAAAAAAAAGTTCACACAAGGAAGCTGACACGTCTAATGATGTTTCATCCATCTAATGCAGCATGTACTGGGCACCAAATGTTCATGGTCAGATGGGACTGTGTCCAACGTCCAACACATTCCAGACAAATGCCCCAGGTACACTGCAGCATATAAAACTGCAACCACTTTGGGCTCAAGGAAATCATAGGTATTAACTATGTTTCATGTGTTCACTGGCTGTGATGTGACCATATTCTTTGCCAAGAATAGCAAAAAGTCAGCTTGGGACACTTGGAACAAATTTATTGATGTCACAGGTGCACTTCTGATATTGGCATAAGCCTCAGCACTATCCCTGACAATTTCATGGTGCAATAATAATAATAATAATAATAATAATAATAATAATAATAATAATAATTTATTATTTGTACCCCGCCCATCTGGCTGGGTTTCCCCAGCCACTCTGTTGAAAACTTTGCAGGACCTCTGTATGACAGAATCAGTAGATTGTATAAAGTCAATGAGAACAGGCAGCAGCTGTTTTCAAAGTCACAATACTATTGATCTGGTCTAGGGAACCACCCACAAACAGGGCCTCAGTCTTATCTGAACTGAGCTTCAGTTTGTTGGCTCTCATCCAACCCATTACTAATGCAAGATAACAGTCAAGCAGATCCACTGCCACACCTGGAGATGGTAATGGAGAAATACAGCTGCGCGTCATCATTTATGACAACCAAAGAAGTTTCTATGTGAAAACTGGGCCTAAACCCTGACTGAAATAGATATAGAAAATCTGTTTCCCCCAAGAGTACCTGGATCTGGTCTGCAACTCAAGAATCTTGTCCAAAAAGGGAACTGGCAACTGGTTGGTGATTATGTATGTGTGTTTGTGTATGTATTTCTGCTACTGAATTATTATTGTTTTATTATTTATTGAATTTATATAGTACATTATATAATATAATATATAATTATATAGTACATTATGAACATACACGTCCCCTTGTTTTATGTTCACTGTTTATACACATACATTCTATATGTCTTTTAATTAGCATCACCATTGAAAACATTCTCTTGATTCAAAGTATATTTACTTAGGAGCAAACAGTGTAAAAATTAAAATTCATTTATTTCAGAATGGGTGTGAGAGTGCATCCATATGAAATATTTAGACATGGTTCATAACAGGTTTGATGCTTTTAACCCAAAGTGCATATATGGCCAATAATCTTGACTTAACTGCTGCACCATTTGGATGGGCAACTAACTGAGGAGAGAGAGTTTACAGTGGGCAGATAGTTCACAAACACATAAAAATTAAGACTCTTGCAGCACAATTGTATGTTATGCAAATACTGTATATAACAAATGTGTCCTGCAGCCAAAATGGTGTCCTCAGCTTGTTAGTTTTGTAGGGTATGAAGCATTATATGCATTATGCCACATATACCGTATTTTTCGCACCATAGGACACACCGGACAATAAGACGCACCTTGTTTTAGAGGGGGGAGAACAAGAAAAAAAATTCTCCCCCTCTCTGCCCAGCGAAGAGGCGCTGCGCAGAGAGGGGGAGAACTTTCCCCCTCTTGTTTTCCCGCTCTAAAACAAGGTGCCGTTTAAGGTGCGTTCAGGCGGCTACCTTGGAAGCCTGGAGAGCGAGAGGGGTCGGTGTGCACTGACCCCTCTCGCTCTCCAGGCTTCAGGTTCCTTTCGACCTGCTCTTTGGGGCTGGCGGGGGGAAGCCCACCACCAGCTCCAAAGAGCAGGTCAGGGAGCAGCGGAAAGGCGCAGTGGAGAGGCTGCTGCCATAGTCGCGCGTCACCTCTCCAGCTGGGAGAGGGTCGCGGGGGGCTTTTTTAGCCCCGCGCGCGCTCTCCCAGCTGGAGAGGTGACGCGTGGCTATAGAGGCTCCTGCCATAGCCGCGCGTCACCTCTCCAGCCGGGAGAGGGTCTTGGGGTTATGGCTTCTTTAGCCCCCCGCGTGCTCTCCCGGCTGGAGAGGTGACGCGCGGCTATAGAGGCTCCTTCCATAGCCGCGTGTCACCTCTCCAGCCGGGTGAGGGTCGCGGGGCTATGGTGTCTTCGCTCCATAGGATGCACACACATTTCCCCTTCATTTTTGAAGGGGAAAAAGTGCGTCCTATAGAGCGAAAAATACGGTAACTTTCAAGAAGACAAAAGGAGTTATACTTTAGAAATTTTGCTGGGAAAAGGATAGCAAATATGTTATTAAGAAGGAATACTACCACCAGTGAAATAAAAAATTAATAAAAACATATGTGTTTGATAGCATGAGACCAACATTAGAAGGGTCTTTGAAAGACAGAAGTTATTTAAGTAGCTACCGAGTTAAGTCATTTAAACATTACTAGCAATCTATAGTCTATAGTTTGTACTTCTGAAATTCATAGTTTCATTTGCAAAAAAAACTCCAACATCACTGCATATTACTTTTAATCATCATAATCTAATAATAGATTTCTCCATTCCCCTCAAAATACTATACTGGAGGTATCTTAGAGATCTGTCATCTGATAAGTTCATTGCTACTCACCATCAAAACAGCTTTGCTGTGCTAATATATTTTGGGAAGTTCATTAGTTGTTCATCTGTTCTTTTCTCCTCCCCCTCATCCTAAGAGGCTGCCATAATACAACATACCATTTCCCCAGCATGAAAAAAATGTCAGGGATCCTGACCTTAACGCCAGGAAAAAATGGAATGGAAGCCAATAGTAGCAACCGCCATAGCGTTTTATCCTTTAAGCAAATCTCATCACAGCTGAACTGTGATTTTAGCAACAGTATTTCTTTATTACAACTATTGCTTAGCAGCAGTAGTAATGCATTAATGATACTGCATTGTTAAGTGAATAGCTAAAGATGGGACAAGGATGAAACAGAAGTCTCAGTTCTCTGATAATAAAAAAAATCCTTCCAGTAGCACCTTTAAGACCAACTAAGTTAGTTCTTGGTATGAGCTTTCGTGTGCAAGCACACTTCTTCAGATACCTTTCATTTCATGCGGCTCAATGTGGTGCCTTCCATGGTTCCAGTTACAGATAGGTAGCCGTGTTGGTCTGCCATAGTCAAAATAAAAAAAATCCTTCCAGTAGCACCTTTAAGACCAACTAAGTTAGTTCTTGGTATGAGCTTTCGTGTGCAAGCACACTTCTTCAGATACTGTATCTGAAGGTATCTGAAGAAGTGTGCTTCAGGTATCTGAAGGTATACTTCAGGTATCTGAAGAAGTGTGCTTGCACACGAAAGCTCATACCAAGAACTAACTTAGTTGGTCTTAAAGGTGCTACTGGAAGGATTTTTTTTATTTTGACTATGGCAGACCAACACGGCTACCTATCCTTCTCTGATAATGTCAGTGATCACAGCAACAAAAAATTACTTTAAATGAAAACAAAGATACAGTTACAGATGACCAGCAATAGTAAAACAGGTTATGTATTCTCATTACACTGGAGAATTAGAGTTCCATTTTGGCATACAGGATTTAATAAAGCGTACTTTTAGATTCATACAAATTTCATCCACCTTGAAGAACGTGGAAATAGCTTTAGAAATCTATTACCTGTTTCAGTATCATTAACAGAACTCTTGACTAGTCTTCCAACAAAACAACATTACTTAAATAATGTAACTGAAGTAAGTAGAATACAGTCCAAGTTCTGCTACACAATTATAATTTCATCCAGACAGACAAGTTCTGTTCCCTTCTGTTACCTACCTTTGGCTTGGCGGCATCTACCAGCCAATGTAGGCAACTCCCTCCCATCAGACAGGCGCCTCCTCTATTGTTTTTTTGGTACCTGTTGAAAACACTTTTCTTTCAACAAGTCTTCGAAGTACTGTAGAGTCTTTTCCCCCAGCTGGTTTGGATTTGAACTGATTTTATATATCCGTTTTTGCTGTTGTTTTAAATTGTTTTGATATACATGGTTAGTTTTCTATACGAAAATGTTTTAGCTGTTCTGTGTATGTTTTTGTTGTCCTGTAAATTGCTTTGGGATGTCTCAGGAGAAGTGATCATAAATGAAATAAATTAATGAATGAGTAATACAAATTCAGCCAGAAGACCCCACAATGCTAGATAAGTTTGTGCTCAATCTTTCTCCAAAGATCCAGATCGTGTATATTCAGAGTGAGTAAAGATATGCAACCTCTGTCATTTCCATTGTGATCAACACCCTCACACAAACATCTCTCAGGTCTTTAGTGATATACTATACAACTATAAATGCAACCTCCAACCTTATGATGCATTTCACTAGAACACTAGAAAGCCTTTAGTGTGCATTTTTCTCCTGCTTTTTCTTTAATGCCGATAGTAAGCTCTAGCATCTCTCTTACATAACTTTCACACGTCACAATCGCCAGGCAAAATTTTAATAATTCTCTTGATGTTCTACACACCAGGATCTTAACTGAGAGGCTCATATGCACAGACCTTCTGTTCTCTTCTACAAGTACTACTAGACCTAGACCTTTCTCACATTACAGAGTTCTCTCTTAGCCAGGATACGAAGCCACCTTCAAATCCCGGAAAAATGGAAACTATGGGAAGCCCTAGCCATGGTAAATCGTGGTGCCAGTGTAATAATGGATCAGGCCAGGAGGAATAGGGGAGAGGGAATTTGTTTTCAAGATGGGAAGGAGCACACACTCTTATACCCAGCACAATCCTTCAGCCACAATTAAGAACAAGCCATATGACATCCTGGCAGATGCATAATATTAATCATAATCAGTACAACCAACGTTTCCCATCTCCTAACTACAGTTAGGAAATCTGAAGCATTCTCCATCTCCTTTCCCCCACCCCTTCAGATGCAAATTAACACTTACCTGTTCAGAACTATGAAGCAACATTATGCCTCTACTGATATCAGCACTAAACCTTTAGTTGTTAAAACCAACCTGCTTCTAACAGTGGTTACAAGCTCTATTTTTGGAATTACCTCCAGTTAGTATTATTATATGCAAGGAAAGAAAAGGAGAGATCTTAATGAATCTGCAGCCCTCCTCAAATCATTCACTTCATTAATTAAAGGCCAAGCTGCATTTTCACGAGTTTCACTTTAAGGAGGAATGTGCTTGTTCAGTGAGAGACCTTCAACAGAGCTAAGAAAATCACATGAAGAGTGTTTCTCTGTTTGTCATCTAATTATAGCTTAGACAGAGCTATGTAGTAGTCCCAGGGCAATCCCTGGACTAACAAAAAGGGCAGAGCTCATGGAAGCTTCCATTCTCCCAACTCTTGGAAGCTGTGCTATCCCAGAGAAAGTAACAGCTTCAGCAGAACCTCTTAATTTACTCTCAGGAAGCAACCCTCAGAGCCATGATGTAATTAGTAAGAGTTCTGCATTAATCCTACACAAGACTTCAGGTTTCTACCTAGCATTAAGAAGACAAACTCAGGAATTTCACATCGCCTTTGTTCCAAAGGCCTGGGAGCTTCCCTAAGTCATGCCCCATGAGCTAGCACAGGGGCTGCAAAGGTCGTAGGAACCTTAGAAGTCAGTCTTTGGGAGCTTCTGAACACGTCCTTCTAGTGTCCATAATTTGGATGAAAAATAGAAGGCAGTTCTAAGGAGACAGTTGAAAGCTTCCTGAAAAACAGAGATAATTTCTAACAACAGAAAACTAAACCAAACGTATTACTTCTTTGGCTCAGCTCTGTTTAATTTCCAAATCTTTTACATTAAGATTGGGCAATGGCTTTTCATTTGCAGCTGCATGCAAGACAAAAACCTGAGAATTATACCAGTCCCAACAGATGTCAAACTCATTATCACTTTCCAGTGTGACCACTCAAAGATATGCTAAGTTACAGCTCCAAATAAAAACTGAGGATAGTGTCAACCTGATCATTCTGCCAACGTCAAGCCATATGGACACCTCAACATGCTAACATTTTCTTTTAAAAAGTCTTATTTTAAAATGCATTGTTTATTGGTTTTTCCCCTTATCAGCATGAAGAAGGAAAAAGAAAATATATCAGCAAAACATGTCCATTCACAAAACCATTTTACAAAATCAGGCATATGTGGAAACCAATAATAAAAAAGAAGAAAGAGGGGAGAGGGAGTCAGAAAGGAAAGGATAAAGCTCTGACCGAGCTCATACTACATGCATATTGCACCAATAGCTCTAGATGGGATCTAAGAAAAGTTGTGCCCTTTGCACCTCTAGGCAAAAGCAGCTTTTTCATAAACTGCAAGAGAGGAAAGATTCTCCAACCAACAAGCTATGAGAGGAGCCATCCACTCCTTCCAATGCTGTAAAACCTGTTGGTTAGCTACCAATAAAGCGTGCAGGATCCAGCTGTGTTGTCTCTCCTTCAAGTTCCAAAACACTAGGATATAATGTGTAACATGAACATACAAAGATTTCAGAGACATTCTCAGGAGCAAATTTATTTGAGATTTACACCCCCAAATAAGCCCCTACAGGGCAAAACCAGGTCATCCTCACCACAAAACTGGCAGGTGCCAGTGGATATAATGCAGTCACTCACTGAAGATTTCATGCCAAACAGTGGTTAGACTCACTTGTTTGTATATCAAATATTGCAGCATAAAAAACATTATTGTAATCACCACTTAAGCAAGGCATAATATTTAACATGGTAAAAGAGCTTCTATATTTTATGTTACATAACATATCTAGCACTACTTACAGTGGCATTAAGCAGTAACTGCACCTAAGAAATAATACCTTCAGAAGCAGACAATTCTGATAGCATAGAACTATAATACTATGTCCAGGTAAAATACTATCCATACTGAAACAGTTAAAAGACCTGAAGATAAGCATTTACTATGAAATGTTATGTTCCACCCACATTTATCATTGTTCCATTTATAGCTGCTACCTCTCTGTTACCTCCTTGAAGACAACAAAAAACACCCATCACAAATGTGAGGAAAAAAGAAACAGCGCCTATGAAAAGAATCTTCTTATTTCCTTATGATTTAGCATGAATACACCAATAATTCATCCTCACTATTAGAAAAAGAAACTACAGCATACTAGTCATGTGAGTCTGTCTACCAATAGAGGCACCTCAGAAGGCATTTTCTGCTTAACAGTCAACTAAATCCAATAAGAAAGGGTTTCCTCTTCATGTCCCACTGGGTAAATTAATATATACATGTGCTAAGTTATCCCTAAATCAGTAAGGACAACTCATTTTACTGTTCCAAGTTTAGAAACAGTGCATTTGGAACTTTCAGCTCAGTACAAGTTGCATTCAACATGTAAAAAAACAGACCCATAAGCCTAAGAGCTGACCCCATCTCTGCAACTGCTTTGAACAGGTGTCAAACTTCTTCACTGTAGTCCAGAAAGCATAACTATCTGTAAGGAGAAATGTCTCTACCAAAGTACTCCAAACACTAAGCCAGACTCAAGTGTCCACATTCCGTCACTTGAGTTTGTGATTTCTTTTCTGCTTGTCTTGTGACAGAATCCTATGCATGTTGATTTTCACTTGTCTCCCGCATGGAGCAATTGGTATTCCAAACAAAGTTTGAACACACAGCTGAAGTCCCTAAAGACCTTTAGCGGATTCAAGATAAATGCAGAAGTGAAATTATTTTCAGGGCCAGGACCAAACAGCACACTAGTAAAATTTCTTTGATTTTTAGCCCATGACGAATGCACTTCTCTTTATGGCATTGAGTGATCTGCTTTCTAACATCATAGAGGAGTATCACAGCCTAGAAGCAAGCAGCTGAATACTCACGGGAACTGGAGATACCATATAATTCAGTCCTTTTTTTATAAAAAGAAGAATTCAGTTCTAAGCAATTATTGTTAAATTGCTGAACAATAAATTTCAACAAGTCTGAAACCACCACCTTGGCTGCACAAATCAGCTGAGCAGTTTCATAACAGTGCTTGCTGTGTATGATATGCAACCAGGAGTTTGACTTTCCACCACCACCCATTTCCAAAAATAGGAGATTATGGCTTTTGGCTTAGGTAGGATTAAATCACATATTTGGCTTTGGCACTACGTAAGGACATAGAAAAATAAATAAATATATATATATATATATATATATATATATATATTATTGCAGAGAGCTAGAGGTCTTGCTAATCAAACTCTTTATACTCTCAGCACTTCAAAATCTGCATTAGTTTACAACTTATTTTTCAAAGAGAGAATTGCTTTACCCATCTGCAGTACAGATAATCATTACACCTTGATGTGCAAATGAAGCTCAAGAAACAAACTTGTTTCAGCAATCAACTCCATAATATATGCATGGAAATATGTTTTATTATCTGTAAAATGCTTACATAACCTGCTTTACCGCATTACTGTTTGAAGAGAGTCAGGCAACAGAATTAATAACTGAATTTACTCTGTCAGTCAACATACTTTCATGAGACCAAAATAAATGGAAACTTCCTGAAATGGTTAAGGCAACCCAAACTAAAAGTGGGACTTACATTTTTTAAAATGAACGAGGATAGACTGTGGTACAAAGTATACCTCAAAGACAAGTAGATTAATTTTGCTTTGAAAGACTGTACTTATCATTCAGTCATGACAACTGAAATAGTTTCTCTTTAAACTTCCAGAGATACAGTGGAACCTCGGTTTTCGAATGTCTCAGCTGCCGAACGTTTCGGAAGCCGAACACCGAAAACCTGGAAGTGAATGCTTCCGTTTTCAAATGCGCCTCGGAAGTCAAATGGCTTCTGCGGATATCAGCTCCAGCCAGCATGGCCAATGGGTCTGGAATGAAGGGAGCTGTGGTTCACAACATCTGGAGGCCATCGTGTTAGCTACCACTGTAAGTGAAAGATTTCAGAACCAATGTAATGATTTTATTTAATGAGCTGTCAAAGTATGACAATCTACTTAATACATTCCATTGTTAATAATGATATATACTGACTTACAACCAGTAGCATTAGATTTAACTGTTGGTTGCGTAACTTTTGTTATATAACTGAAGCTACTGTATACTTAAGTATACAGTATGCTTTTTATACTGCACTTTTAAAAAGGAAATGTAGGTGGCATTTCATCACCCTTTTTTACATTTTAATTGTGGGACTAGGCAGGGCCAGCCCCCTATTAGCACCATGAGACATCTGTCTTATGCAATGCCTCAGGAGGAGAGGCAGATCAGGCCTCGCAGCCTGCCCACTACAGCCTGCTGCTGCTACTGCTTTTGCCAGTCAGCCTTCAGAGCTGCTCTGAGTTTTGCTGCCAGCTGCCGTCCCTGCCTTGCAGACCCACTGCTGGTCCACAGGGCTCCCTGCCTGGTGATGGGTTCCACCTCCTCTCTTCAGGCACCAGGGGCTGTCATTGTCTTCTCCACTGAGATGCCTGGACAACTGCTTCTAGGTGTACCCTGTGGCTGGCGTAGACGGAGAGGCTCTTGGCAAGGGAAAGAGCACAGGCAGTGCATATTTGTGGGCATCATGTGTGGGAAAGGCAATGGGGTGCTGATTTTGCTTTCATCTCCACCTTCCCATTTCTTTTTCAACATTAATAGGTGAAAGCGGAAGCAGCTTTTTTAAAATAAGAGGGGGGTGGCAGATGACAGGTGCAGAGATGGGGAGATAAATCCCCATGATCCGATTCGTGCATAGGTAAAAGAAAGCAAAGAACATAAAATACAAGGTCTCTAATGCAACATCTCCCTTCTTCTTACCTTTGGGCTGAGGGAGCTTTGGGCAACCAAGAAAGAAAAGTTTGTAGGAGTTTGTTTCCCTGGGAGGGAAGGAAAAGGAAGTCTAATTCAGATAAGTGGCCATATCCTGCTGCTAGCTTGAGTTCCAGTTTGACAAATGAAATTACTTTTCTTTTTCCCGGGCTAGTTCTTGTTGTGCTTGCCAAATCGTCATTGTCCTCCTCATTCCTCCACAGCAGGAAATTTCAAACACAGAAATTAATTTATGGCCAAAGGTAGAGTTTCGTTTCATTTCATTTCTCGCTTGCTGGCTTTCTAATACCCCCTTTCCTTGGAGGGCTGGCTGCTAAACAGGGCAGTCCCATGTAAGTCTACTCAGAAGTATACCCCAGTGAGCAAGTGTGCATAGGATGGCGCTGCACAGCAGCAACTTCTGTTGGGTTGCCATAGGGTGATTAACTATTTTTTTTGGTGTTTTGGGAAATGAGTAATGATTAGCCTCATGCAGCACCCTCACGTGTTCAAAGTGCTCCACACACATTATCTAGGTAATCCTTGCAACAAACTTACAAGGTAGTTCAGTATCCTCATTATATTGCAAGTGGAAATTCCCTAGTAAGGGTGCTCTAAACTGCAACCGGACTGAGTTCATCAGAACTGGAGGAATTCTCATTTCACAGCTTCAGTCTCATAGTAACTCATACTTAAAATAAAACTGATTTACACAAACTGTACATATTTTTAAACACATAGACAGAAATGTTTTGAAGCAGAGAGTGCAAATGGCGGTCTGTGGGGGGAGGTCCTGCCCAAAAATATTTTCTTATGCAAACATAAGCTGGTGCAACAAAGGTGACTGGGGCTTGGGTACTATGCACTATGGCTGGTTCTTCTTCTGTGTGTGTGTGTACACTATTTGTTGCTTCACCTCTGAAAGGAAAATTTTGTGGGCCCAATACTTGGGACAGTAGGGATTCAGTTCTGTTTTTATTTTTGTACAAAATAAAACCCAGCCAGATGGGTGGGGTATAAATAATAAAAATATATATTTTATATTATATTATATTATATTATATTATATTATATTAATTATATTATATTATATTATATTATATTATATTATATTATATTATATTATATTATATTATATTATTATACTTTTAACATACCCCTCATCAAACAAGTGAACACAGTGTGGGGTACATAAAATAAAAACAGATTGATTCAACAAAACAGGAATAAAAAAGGAATAAAGGATTACATAAAAGCACTATAAAACTCACTAACATTATAACTACTCACACTCCAAGGATCAGTGGCCTATCATTTCAAAATCAACATCATTAAAAGCCTGACTGAAGTAGTAAGCTTTTAGCTGGTGCCATTAGTAAAGAGGAGAGAACATCTTAGAATCATAGAATCATAGAGCTGGAAGAGACCACAAGGGCCATCGAGTCCAACCCCCTGCCAAGCAGGAAACACCATCAGAGCACTCCTGACATATGGTTGTCAAGCCTCTGCTTAAAGACCTCCAAAGAAGGAGACTCCACCACACTCCTTGGCAGCAAATTCCACTGTCAAACAGCTCTTACTGTCAGGAAGTTCTTCCTAATGTTTAGGTGGAATCTTCTTTCTTGTAGTTTGGATCCATTGCTCCGTGTCCGCTTCTCTGGAGCAGCAGAAAACAACCTTTCTCCCTCCTCTATGTGACATCCTTTTATATATTTGAACATGGCCATCATATCACCCCTTAACCTCCTCTTCTCCAGGCTAAACATGCCCAGCTCCCTTAGTCGTTCCTCATAAGGCATCGTTTCCAGGCCTTTGACCATTTTGGTTGCCCTCCTCTGGACACGTTCCAGTTTGTCAGTGTCCTTCTTGAACTGTGGTGCCCAGAACTGGACACAGCACTCCAGGTGAGGTCTGACCAGAGCAGAATACAGTGGCACTATTACTTCCCTTGATCTAGATGCTATACTCCTATTGATGCAGCCCAGAATTGCATTGGCTTTTTTAGCTGCCGCGTCACACTGTTGGCTCATGTCAAGTTTGTGGTCAACCAAGACTCCTAGATCCTTTTCACATGTACTGCTCTCAAGCCAGGTGTCCCCCATCTTGTATTTGTGCCTCTCATTTTTTTTGCCCAAGTGCAATACTTTACATTTCTCCCTGTTAAAATTCATCTTGTTTGTTTTGGCCCAGTTCTCTAATCTGTCAAGGTCATTTTGAAGTGTGATCCTGTCCTCTGGGGTGTTAGCCACCCCTCCCAGTTTGGTGTCATCTGCAAATTTGATCAGGATGCCCTTGAGTCCATCATCCAAGTCGTTGATAAAGATGTTGAATAAGACCGGGCCCAAGACAGAACCCTGTGGCACCCCACTAGTCACTCTTCTCCAGGATGAAGAGGAACCATTGATGAGCACCCTTTGGGTTCGGTCAGTCAGCCAGTTACAAATCCACTGAGTGGTAGCATAGTCAAGACCGCATTTTACCAGCTTCTTTAAAATCTCCATCCCCTCAGTAGCCTGGAAGACTCACAACATAGCCTGCTCACGAGCACTTCCATTGGCAAAGAAGCATGCAGAAGAACAAGATTTTCCTAGGGCTGCTAACACTGTTTCCAAACTGTTTTTAAATTACTCCATTATGATTTAAATTTGCCACGCAATTTACAATTATTAAAATCAAGTTCCTCTTGCTCGTTGTCACCAATTTTACGACCTTGGTTAGGATTCCCATACAAACAATTGTTAGCAGGCTGCTAATGTGATGATTTTCCTCTTCTTGGAAAAAATAGCACAGAACAATTTTCTCCCAATCGCAGCAGAGTCAAACAATGCATTTGATGTTGGGCTCATCAGGAGGTCTGTGACTCAAAGTGTTGAATTCCCACGGTTTTGCAAAGTGGGATTTCAAAAACAAGAGTTTTAAAAATCAGTTGCTAAGTGCAAAAAGCAGTGACTTGTTAACTAGGTGTGGGTGTCAGAAAGAGAGGCAGAGACAGAGACACAGAGAGAGTAAGACAAAGGGAGAACTGCACAGAAACCTTTAAGGTAAAAAATCAAAATCTTCCTATTATGTCAGATGGGGGGGCAGGATCTAGGCTTTGCAGTTTGTGGACTATGGAGAGGAATTGGCAGCACATGACCTGAAATGTTTTATTTCTGATTATTGTGTGAAGTTTTAGGAGTTGTTTTTAAGAATATGTTCTGGTGCTTATGTATTTTTATTGTACTTAGCTTTATAAGCCAGCTCATGTGGTCATTTTTTCAGAGTGATTAGCAGCAGAAAAATAATATAATTCCATTACTTGTTTTTAAAAGGGTGGCAACATATTGCCCTGTAAATTCAGCCTGAGCCCCTTGTAATATTTTTGTAGCTAGTAATTATATTGCTCCTGCAGGTCACTTAAACCAAATGTGTAGCCACATGAATTTCAGCAGTGCATGAATTTCAGCAGTGCACAGTGGTTGAGTGGCCATAAAAAGTAAATTGCTGCCCACCTTCAGAGCAGCAAAATATATTCAAAAACACAAATGGAATTCCCTACTCTCTACCAACTCTCCTGAACTCACTGAGAAAAAGTGAGTGTTGAGGGAATATTTTGTTCTCCAATTCCCACACCCCAACAACAGCTACTTGAGCTTGAATAAACACGACAATCATATTCATGTTACCTAACATAAAATTATGACTAGGCTTTCTAGTATAAACTTTACAGAGATGTCACTAAAATGAAAGTTCCTCAGTCTATGTTAAATATATGATCTTCAAAAATGCTTGCCTATTTGAACCCCTGAATACTAAAAAGCATCTGCTCAAGCCAACAAACTTAAGTGGACATACCTTCCATGTCTCTTGATTTTTAAAAAAGTTTTAAGTTAGGCCTTCAGTCAGCCTCCATGGAAATGCACTGACTACTTGTGCATTTTCTAGTCCTAGCTGTCGAACCGTGCAAATTCTCAACAAGTTAATCAAATCAGCATCACTTTTCAATAACGTCAATAACTGTTAAGCAGCAGTAGCAGGATGGGTTCTGGCTGGGAGGTGGATACTAACCTTAGCCTCCCCAGACCTTTTCTGTTGCATGGTACCTGGTGAATGGCAACCTACTGAAGCAGCCAGAAAGCCTGGCTAGCTCCCCCACTAAGGGCTTTTGGGAGGCAAAGGGTCCATAGCTGTCAACTTTTCCCTTTTCTTGCGAGGAATCCTGTTCAGAATAAGGGAATTTCCCTTTAAAAAAGGGGAACGTAGACAGCTATGAAAGGGTCATCTGTGGTGGGATAACCCCAAAAGCAAAGGATAAAAATCCCTTGGGATCTCTCCTTTGGGGTGTGACGAGGGCAAGGGCATTCCTCGTGGGTGAACAGTTATGGGCAGGCCTACTCCTAGATGAGAGATTGGAGCAATGGACAGGCGTTGAGAGGGAGAATTTGAGGTAGTTTACCTTGCTTTCAAGTGAGAAGTAGAATGATGAGGAGCGGCATCTGTAGTGAGAGCAGGAATACAACTCACAAATGCACCTGCAGTGTTATCGCAGGGTGATATTGCCATTTTATATAGCTTTATTGTACTTTTACTGTATCTTTCTTTTGTATTAGTTTATTACTTTGGGGGTGGTCTTTGGACCAAATAAGTAGTATATAAAACCACTTTTCAAAAAGCTTGTACTGAATATATTCAACGAAGATGTTATGCAAATTCTATAGCCAGTCAAAACAATAGCACAAAGAATAAAACAGCACTGTTCATTTCATGGTGATGTCAACATTAAGGTGTAAGATGCCAACATGGTTAGACATTTCACAAACACCACAAAAAGAAACAACTATTGTTAAGATCTTAAATATAGTTACGGTGGTGGTTTCATTTTGGCTTTTGAGATGGGTCAAGCTTTGTGGGTAGAACTGGAAAGTGTGCCACAGTAAGCTTTTTCCATCAATACAACCATTTTTCCACTTCATCTTCCTTCCGAAGAGCAATTGTGGTCTGAACTTAATTCTACAAAGGTTTCTTTCAAAACTAGTATATTTCTTCTTAGCTAAAAAATTGCCCCTAAGGAAATGTGGTTACAGCAACTGACAATTTTATCTCCTTTCCAATTTCCCATCATTAATATCCAAATTAACTTCCAAGAGTGAAATTAAAGCACTTACTATTATTAGAAGGGTAAATAAGTTGTATTTCAAAAAGGGAATCATCAGCTGCACCAGCTGACTTCTCTCAAGCAACACTGGATACAACCAAAGTTGCTTATTCTCTTCATCTTTGCATTCAATTCTAGCTTTAAATAGAAAACAATCTACATAAATTTTTTTGGCACCCATCTTTAATTGAAGAGCAGTTTTACAAACTATAGAATGCAGGACGACACAGGAAAAGCACAAGTGTTTTGTGTTTCCTGTTCTTCTGTGTCATCCAGAACGGAACTCGTGAGAGTTCCATTTTGGACAATGGCGAAGAGCCCAATAAACAGGAAGCACAAGGCATTTGGGCCTCCTGTTCCAAATAAAATTATATAATCTATATAATGCTAAGTGCTCTGTTAAAGAAAGGTGTAAGGATCACTGTGCCAGTCAAACAGCCAAAACTGGAATTGCTCCAGTACAGCCACACCCCCTGCACTGGTTTAGCATCTCAAGACACTTCCTCTGAATTGGAACAGTGCAAATAATTCAGCTGCAGTGAGAAAGAGATGGGACAATACAGGTGTGCCCTGAAATCTAGGTGTGAGCATGTGGAATAGTACAGCAGGATTCAAGAGCAATAACATTTAGTACAATCTAAAAAGGACAAAAACTCACCTTAAGCTGGTTCACATATACATTTATATTAGATCAACACATCTCGACAGACTAAAGGTAGACACATAGAAACGGAATCACATCATCAGTTCACCACTAATACAAATCTCCCTTAGATGTCCATAGATATGTCAAAAGAAGGGGAACAGTGAAAGTGCACTGAAGTCTGAAAGGGAGACTGAAAACTTTTCAGAAGTATGCACTGGCATGCTGCATATTAAAACATAGTTTGCTTTTAACTAAAGTTCAATGTGATGTGCAAGCCAGGCCCATGAATGTCTACAAACTTTTGCTTGGTATCAAAAAGGCATAAAAAGCCAGTCCATAAAACAAACACAGGATATGCTTTCCATAACAAATCTAAGCAACACAAAATATCCCGAAGAAATAGAGGGGAAAT
This sequence comes from Podarcis pityusensis, assembly GCF_964106645.2. Classification (NCBI taxonomy): domain Eukaryota; kingdom Metazoa; phylum Chordata; class Lepidosauria; order Squamata; family Lacertidae; genus Podarcis; species Podarcis pityusensis. The sequence continues at coordinate 46,662,969 of NC_138028.1, forward strand.
TTGTTTACTACTCATAACATGCCCTATGTGGGTTTGCCAGACGGGACATGATAACAATAAAACCAAATCTAAAGGGGGATTAAGTGTATTATTCTAAAATAGCTTGGTGTCTGCAATGCAAGCAAAAAGAAAAAATCCCGAATGACTTTTTTGGCCTGTCTTTCAGCTGAAGGCAGATGTTCAGCACACATAGCATCTGTTAACTAGCCCAAGGTTTGGTGCCTCTCTCATAGCTGTCTCATTAAGTTCTGCTGTGCCTGCTCCATGTCATAAGGATACCTAGGGCACATTTATGATTGGGGGAAGGGTGTTTATTGTCCAAAAAATTAGGGCTCCTCCATACACGTTTGCATGTTCATAATCCTTTAACATGTTTTTATTTTCTTTTTAATAGTATTGTTTTATTGCTTGGTTGCTTGCCACCCTGGGCTCCTTTTGGAGAAAAGGCAAAACAGAAATTTAAAACAACAACAATAATACATCTGTACAGACAAACATCATGTAAAGGACCCCTGGACAGTTAAGTCCAGTCAAAGGCGACTTTGGGGTGCAGCGGTCATCTCACTTCAGGCTCAGGGAGCCGGCGTTTGTCCACAGACAGCTTTCCAGGTAATGTGGCCAGCATGATTAAAACGCAATGGAACACCATGATGGAAGCCAGAGCGTGCAGAAATGCCGTTTACCTTCCCACCACAGCAGTACCTAATTATCTACTTTCAAACTGTTAGGTTGGTAGAAGCTGGGACAGAGCAACAGGAGCTCACCCTGTCGCGCAGATTTGAACCGCCAACCTTCCAATCAGCAAGCCCAAGAGGCTCAGTGGTTTAGACTACAGCGCCACCTGCTACCTCACAAACATCATGTACACATGTGACAAACGTGTTGTGCAGATATGCACAAGAGAACGAAGACTAACTTCAGTTTCCTGCTATATATTTAATATAACTAATATGAAAGTGCTTTCAGTACTTTTTTTTTTTTACTGCTAGGGCATAGGCTAAACCCAGGAATATTAATGTTTTTCTTTACTTTATTTCTGGGTATTTTTTGTTATATGCATGTCTAACTCCTAAAAACTCACTGCATACTTAAAGTATGTTAACTTGAAGAATTGCTGCACCTTTTCCATATAACACTAAGCAATAAAACTTAACATAAAATGGAACGTTATCTGGAACGTTGTCAAACACTGTAGCTACACTAAGATTATGATATCTAGAATGGCGGTTCCCAACCTGTGGGCAGGGACTGCAGAGTTATCTCAAGGGAGCCACAAAGCTTTGCATGCAATGCTTTGCCAGCTAATGTTTGGTTTTCATCTGCCATCCACTGCTATGAGCAAGGCATGTATGGATTTTGCAGACCAAGCAGAAACTTGTTTTACCTGTTCCTCATTAGAACTGAACTCCCTTTCAACAAGAAAACCATGGAGTGAGTGGCCAGACCAAAGGCACTCCCAACAACAGCTGCTACCTGGACCTCCATTGTCCCTAAATTAAGTTTTAACTTGCTTGACCTCATCCAACCCCAAACAGTGGAAAAACACAGAGTTCAGAACCGACACCGAGTCCCTGATACCAGGAAAATATTTGTGAATGGACTAATTTCTCTCTCAGTCTGTTACAGCTCCCTCCCACCTATTTCATTTCTGTACGTAATGTGAATGGCCTCCAAACAGATAAACATTCTACTGGTGTATCACAAAAAAGGCCTGATTCCAGGTAGTCTGCAGCTACTAATAACCTTTCCAATTGTGCAAGACACACTATCTAAAATCCCCAATTTAAATACTGCTCACATTACATTTCACTTACACCTCAGCCAAAGGACTGCTTAAACCAAGTGTTTTGAGGTGCCTGAAAGGAAAGATTTTTACAACTAGCAAAATATGGTGCTCGGTGACAAGCATCAGTCAATTTTGTGTTGACTGAAAATGGGTGTCAAACTAGTATACAATTATGGAACGTAGAATTGTGCTCTGAACATATACCTCATTCTGGTCTCTCAAATAAGCTGGTTAAAAACTAGAGGCCTCAATTCACCCAGCTTTCCAAATATTGAATTGAACTTTGTACCTCCACATTATCTGTCTCTACAGCACAACTGCTAACAGACTGAGTCACTGGTTATGTACTACTACATCAACATTAGAATATTATCAGCAATGCTAGCTTTGTCTAGTCAGTACAATTCATACAGCCATTAGTGAGCTGGGAGATGATTTATGGAAATCGCGTTGTAATGGATATGCTTGAAATCTGGTCTTGTGAATGAGTTTGTGCATCACTGACTGAGCATGATTCATGCTCCCCTGTGGCCAAGCAAGCATGAGAGAAAGGAAACCAAGCAGACCTCTAGGATGAGCCAGCATACTGCGAAGTTTAGCCTCACAATTATCAGAATGCCTCCTAAATTGTGTATGGGCAGACTCCATCCCTTTCATAAGAGAATCTGTGCATACCATTTAGCAACAGCCATCTCTGCTTGTGATGAGTGATTTGGTGGAGTGTTGGAAGAGACAATTTAAGGATATTTTCTACGTTTGAAGGTGGAGTGTTATATTATAAGTCAAATGCTATATGGAAGATAAATAAACCATGTTGGTATTTGTGCATCTTTGCCCCTTTTCTTGTTAACATATCACCCAATTTTATTACTATAAATAAAAACACATCTTGGGATTCTTTATCTCGTTTGCTTGTTTTTCTGAATCATTAAGTTTTGTGTATCTTCACTATATGAGTTCTCTCGGTCTTAGTAAAATCTTTCTATGCTGTCATAATGTCTTTAATTTCTCTTCGCAAATATATTCCTTTAATTTGGAACAGTTTATAGTTAACCATCATATATTTCAACAGTTTCACCATCAGAAGTCTTATTATTGTATTTACATTTTTCATTCCTGGGCTCATTTGGGAAGAAGGGTAGTATATAAATTTAATAAATAAAGTAACATAAAAATAAAATTCTCTTCATTTCCTAAAAAAAATTTTTTTCCCTGATTATGGGCTGTAGTGCAACAGGAACCTCCACTTCCTCCACCTGCACATGCCTCCACACCACCCCCAATCTGCTCTGAAGGGATGAGTGAACTCCCAGAACATATTTAGGAGACACTTGGTCATCATCACAGAGCACTTCCCACCATTTATCGTAGGTCCCAATCATAACCTGACCTGCCTCAATGTCCACAACACCACAATGTATGCATCCTCCTATCAGAATCAGAAGAATCTTTATTTGCATCAGCCACTAGCCATAGCAATAAAATAAAATAAAATGTACTGAAGATTTAGATAAAAACTTAACTATACAAAAGACATTCTGGAGGTTTACACCAATAATCAAATACAGTGGAACCTCTATTTGCGACCACAATCTGTTCCGGAGGTCTGTCCGGAGGTCAAAATGGGTCGCTGGGAGAGGTGCCATTGTGCACAGGTGCGGGCAGCGATTGCCCGCTTCTGCACATGCACAAACGCAATCGCCGCTCCTGCGCGAACAGCGGCAAACCATAAGAAGAGGCAGTGGTAAGTGGAGGTTTGACTGTAATAGATCTTATCCTCCTGTCATCCAGGGCAGGTATCTCAGGACTTGTTTTAACCCAAACATGCATTTCAGGACCCATTTCTTAATTAATCTTTTACCATATATTTGCATGATGGTAGTGGTCTTGTTGTGACCCACCTTGAATCAGGCTGCAACCCGCTAGTGGGTCCCAACTGACCAGTTGAAGAGCAGTGTTCTTTAATGCAAGCCTTGTGTGTCCAGTGATAATATATCCAATGCATCTTGGCATTCAGCCAGCTATACTGCCTGCAGCAAAACTGATTTGCTGGCCTCCTTTTCACCCAACACCAGGATTGTATACCCAGAGGTGAACCAATTGTGAATAAAAAGGTCAGGCTACATTGGAAGGAGAGAGACACCTGAGACTGCTTGCCTAACACCAGCTTGAGAAAGTGGCTGTGTGCGTTAGCTATGCAGCCACATATTATTTCAATTATATGAATCATTCGAATTACATAATTTAAAATACACAAGACCAAATAGTTGCTATACATGTTCAGAAGCCATCTTGAGCTAATGTTTATCAAATATCAAAACGTGACACACATGCACACAAAGCTTTCTTGGCAACTGCTAGTTAGGGCGTAACCAAAGAGAGACTTAACAACAAGTGTTATTTCTCCATGACCGGACCCTTAAAGTGCTGTTTCTGCCAGCCCAATCAACTGTAACACAGCTGACATGGTTGGAACACTCTGAGGATTAGGCCACACAAACATTTCCAGTTCTACTGTTCTGATGGGTGCAGCAAGTTGCAACAAATTCAGAATTACATCACAGGACTGAGAGAACTGTTCCTGGGATAGCCATGAGGCACACCTGGCCTATCACATTATTGGATCAGTTACTCTGCTGGTCATTGCCAGAGCCTTATGTGCTTCAAAGAAATGAGATTCATCATTAAGAGTTTTGCTTTAACGAGAAACAGCTGGTTTTCAACTGGAAGTAAAACCCCAACATTAACACATATTTGTCTGTAACTGTAATTGCCTCATAATGGAAGAACTACAGGTATCAATCTGTTTATTAGGATTGGGAAGATAAGGTGGGAGAGACTCATTCCATTCAGTTCCATTGACAGAAAGTAACTTAGGATCCAAGCCACAGAAAGCTATCCCACACTCTGTGCTCTAACAGCAGTTTCCGTAAGGCTCTATGAGTCTTGCACGTGACAATCCTTGCTCACCAACTACCTCCACTCAGCGCTTCAGAGCACACTATGGCCCAGCAGGGTTATTCAATAGCAGCTGATGTCCTGCTGTGTTGCCAACTCTGCCCCAGGATTCAAATGTGCAGAAGAGCTAAAGAAGCATGAGAAGAGTGCCATACATGGGGGGGCCTGGGAAAGAGCCAGCAATGGGAGGATGCTACAGATATTCAAAAGGGCAATGGCTGCTATTGAATGGCCCTACAGCAGGGATGACTAGACTCTGCCCCCCCAAGATGTTGCTGGGCTCCAACTCTCATTAGCCCCAGACAGCACAACCAGTAGTCCAGACTGATGTAAACTGTAGTCCAGCAACTGCCCTACAATGTCACAACATGCTCAGTGAAGTTTTGTGGGAACAACTGGTGGGGTTGGAAAAGTTTATCTGTAGGAGTCACTCCATGAGCACAAGGTGCAATATTGCTCCCAGAGTAAAGTAACTTTAAAACGTCATTATGTAAAGTTTAAAAAGAGAAGGAAAAATAGATCTTAGCCCTTTACATGAAGGTACTCTGGTAAAACATAAAAGGTTAACTTTAAAATAGTCCATTGTTTCTCTTGCAACATGTCTCCATTGTTTACAATCAGGTTTTTTTTGTGTTATAATTAGTCCAAACTACTTCCCTGAAGGATATGCTTAAGTTGCTAAAATAATACATTTGACACTCAACATACCACCTTTTGCCCCTTTCAAAAATGTGATACTTCCCCCTCAAAGCATCCTTTGCTATTGCAGGTGCCACATGGAATGCAGTTTGTACAGGTACCCTGGGCAACTATCACTTGTTGCCTGTAACGTTAACATAAACTATTCATAAAATGCTTAAACGAAACAAGGTAATGTGCAACACAAAAACATAGAATAAAGAGAAAGAAAACCCTGCTGGCCAGCCCTACAATTATATTGTGACAAGTAGCACTACTCCCCTTTGTCAATCCCAAACTTAATTTCATTCACATTCTTCTGTGGCTGTTTACTCTCCCACTGCAAAACTCCTGTAACTAGTGTGTTCACCCAATATCTTTTCTTCCACGTGGCAAAGAGTAACAGATCGAAACCTAGGAATGCCATATTTCAAACAGTGAAAACCCGGACAGAAAGGTTGCTGAGCTTTTTTCTTTATGCCAAATCTATTGAGCTTTTTTAAGCTTTGCCAAAAACTGTTGAGCTTTTTGGGCAAAATTGCTTTTTTAAAAATGCCATTTTTAGCAATTTTTATGGAAAAACAGCAATAACAGCACTGCCAACATGGGCTGCCAAAAGTCTAGATTGTACCAGACATTTTTTATGATTTCCGCCCAGGCACTGCTGCCAACTACAGTATTCCAAATATGTCCAGGAAAATCCGGACGTATGGCAACCCTATTGAAAACTCCCTGCCCCAAAGCTCATTCCTCTTTACTATGAGGGGCAGAATGTTGCCCTTGGATCAAGGCTTGTGGGAGATGAGTGTAAGGCCTGAGGAGACTGTGTGCTGTAAAATAAAGACATTTACAATGCGGTTTGTTCTTATATGAAGAATCTTGGGTATACAATGGAGCATCTCTTGCAGATATCTGCAAAATAACATGCTGGTTTATTTGTGTCTTTATATCGCAATGTATTGCTTCTGAAGCTCTTAGAGATGACTTACACACAGGCTATGTAATCAGTCTTGTACTCAAAGCACATAATCCAACAGATTATGCAACTGAATAGCTGTAGTAGCCTGAAGGTATTTTATGCTTGAAACACCAAAGCATCTGCAGAGATATCCTTTAAGTCACAGTATCTCTTAACCTCAGTGTAACCACTACATGAGCTAACTTGTTAGGACTAAAACAAGACAGATAAAAGGATCAGATTAAAGAAGATCAAAAGCACTAGTATTCACCCTGAAAAACAAAACTGATTCAGTTCTTTTATGCAATGAAGTTTCATGCCATTTGTCTAGAAGGGTCTTTATAAAGGCAGAATCTGACCCAATGTGGGAAGGGAGAGAAATTCAAGACCCATAAAATGTAGACTATAAGAGCCAAAGCAGACTGGTTCTGGTGACTAAAACATCATGTAATTGATAGCTGAGCATGTAATACCTTCAGAGATGTTACATAACTTAGAAAAATGGGCATGGGGCAAAGATATCGCTGCATCAAGATCACCAGTTCCAGGCAAGTCTTAGCTCCATGCAATATTAGCTCCATCTGGTATGTTATTTGAAGGGTCTACGAAAATAGTTAATCTCATTCCATTTCCATATGTTCAACATATTTTTATCTACCACAACCAGCATACTGACTGTAAACCAAAGGATTAGCCACTGTTTAAATGTTTTTAGTTCTCCTTTCTCAAGATTGCCCTCAGAACAAGAATAAAATCAGCTAATGGCAGCAAGTATCAGTCTGCATTCCTACTGATTTTTACTTTAGAGAAAGGCTGTATTTCAGTGGTAGAGTGCATGCTTTTTTGTTCAGACGATCTCGAGTGTGATCCCCTGCATCTCCAGGTAGGTCTGGAAAAGAACCCTTCCTAAAACTCTGGAAAACCGCTGACCACCAGTGCAAGCAATACTGAGATAGATGGAACAATGATCTAACTTGATAGAAGACAACTTTCTAAACTGTCCCTCACTCCATCACACATTACACTAATCCTCTGTTTACAAATGTTTTATTAAGCAAATGAGTAATTTTTTCTGTTTCCAAACCAGTAAAATGCTGCTGATTTAAATTAACCATTTATTTAATGCTTCTGTTACAAAAAACTTGCCTTGGTGTTCATTTAAGCAGCCAACACTGTGATCTCTCTACAGAGAGGAAACCAACATTCAGCAGTTGGTTCAAAATCAGCAACTGCTCAGTAGCTCAAAAGGAACCTTAGTGGCTCAGGTTTTGTTCCCATTGACCATGACTGATAGATAGCATTTAGGTGTAGCTTATTCCTCTTCCTCTGAAGATGAAGAATCAGTGATTTCTATTCAGAGAGACCAGTGTCATAAGCAAGCCACCACTGGGTATCTGCCCTGGTCAAACAGCAGCATCTGTATACATTAAGCACCAATATGCGTGGGAACTAAGCAAGCTATAGTTCTGGACTAAGAAGGGTTAGGGTTAGAAGAGTGAAGACACAAAACTATATTATTATTATTATTATTATTATTATTATTATTATTATTAACTGGTTGTAGGGGAGGAAGAAAGAGGGTGGCTGCGGGAACCCAAGGGTCACCCAAACTCATTCATGACAACCACAATTCCTGACCACAGCAAGTTGTTATGGGAAGTGGGCTTATAAACTAGGTATCTATGACGAAAAAGAAATGTGTCTGCTTTGACTATACAAAAAAGCAAGTCTTTAAACCTTGGTCAGGATCGTTCCCCTTCCTCTAAAACCCCTTTGCAATGCCCTATACATCTGAAATGCTACCCCTTACCTCACTTAATTCCAGAAGGAAAAATTCAAGAGTAACTACAGAGCCAAACATCTGGAATTTGGGGCTGTCCATTCCACCAATAATAATAATAATAATAGCAATAATTTCATTATTTATACCCCGCCCATCTGGCTGGGTTTCCCCAGCCACTCTGGGCGGCTTACAGCATATATAAAAAACTGTAAAACACCAGACATTAAAACATTTCCTGATACAGGGCTGCCTTCAGACACATTGTGCTTCTTCAAAGTTTATATTCTTACCTCAAGTTTTGTTTGTCTGATCACTCATTAACATAATTGAAGTTCCTATTCCTTTTTTCAGCATCACTGTACAATATACCCAGGGAGCATTTCAGCTGTAAAATACAGGGGGACAAAGAAAAGAGAAAGATTATTTTATAACCACGTAGGAAATGGTTTTAGAACAACCCTTATAGTACACTCTCACCCTTTTCCATACTGTTAAACTCATTTTCACTACACCATAAATATACATTAATGAGAGTGTTACTGGCTTTTGCCTTAAACATGTCCCTAGCACCTTGACTCTAAAATCTCAAGTTGCTTGAGAAAGTATAAAAGGAAAAGCATAGGAGCCCAGGGCAAGCTAGTTGCAAGGGTGTACTTCCTATCTCTCATATCCGCATGAAGTTCTTTCCCCCCTTCAGATCCATTCACAATGTTCCTTAATGAAACAGAGGGTGGAATTGAGGGGAGAAGATCCAATAAAAGGCCTCTTCTTCACTGTAATAGCCCAGCGTGCTGAATGCTCACACATGCATGCCATGGGGTGGGGTGACTGGACTCTATAGCAGGGGCCGGCAAATTTTTTTAGCCGTGGGCTGGTCTACTGTCCCTCAGACCTTGTGGCGGGATGGAGAAGCGGCCGGGGGGGGGAGCTGGAAGAAGAGGTGAAGGGGGCAAGTAGTCCTCCTCCCCACCCCCACCTGCTGCGCTTATCTTCCCAGGGGCCACCGCCACCGCTGCTTCTCGTGGGTGAGCAGAGCGAGTTCATCCGCTCCGCTCTCTGGCCCACAGGAGCACCAGGGCAGCGGCGGAGGGACAATAAGTGGCGCAAAAGGGCTGGCTCCGGAGAGGGGCTGCTTAAAATGGCGCTCAGCCAGCCCAGCCCAGCCCAGCCCAGCCCAGCCCAGCCCCCTTCCTCCTCTAGGCAGGGCGGGGAGAAGCCAGGAGGGAGGAGGGGCCGTCGCGGTGTGTGGGAGGGGGGCGAATGGAATGGCTCAGGGGAGGATATGGCGCTGCCTGAACAAACAGAATCCCCATGCCCCTGGGGATTGCTGACCCCTGGTCTATAGGAATCTTGTGTATAAGTGCTGTCTTCACAGCAGGCTAGATTATACCAAATACAAATGCCAACATCTTAATACTGTATATTTTTCCTTTTTCTGCAGAGGAAATCTCAAAGATGGGCAGATTAGAATCGATTCAGGAATGTTTTTTTCTATATCTAATTTAAACAGTCAGTTGCTTTGGCGCAAGAGATTAATTTTTATAGCAACATTCGTTATGTTTCAGGAGGCTCAAGCAAGGAAAGATCAGCCCTTGAACTAGTTTCTATGCCCTGGAAGATTTACATCTGTTAAGCTGCAAGAGAGGGGCTATAGCTTGTGTTGCTCACATGATTTTCACGCAAAATGCCATAGGTTCTATCCTGGGTCTCAGCTGAAACTTTGCCAGTCAGTGTCAACAGTACTGACACTAGATGTACCTATGATCTGTCTCAGTTATTAGGCAGCTTCTTGTGTACTACTATTCCTGAAAAAATGACTGGACTGCGTGGTAAATTGGCTGCAGAAATAAAAACCTGTATTCAAATTACATCCAACAGGAGAACTGACATGGGGGGAAACAAGTGAATAATAATTACATTTTAAAAAATATTTATTTAATTTATACAGAAATTTCTATCCTACACTTCTGGTGCATATGCACAACTTAGCACAGCATACATTAACTTAAAATCACATCAACACTACCCATTTCACTGCCCCACTAAAAACATAACAAAAGCGAAGACCAAAAACATAATCCAACCTTTACACAAAGTTGCTGATACTTAGCAGGCAAAAGCCTGCTCAAAAAAGAATGTATTTACCAACAGGCAGCAGGCAGGCGGGGGGGGGTACATGTTTCAAGAAAAAAGATACAGTACTGTATTCCATAACATTGGTGCAGCCACTGAGAAGGCCCTATCTCATGCTGCTCTCAACCATGCCTCCACCCAGGTTGAACACAGAGATGGGCATCTCCTTCTGATCTTAGGGAGTGAGCAAAAGACTACTATGGAAGGAAGTAACTCCTCCGATATTGTGGACCCAAGCTATTTAAAGCTTTAAAGACAATCACTGAAGTCTCAATTTGTGACCAGAAACAACTGACAACCAGTGCTGACATTGCCGGATAGGTGTTAAGACAGACCTACTGCTACATTCTGAGAAGTTCGGCAGAGCCCATAGGGATGTACATAGGGATGTACTCCCTCTGTCTAGTTCCCAGTGGAGGTTGTCTACAAAGCCAACCAAAGATGCTTTGGTTCCAACTTCAGGCATGAAGCCAGACTGAAATGGATCATTTTGGACTCACAGCTGTCCATGGAGGCGAGGGTCAATTCTGTATCCAGGGCAGCTGTCTACCAACTCCATCTGGTACGCAGGCTGAGACCCTACCTGCCCGCGGACTGTCTCGCCAGAGTGGTGCATGCTCTAGTTATCTCCCGCTTGGACTACTGCAATGCGCTCTACGTGGGGCTACCTTTGAAGGTGACTCGGAAACTACAACTAATCCAGAATGCGGCAGCTAGACTGGTAACTGGGGGCGGCCGCCGAGACCACATAACACCGGTCTTGAAAGACCTACATTGGCTCCCAGTACGTTTCCGAGCACAATTCAAAGTGCTGGTGTTGACCTTTAAAGCCCTAAACGGCCTCGGCCCAGTATACCTGAAGGAGCGTCTCCACCCCCATCGTTCTGCCCGGACACTGAAGTCCAGCGCCGAGGGCCTTCTGGCGGTTCCCTCATTGCGAGAGGCAAAGCTACAGGGAACCAGGCAGAGGGCCGTACACTGTCCCTCCATACCTCTTGTTCAGAACAAAAACAAAAACAAAACAAAATTCAAGCCCAAAGTATATCCGGTTATGTGAAGGAGTCCCAATATAATTTGGAATAGCCCCACAGTTGCTTTGGAGGGCAGAAAGTCCCGAGCCACTTCCAACAAGGTGGTCTTTGCATGGATGTCGAAATCACTCAGTAACAACAGGCTGGGAAACTCCAACAACATGGGAAACTACCCTAGCTAGGTCACATAAAGAGCCTGTTATACAACAGAATCTCCCTTCTGTGCCCTCAAGAACAAAAACTAAATGATTCAAACAGGGCACTAGGTCAGGGTGGATGGAATCATGATAGACCACAGCAATTCTGCCTCCCTGCCTGCCCATACATGCACAGCCTCAGCTGATGGCTCTACAGAGAAACCTGGTACAGAGAGCTAAAATATGTTTACCCATCCACTTCTTCCAACCATGCTCTGCAATACATTCTAGGTCAGATCCTAGGAGGTCATATTTTACCACGTACTGACATGGAATTCGAAAACACCACCTCCAGACTGGAAGGACTGCCACTATACGCACAAGGACCTCGGTTGACAGGTGAATTGGAAGGAAAAAAGGTATACCATCCAGTTATCCTTCCCTCTCTGGGACTCTCTGTGAAAATGAAAATAGCAGTTTGCAAATTGTGCAACTCTTTTTTCTCTCTTGCTTAATTTAATTTAAAGTACAACACCCCCAAAATGGGGGGGATCAAGCATTCGAGATCATTATTCTTTTGAGATGAAACTAGATAGTAATCATCTTGTCATGAGTTTCTCTAATGATCTGCCACTTACAGACCAGACTGACAGGAGCCAACTCTCCTTATGCAATAGAGTATTTTGTAGGGCGGGCAAGCAACCATGTGCTCACCTTCAGAATGCATAGTATCCTTTAAGCTGTACGCTTAAAATAAACCCAAAGCAGGTTCTCCAAGCATTCAACTCAATGCTCAAAGGAACAAGGACTAATGGACACTGTGCCTTGCTGGGGTGCTGGGAAATGTAGCTCTGTGAGGGAGAACTGCAGTTCCCAGGATTCTTTTGGGGTATGTGCATTAGATGTGCTTTAAGCGTCTGGTATGAATCTGCCCACATACTCCATGTGCCTCATATGCAAGAGCATGCTGTCAGAAGACAGGCAACAGCTAGAAACCATTCTGCCTTGAGGATTTCCCATTTTTTCCTGACTCCAGCCCTCAGTAAAAGAGCTGGTTCCAGGCAAGTATGGGACAAGATGAAAAGGATGGAATTGAGGTAAGCGACAACACATCCGGACACTAGGCTAACAGCTGCTGGAAGGAGGATTCACTAAGTTCCTGACCGTCACCTTTGTGCACGGTCACTGAACATGCACTGCTACTTCCTTAGACCCCTTCCACATCTGCAGAGCCTATTGGTTCTTCACTAGGGTCCTACAAGTGAACATACAGTACAAAGTATTCCCCTGTCAAAGATGCTAGTCCTAGACAGATTTGTTCCATAAGTCTCCTTGGAGGTAGACCTCACAGGAGACTGAAACTGGAGCTTACCATGTGACGGGTGGTGGAGAGATGAAGGAGCACACCTGCTGATTGTGCATTTACTATTCCTACACAAAGATCTTCATGCACAACAGCTGAGGCACACAAAAGAACGGAGCATGAGTGTATCTGTGTACACTTGCCATAAACAGAAGGCTGGAACAGGAGTAGTTGGGGAAGAGAATCTGCTGAGCAAATTTAGGCCAGAGACAAGTTCTGGGGATTTCAGGTTAGTGTCATTTGGCGGTAGCTTTGGTAAGCCCTAATGTGATCTACTAGATTTTTTAAATGAATCCAGGGGCCAGGATCGGTACATCTTTAAACAAAAATGAACTCAGTGCTTTAGACATACAACTCTTAAGAAGCATAATCTACAATTAAGAGTCAATGTGCCTAAACATTAAAAAATAATAACAACATCACGTTTTTGAGTATTTCATCTAATAAAACTTTGCAGATAGCCAGTCATCTGTGCTGAGTAGTTTCAGTGGCTGGGTTGGAATTTTAGAAACACAAAACCACACTGATCTTCAGAATACAACATGTAGCATTTCACCCCATTTATCCTTTCACTGCCGCCAGGGGCTTCACTGTAACAGTATAACTACCACCATGAGCAGATGAAGTATAGTAGTTAAGAGCTTGTTGTTGTTGTTGTTGTTGTTGTTGTTGTTGTTGTTTAGTCGTTTAGTCGTGTCCGACTCTTCGTGACCCCATGGACCAGAGCACGCCAGGCAATTCTGTCTTCCACTGCCTCCCGCAGTTTAGTCAAACTTATAGTTAAGAGCTACCCTTAGCCAAACAGTTTTGAGTTCAAATTTCTTCTCAGCTATGCTATACATTCACTGGATGTGCCAAAGCAAACCACTCTTTCAGCTTCAGCTTCCTTTTTTCAGAGTTGCCGTAAAGATTACTGAAAAAATGTAGATGAAGCTCTAGGAACATAGTAAGTAACTGCCCCAAGCAGAGATTTAAACCTGTCAAGGTCTCCCACATTCAATTCCAGCACAGTATAAATTACATTATACAGGTCCTCAAGGCACTCCATGATCAACTTACATATTTGTTCTACTGGTGCGACTACACAGCATTTATATTGCAGTTTCTACAACTAAGTTAACTAACTTACTGTTAATTTTGTTGTGATCCCCAGAGGTCAAATGAACAGACTTGCTACAAAAGCTGAAAAAATGACTGTATTTTTGCATCAAATTCATGCATTCAAAAATGGAAAGCACAGGAGTTTTGAAGTCATGTAATTGCCAAATTCAGCTTCCTAAGAGTGTCCATTTAGGAATAAAACATTTCCAGTCCTTTCAAAGAATGAATAATTTTAAAAATGTAAGATTATATTATTTAAATAAGATTCAGTTTCAGTTATATTAAAAGATTAAAAGTTGTCCTTTAAACGAAATCTGCATGTAATATAAACATGTTAAGTATGCTGAATTAGTGGTAATTGGAGAACTTCAGCAAACCAAAGCAAAGTGGCTCACAGATTCCCACCCACCTCCTATTTTCTTACTATTAGGCCAGCAGGAAGAGAGCAGCCAAAATTACTTTATTATCCTGAATCCCAACTTATCATTAAGTACAAACTAGAATCGTATGTAAATCAGCTTTATAACCTACAGTTTGAAGCGGGCTTTTTTGAAAGTGACTAGTTTGTTTTACACCAAGATTCCTATCTGCTAAGATCCAGAGAAAGTGTAATATTTACAGTTCCTATGTGGAAAAGCACTCCCCCCCCCCAAAATAATTATCAGCCTAGCTTCTGGACACAGAATGCTGGACTATGGCCCTTCGCTCCAAATGATATTACTTACAGACTTTGCACATATACAAGAAAGCCAGTAAATTAATTTTCATAATCCCCACCTCATCTCTACAGGCAGATATAATTGAGTAGTGCAAAATACATGATCAGAGATCTTGGATTGTGCTTCAAGGTGGGATAATTTAGCTGCAAACCAATTTGTGTTCATTTGCTGCAGCAACTAAATCTTGTTCATAGAATATATGAATAACAAAATGGAAAAGTCAATGTACACCAGTGATTTTTAAAGGGCTCTAGTCTTAATGACTTACATCAACAACATTTAAAGTAATTCACATTTGCCCTTATGTTTGGGAAGATGTTACAGAAAGTGTGCAGCCAATGCCTGCTGAAAGCTCAGAAACCAGAAAGAAGCTGAGTAAGATTTCTGCTATCAGACTTGCCATTTAAGAATATAAGAAGAGTCCACTGGAGCAGGTTGATGCTCCATCTAGTCCAGCATCCTGTTCTCATAGCAGCCACAATATGTGGGAAACCTCCAAGCAGGGCCTATTTCAGACATTTACTCCACCTTGGATGCATCTTTCTAATCCACTTATTATGTGGTCTGGAAAGAATGGCAGAGAAAATTGGTACCTATCTCTTCCCCTCTGACACCTATTGCATACAATGCTAGCTTAAAAAAAAATAATAATACAGATTTCTGGAAACTAGTAGAAGGCTTGGACAAAAAAGGGTAATATAGACTGAAGGGCTTTTGGATTGACTTTTATGTTACTTTTATGTTATAAAAGGTAAAGGTACCCCTGCCCGTACGGGCCAGTCGTGTCCAACTCTAGGGTTGTGCGCCCATCTCACTTAAGAGGCCGGGGGCCAGCGCTGTCCGGAGACACTTCCGGGTCACGTGGCCAGCGTGACGAAGCTGCTCTGGCGAGCCAGCACCAGCACAGCGCACGGAAACGCCGTTTACCTTCCCGCTAGAAAGCAGTACCTATTTATCTACTTGCACTTAAGGGTGCTTTCGAACTGCTAGGTGGGCAGGAGCTGGGACCGAACGACGGGAGCTCACCCCACAGCGGGGATTCGAACCGCCGACCATGCGATCGGCAAGTCCTAGGCGCTGAGGTTTTACCCACAGTGCCACCCGCGTTCCTACTTTTATGTTACTTAAGTACAATTTAGGCTAGATTACCCGGGAGTGGTTGCAAGCACATTAGTGGTTTTATTTTCTTTAAAAAATCCAAATTACAATCTGCCAGCCCATTAACAAGGTTTGAACTTCTGATCTAGAATTCTATTCTAAATGTTATGGGTCTAATCTCAAATATATACAACAAACTAATAGAAATTTCAACAGGAACCGTTGGCCGGTAAACATTATGAGAGACGGATTTAGGTTGGCAAGACCCAATGGCAAGTTATATGTAATACGTAATAGTTTTGTTGTATTTTCCAGTTGTCACACAGACCATGCATATATTCTCGTTCAACATAGCAGCTTCAAAGTTTGAACTTCTAGCTAAGCAAAGTCTCTTTCACTGACCTTGGTGATTTGTCTTTTAAGAGAAGACATACATTTATAATTTACATCAGGTGTGGAATGATATTTTGACCTGTGCTATCCTAGTACATAACTTTTTATTTTGTTTTATTTAAGTGAGTGTGCTCAATTTTATACCCATCACAATACCCAGCTTCTCTTGGCACAGATTTTTTTCTTATTTGCACAGCTCTGAAAATAAGCTGCCTCTAGCCTAGCCTAGTTCTTTCATGTTTTGGATTTCTCATTTCCTCTCTCCTTCCACAGAAACCACGCACAGGATTTCTAGAACAGTTCTTCCATGGCTATGATTCTAAAAGTCTGTCCATTCTTTCAGAACCCTGACAATTTCAGCTTATATTTTAAGAAAGGACATTTCCAGATCTCTTGGTTCCACAAACAAGGGTGGAAAGGTTCTGTAAAATAAACTATTATTAGTATTATTACCCCTTCCATCTCGCTGGGTTTCCCTGAACAGGGCTGCCTTCAGATGTTTTCTAAAAGTTGTGCAATTCTTTATCTCCCTGACATCTGATGTGAAGGCGTTCCACAGGGAGGGCGCCACTACCGAAAAGGCCCTCTGCCGGGTTCCCTGTAACTTTACTTCTCACAGGGAGGAAACCGCCAGAAGACCCTCAAAAGTGAACCTCAGTGTCCAGGCTGAATGACGGAGGTGAAGAAACTTCTTCAGGTATACTGGGCTGAGGCCATTTAGGGCTTTACAGGTCAGCACCAACACTTTGAACTGTGCTCAGAAACGTACTGAGAGCCAATGTAGGTCTTTCAGGAACGGTGTTATATGGTCTCGGTGGCCATTCCCAGTCACCAGTCTAGCTGCCGCGTTCTGGATTAATTGCAGTTTCTGAGTCACCTTCAAAGGTAGCCCCACGTAGAGCGCATTGCAGTAGTCCAAGCAGGAGATAACCAGAGCATGCACCACTCTGGCGAGGCAGAAGTATGTAAAAAAATGATTTAAATCAAGTCTTACTGATTAGTGATTTAAATCGTGATTTAAATCAATTTATTTAAATCAAATCCACCCTGGCTGGAAGTTTATGATACAATACATTTTTCAATGCCTACATCCAAAGTAGTTTACATGGTACCCCCTGACATTGTTTAATTATAACAGCTATCATCCCCGATCTTTAGTCATGCTAGCGGGGCTTATGAGATTTTTATTTTACAACATCTGGAAGGCATCCCATTGGCTAGCCCTGCCCTGGTTATTCAAAACACAAGTATAAGCCTTTGTTAGTGAACATGAAACCACAAATAAACCAAGTTAAGTACCCTACAGAAAACAAAACAGATAATACTTGTGATTTTGCTAGAAATATCACTTTACCTTAAAGATCTCAAAATGCACAGGGCAAACTGCAAAGCATGCATTTGCAGCAGTGCGTAATTACGTAAATGGTGGCTATCGTGTTGGAGATTAAAGGGCGATGGGATAGTTCAGTTATGGGATTATACAGTTAACGGAATTGTTTCACGGACCAAATTAATGAGTCAAACTTTAGTAAAGCATTGGTGTCTCTTCTCATTTAGAGAGGCTTATGATGCTAAAAAAAGTTTATTGAAGAACCCAGCAACTCAACCCATCATTCATATTTTCAAATACTGAAACATGAGCATGTTTTTTCTCAAACCATAAGACAAGTTATCTATAGTCATATCTCTAACAGTATATAGGAAAATGTCCATGAAGTGTTTGTCTGAACATCATTCTCTATTGTGAGATAGAACAATAACCATTTATTTAAAAGAAGAAGATTCCATTTCTAGTTCTGGAATCGACTAAGTAGCTGGTAATCAGTATGAAATCACATACTTGCTAAGAGTTTATTACATTTATTAGCTGATTTTCTGAACAATCAACTGCACACAAATCAACATACAAAAATAGAAGTCCTTTATTTCTTTTGCCTTAGTACTTATTTCTTCTGCCTTTGAGGCAGATAAATCCAGGGCAGCTAAGCCAGTCATAACAGAATACTTAGCCAAGTCACTGATCAAGTAATGGCAGCACTCCTTCCATAACAGAAACGAGTAGCTGTTTTATGAAATCTGGAGCAAAAACAAACATGCTGGTTTATAACTGTCTTGTTTTTAACAACTTGCCTAGGAGTCATAGGTGACCAGGAATGCAGACTACCAGCCTCTCTTAAAGGCTAGTAAAAAAATGTGCAGGCTAGTAACTGGTCTCATCACCTCCTGGCAAATAGAAGGGGACGAAATGGAGGAAGACATCGCCTTGCCAACAAAGGTCTGTATAGTGAAAGCTATGGTTTTCCCAGTAGTGATGTATGGAAGTGAGAGCTGGACCATAAAGAAGGCTGATCGCCGAAGAATTGATGCTTTTGAATTATGGTGCTGGAAGAGACTCTTGAGAGTCCCATGGACTGCAAGAAGATCAAACCTCTCATTCTGAAGGAAATCAGCCCTGAGTGCTCACTGGAAGCACAGATCCTGAAGCTGAGGCTCCAAGACTTTGGCCACCTCATGAGAAGAGAAGACACCCTGGAAAAGACCCTGATGTTGGGAAAGATTGAGGGCACAAGGAGAAGGGGACAACAGAGGAGGAGATGGTTGGATAGTGTTCTCGAAGCTACCAGCATGAGTCTGACCAAACTGCGGGAGGCAGTGGAAGACAGGAGTGCCTGGCGTGCTCTGGTCCATGGGGTCACGAAGAGTCGGACATGACTAAACGACAACAACAAGTAACTTGTGTGCTTATTTCCAAGACTGGGTTCATGCAAAACTCAAATCAATTTTCAAATTGCAGTACTGTAACTAGATGAATGATGAACTATAAGCTTCTAAATCTCTCATCAAATCTCTGTGCTCATGGCAGAATTTTCCTAAAAGCCCTGGCTGTCCTTAAATCTGATACCATGAGTCAACAGTAACATTCCTGATCTAAATTTCTGCTACTATATTGGGGCCTGCTAGCCTCAGCATGTGCTTTATAAAGCACCAAGAACTAAGGTTTGCAGTGAATTTGGTTGCTGTTAACATGCTGCTAACATGTGAGAGTGAGAACAAGGCACTCATTCAATAAGGGGCATCAAAAGAGCCTAAATAATTCAGAAAAAGCCACTGATATTAATTGCTGTACAGTAAGTTTGTTCAAGAAGCCTTGGTATAACAATACCAAGCTGCCGCATACACCCCAGATCAAGTAAATCAATAAAAATACTTATTAATTTACCCACTAAATTTGATTTATCTGACCCCCACTAACATGAAGCCTGCCCCCCCAACATAAATCCTGGCTACGCCCATGAATAATAACTAACTGGGGAAAACAACTACAATACATTAATAAACAGGGAACATAAAAGGAAGAGAGGAAAGCTGTTATAGGAGAGAGAACTGAATGTAAAAGGATACGGGAGGTGAGATGAAAACAACTGGAGATAATAAGGTATAAGGAGAATGGGAGAAGAAATTACAGGGGCTGAGTAAAATACGTTCAGAGGTGTCAGGGGTTCAGGAGCAGAGGCAAGGGCAAGGGAGGAAACAGAGAGCGAGGGGGAGGAGGCAGAAGAAAAGATGAGTGATGACGACGACCCGAGATCTCCGAGTCTTTCCAGTGAATCAGAAGATTCACAGAAAGGAGCACCAGTGGCCAGGGCAAGGGGGGAGCCTAGGGGGACACCCCAGGAAGATAGAGCCAGAGGGGACTCAGAGGGGAGCAGTTGGAAATCGGGACCAGCGTCACCGCCAGAGAGCAGGGAAGAGGAAGGGCGCCAGGGATCAAGCGCTGGCAGCTCACAACAGGGGGGAGGGCACGAGTCAGGAGTGGCCACACCTCCATCGGGGAGCGAAGAAACGGTCAGACGGAAGGTGGAAGGTTGGGCGCGCGCGCCAAGTTCAAATGCACAGGAAGGTGGCGCAGTAGGCAGCCCGGAAAGGGAGCCAGGTCCTAAAGCCCGCCGAAAGGAGGGAGAAGAGTCAGGGGGGTCAGCATCAGCGTCAGAGGAATCCCGGAAGGAAGAGACCCCGGGGGGCAGAGGGACCCAGAGAAGAACAGTCAGGCGGAAAAGGTGGAGCAAGGCTAGGATATTAAGTTGGTGTACAAGGGGCAGAGACTCAGATGGAGCTTCGCCGATCTAACCATTAGACGTAGGGTTGCACGCAGCAGCTTGAGAATGGAAACTGTAACTCAATAAAGACTTTTATTTAATGATCGCTGGCTAGCGTGATCCTCTGTGAGCTAGGATCTGGAAGCAACTCTGACAAGAGGCATGTCAGGATGTGAAGGGAAAATATATATTTAAAAAAACCTTCTCTGCTTAGAGCCTTTGGATCAGCAAATTTGGGAGGTTGAGCCACATGTCTGTACAGTGGTACCTCTGGTTACGAACGCTTCTGGTTACGAATGCTTCAGGTTGCGAGCTCCGCTAACCCAGACGTAGCTGCTCCTGGTTGCGAACTTTGCCCCAGGATGTGAATGGAAATCATGCACACAGCAAGAGGCCTCATTAGCAAAAGCACACCTCAGGATAAGAACAGTTTCAGCTTAAGGACGGACCTGCGGAATGAATTAACTTCATAACCAGAGGTACCACTGTACTGAGATTCTGGGAAACTACGGAACTCCTTCCACAATGAAAATTTTGAGGCAAAGAATTTAGATATCAGTAGACAGGGATGTCAGCAATTTCCAGCTGATTATGCCAAATTCTGACTCCATCTGTTTCCATTCTGTGATTGGCTCTACCCCTGCACCACCACTTTGTGATTGGTGGTCCTCAGTAATTTTCAACCATCTCAAGTTGACCCTAGTGGTAAGAAAGTTTGAGAATCCCTGCTCTAGGGCATCAGAAAGTTTTCTGATGCAAGTTATCCTATGCAAATTTCCAGATGATTTTTCTAATTCAAATATTCCTGGAAAACCCACATCACTGGTACTGGGTTAAATAGGCAATGAGAGCAATGAGGCAAGGAGTTCACATTGCTACTGAAGCAAATAGTTGCTCATACTGTGGAGCTGATTTGGAGGGGAAGGTTTTATAAGGCCTGTTACTGGCCCATTTGCTTGTGAGATTAGTGTGGGGTTAGTTAACAGTCAAGCCCCCTTGGATCAAAAAGTTTAATCTGTCTGGTTAACAGATGAGAGTGCTGGTGGGTACAGGCACTAAGACACTAAGTTATCCCCATTCAAGATCTTTCCTAGAAGAGTCTCTGTACCTTTAGAGCAGAGACTCCTTCCTCAACTCCAAGCTTAGCAGGAGATTATAATATTGTTCCTCAGTGTGCTTCCAAGCATAGGGTGGCACAGAAGGTCCCAAACATTCTGCCTATGGCTTGGAAGGGATATATTAACTTTCACATCATACTGATCACAGACAAGTGCCTCCACAGTGCAGAGACAAGATCTCACCATTCTGGGACAAAGTCCTGGCAAGTATAAATTTTGGCTGATTACAAAGACCAGCCAACATTTAGGAACTATTAAATCCAGGTCTTCAACAAAAGCAAGCCATAATCTCTAACCCAGGGTGGGGAAACATTTTCAGCCCAAAGGCCACATTTCTTCATCAGTAACTTTTTTAGAGCTGCATGGAAAATATTTTTAAAGTGTTCGTCTGAAAAGAAACAGTCTGAGAACTTGGATTCAAAGACAATAGAATATATGTGAGAAGCCAGAGGACCAAGTCACAAATGTACACGTCTCTAACTTTTGAAAGTTGGCAGCCTATCACAGTAAATAAGAGGAATGTTTGAGTAGGAGATGAATAATGAATGTGCTCTGAACACAACTGGAGTGTTTACAGTAGTAAACTAATTTGCACTGCTCCAACTGTTCTAACAAAATCAATAGCAGAAAGTGTCAAAAAAATAAAAGCTTTATGTGCAATTACAGCAATATAAATATTGATGCACAAAATATAACACATCTATCCACTAGATGATCAAACCTTCTTTTGGACAGCCTCCATGAGACGCACCATAAGAACTTCCAAACCAAATGCATCAAACCTCTTCATTGCTTCCTGTTTTGTTTATTTTCCAACCATGCAAGGGACTACCTGCTACTCTTATTCTCTTACTAAAGAAGTAGCTATACAAATCTCTACAAGGAGACTAAGTAAGGCCTGCATGTGCCTGCCAGAATCAAATTGCAAACCCTAAATTATATAAATAAAAAGGCAGTATAAGTGCAGTATATGATATGATATTGTTTTTATATTTCCTTTCAGTCCAGAAGAATCACCAATAAAATACACACCACAATAACACCAGGATTGCTTCTGCAGCGCATGGTACAGTTCTGACAGTATATAAACCAGTAGTGCCTGAAGAGCACACATGTTAAGCAGTGAGAGTGATAAATTTAAGAACTGGGAAGAAAATCAGAAATGAATTACCCCAGATCAGAAAACTACCCTTCATGGGCAGGGCCCAAATCCTGTCCAATTTCAAAAATGGCTCATAACAGGCTCACCCCAGAATCAACAAGTCCTTCCTGCCACCTGTCTCTCCCCTTTCTCAGAAAGTGTCATTGCAAAAAAAGGAGGGGCCAATGGCAGGGAATACTGTAGAAATACTATCTTTACGAGTAGAGGTAATGTTTGAGACCCAGGTGCCCATCAAGAGGATCCATTACTATCAGGGAATATGAGAGGCTGTGTCACCAATGCCTCCCACTCCAGCAACAAAGAGGATATTGAGAACTCTATTTCCCAGGCTCCCCCAGCAACAATGGAAATCCCCTCTAGCATCCAGGCCTTTAAAAATATAGTATCTCTGGCACTGCTGAAATCTTCTACCCTACCCTTCCTGACACCATTAGTAATGGTAGGTTTGGGGGGGAAAGGGCTGGAGAAACCAGGGCTGAAGGGGTACAGTGGAACCTCGGTTGCTGAATGTAATCCGTTCCAGAAGACAGTTCGACTTCTGAAATGTTCGACAACTGAGCATACCTGTCAACTTTCAGATTTGAAAATAAGGGATCAGCAGCCTCACCTGTCCCGGGGACAGTCTACAGGATATCTAACAATCCGGGATAGCAGCGGGAAGCAGCGGAAAATGGCGCTGGAATAAGGGAATTTCCGGCAAAAAAGGAAAGGTTGACAGCTATGCAACTGAGGCACAGTTTCCGGTTGTCAAATTCCTTTTTAAAAATGGAGAAAAGCGTCTCGGAAGCCGTTCAACTTCCAAGGCGTGTTCGAAAATGGAAGCATTCACTTCCAGGTTGTCGGCATTCGGGTTTCGAATTCTTCAGCTTCCGAAGCATTCAACAACCGAGGTTCCACTGTACTTCACTGAGCCTTGTCATTCTGAACTCTCTCAAATAATTCTTGGAAAGGACTCCAGTTTCTGCAAGAAACTAGAGAAACAGGGAACCAATTGCAATGCGGCATGGTTGTGGAGCAGCCCACCTTTCACTGTTTTAACTACTTGTGAAACAAATAGTTTTCCCACTTTTCTTTATGTGTCACTAATGGGAACATTATTTTACAGGAAAGTAGGATACATTGCTGGGACGGGGGTGGCGCTGTGGTCTAAACCACTGAGCCTCTGGGCTTGCCAATCAGAAGGCTGGCAGTTCGAATCCCTGCGACAGGGTGAGCACCCGTTGCTCAGTCCCAGCTCCTGCCAACCTAGCAGTTCGAAAGCACGTCAGAGTGCAAGTAGATAAATAGGTACTGCTCCGGCGGGAAGGTAAACAGCGTTTCCGTGTGCTGCTCTGGTTTCGCCAGAAGCGGCTTAATCATGCTGGCCACATGACCTGGAAAAACTGTCTGCGGACAAACATCGGCTCCCTCGGCCAGTAAAGCAAGATGAGCACCACAACCCCAGAGTCGTACGCGGCTGGACTTTACTGTCAGAGTCTGAGGGTACATTGCAGGAAGGAAAGATTCAAGGATGTGTAACAAGGTAAGATAATAAATATGAGCATAGTGTTTTTTCTGTTCTGGCACCTCAAATACACTAGGCATTTGGCTCGTTTGACCTTTGCAACACTTCTGTTACTCCAAAGAAGTTTAAATCAGGAAAACAGTATGGATCTGTGCACGCTTTATCAGCAACACAGATAATAAACTAGTTGTACATAAGCTCCACTATTCTAAGCAGCCCTGTGCCAACCTGACAGAAGTCCAAACCTGAGAAGATTCTGTTAGACTGAAGTCTGGGGATTAGAGAAGCTAGTGACTTGGAAGTTACATCTGTTGCGACAATTTTTAAGATGCTACTTCAGGGGTCAGCAAACTTTATCAGCAGGGGGCCGGTCCACTGTCCCTCAGACTTTGTGTGGTGCAGGACTATATTTTGAAGGGGGGGGGGATAAACGAATTCCTATGCCCCACAAATAACCCAGACATGCATTTTAAATAAAAGGACACATTCTACTCATGTAAAAACACGCTGATTCCTGGACCATTTGCGGGCTGGATTTAGAAGGTGATTGGGCTGGATCCGGGCCTTAGTTTGCCTACCCATGTGCTACTTAAACACAAAAGCAGAATCCAAACACACAAATGACGTCTAAAAACATATGCCTGAAATTAGCAGAGGGAAAATGCTGCCCTTGAAGTCATAAATCTGCCCCCTCAGTGAGGTTCTTAATGAGTCTTGGCAAGGCAGGTGCCCTGCTGTCTTGGACATGAAGTTCAGCACAAGACTCTGCTTGCAAATACAGCCTAAGACAGGCCTGGCAATGTGCATACAATGCTGCAATAGGGTAGAGCACACATCTGCATTACACCACTGCTAGGCAAAATGAAAGGTGAACTATTTTATTATTACGACACGTTTAATTATTCACTTCTTTTTAAGTGGTGCTGTGGGAATCAATGCCAACATTCACTTGAAGTTCTGCAGGTACACTGCTGATGCCTTCCTGCAACTTGCCCTTTAGTAATACAAAGGAACAAGTGATACCTGGAACAAAGTGTTGCAACATGAGATGCTCCTCTTTAGGGACCTCCAGTCCCACACCTTCTCATTTTCTTTTTCTAAACAATATATTACTTATTTTCTGCATACATTATATAATAATGAACAAACAGAAAATGGAAAAATAAACCGTGTCCAGGGATGAATTCCAGTCTACACTCATTTCCACAGTTCCACAGTGAGTCCAGAGGGAAAGAGAATTTGAATGCCCAGTCCAGGTTAAAACAGATTTTTGCTAATACTTAAATCCTTCATCCAATGCAAAGCCCTGCATAGTCATCACTGCCTTCATCCTCTCTCTAAGAATCTACATAATGCTGGTACTAGTGTCAAATCCCACCCTTCCAGGTCTAGGTTTCTCTCTCTCTCTCCCTCCCTCTCTCTCTCTCTCTCTCTCTCTCTCTCTCTCACACACACACACACACACACACTAATCAACATTCTCTGCCCACTGAACATGCTGAGCACTCCAAGGACTGGTTTTTTTTTAATTTTTAAAAAAGTGATGGGGAGGAAAATATGCCAAAAGTGTTTTTATACTTTTGCAAATCTCAAGATACTCCAAGCCTAATGATACCTCCTCCTTCTGTGTGGTTACTCTTGTTCTGGCTACATAAGCAAGTAAAGCAACAGCACTTGCAGTATCAAACTGGGTAAGAATATAGGGAGATAATGATAACAGTAAGGCATGACTTCCATAAGACACCAATGGTCAATATCTAGAACAGAACAGTTCTCACAAAATCCTTTCTGAATGAGTTTTTACTAATGTTATGCTAATGACATTTAAACTGCAACAATTTGAGGAAGTATTTATGTACAATAGGCCCCCAGCTGGCTCTAATCTCACCATTTATCAAAAACAAGTAATCAGGAGGAGATTTGCAAGCTAACTGGATGCAACTACTCATCTCACAGTACTTAATACAACCCTCATTGAACACAAAGATGCGGATACAGATTGGTAGTAGCATTCACAATACATGCTGGAAATAATTTGTATTGCTGGAAATAATTCATAAAACGACATCATCAATACTGGACTAATTTTTTAAGTGTTTTCATTCCAATTTATTAATGAAGTAAAAATGTTGTACAGGCTGACTCTCCAGAATTAATGGAAAGCCCAACACTTGACAATTCAATTCAACTTAATCCCCAGGAAATTAGCCCCATGACTTTTGTGTCTCCAATATAGTACAGGAGCTCCTCTGTACCAGACATTAAGGTATGCCAGTATACATGCACTGAGCTGCGGTAACTTTTTTCTGAAGGTTATGAAGGTTATGTGCCTTTATACAAAGAGATAAAGCTTTTCACAAAAAATAGCTAAATTTCATCCAGTCTGTGGCTTGATATTTTACAGCACGGTCATATTCATATTGTAAACTGCTTTGAGGTTTTTTCTACAATCAAGTGGTATATAAATTTTATGAAATTAAAAAAAAATTAATATCTACTCAGAAGTAGGTTTCATTGAGTTTAAAATACATGGGTAAAAGAATGCAGTGGTTGTGTAATTTCTGCCAAGTCATCAAGGAGTGGGGGGATATACAAACTGGCAATTTGCATGGGAGATTAAACCACAATTAAAATAAGCTACAGTTTAATGTGAATGAACAACAAGCTGATGCACACTGCTGAAAGCCAAGGCACTTCACTTTCCCCCTAAACTTCCCACAATCCCAGGGAAAGAGCAATAGTCTGACTTGTCGTGTTTATTTCTCCCAGATAAACTCACAAGAAACAAGTCAAGATGAGCCGTTGTCTTCTGCTCATGGTTTGCTTGGAAAGAACAGACAGCACAGCTGCAACAGAAGCAGGAGCAGATAAGGAGCCAAGCGCCCAAGATTTCAGCAGCTGTTTCACATTAAACCAGAGTTTATTTTAACTATGGTTAAAGGTAATATGCAAACTGAGTTTTCATGTAGCATTCTCTGGGCTTTTTAACCTGTATTTTTTCGTGTGAGACGTGTGTTTTACACTGAGCTCAGGTTCTGGGCAACAGGTTATTATGAACACTGTGAATTATACCTTTATAACTTGAAAAAGTTTGTACTGGTGCTGAATAACTGGCATGTATCAGCAAGTTTTAGTCACCCAGCAACTGTATAAATCATATCCTAGCTTATTACTACAGCTCTAGTAGCAAAGCAATGCATTATGTTGTAGCATCATCAAGGGAACAGAATCTATTCAATTCATGTCACAGACTACACTGATGCCCTTTGGCAAGGAATTCTGCACATCAGTTAACACAGTGACAAATAGATAAAACAAGGGCCTCATTTCCAAGGGTCAGTTGGGTATGTCTGTTGAACAGACTACTATGGCATAATACTGGAAAGGAGAAGGGAAGAAAAGCTCCATTGCAGGGGTATGGAATCTGTGGTCTTTAAGCTGCTGAACCACAACTCCCATCATCCCTGGCCATTGGACATGCTAGCTGGAGCTGATGGGAGCTGGAGTATGACGTCTGGAGGACCACAGATTCCCTCTCCCCTGCTGTACTGGGATACCACAGTGCCAATATCTGACTGCTGGGGGAAGAGCTCACACTCGTATAAGAATTGCAATGAGCCTCATTAGAGCAGTACTCCCTTCATATAGAGCAGCGGTTCTCAACCTGTGGGTCCCCAGATGTTGTTGGACTACAACTCCCATCATCCCTGAGCTCTGGCCTTGCTAGCTAGGGGTGATGGGAGTTGTAGTTCAACAACATCTGGGGACCCACAGGTTGAGAAAGGATGATATAGAGACACAAATGTACCATTCCCCTCCCCCAATGCTTCTAACGAAACATGGAATGTGACATCAGTGGAAAGGAATGTGTAAATACTATTAGTAAGCATTCAACTTTTTTTTTACCCTTTCTATGATATTCCATGTAATTTACTTTGCTTTGTCCAATTAGGGCTCATTTTATATAGTAATAAAAATAAAGGACCCCTGGATGGTTAAGTCCAGTCAAAGGCGACTACAGTGGTACCTCGGGTTACATACGCTTCAGGTTACATACACTTCAGGTTACAGACTCCGCTAACCCAGAAATAGTACCTCGGGTTAAGAATTTTGCTTCAGGATGAGAACAGAAATCGTGTTCCGGCGGCGCGGCAGCAGCAGGAGGCCCCATTAGCTAAAGTGGTGCTTCAGGTTAAGAACAGTTTCAGGTTAAGAACGGACCTCCGGAACGAATTAAGTACTTAACCTGGGGTACCACTGTATGGGGTTGCAGCGCTCATCTCACTTTCAAGCCGAGGGAGCCAGCATTTGTCCACAGGCAGCTTTCCGGGTCACGTGGCCAGCATGACCAAACCGCTTCTGGGGCAACAAAACACCGTGATGGAATATATAGTAATATATAGTAATATCTTCAACCATTAACAATGATTGTAAGCAATGGGATAGATTAAATCTAAGTTGTTATTTTAATCAATGTCAATTTCTGAGCACATTTTTTTTTAAAGCCTCAGCAGCAAAACTGTTACACACCTTTTACCATCAACAGACCCACACAGGTGCACCAACCAATTCCAATGCATGTCTTGCATCACAGAATGCATACAAAAACAAGCCCTGTTTGTGTTTAATATTATAGCCCTTAACTGCAAGAACAGGCATGAAACACCCACGTACGAAAGCACAGCCAAGAGCTGCTATTATGCGCTACCACCTGTAAAATATTGTTGAAACAGTGCACGCTGCATCACAAAATCTGCTCCTTCTCCAATAAAACACCACAGAGGTGCAGATAAGCCAAAAAATCAATCTTTCCAACAGTCAAGGCAACCTAGAATGAAAATTATAATTGTAAGTGCCAGGAATCCCTTTAAAGAAAGGTATAAATCCCTTAGGATGCACATTTACATCAACACAATCCACTTTACCAGTACTAAATACTTCCCAGTAGTAACGGAAGAAGTGAGAGCACTGCTCCATCGATGGCTTACTCTTTAAAAGAAAACAAAATTAGAGTTCGGCAGCACTAAAAAGAAGATCTATTGATAGTGGCTTGCTGCTCAGGCAGCTATTGCCCAGACAGCTCATGTATACCTGAAGGGTATACATCATTCAGCCCCCATCATTCAGCCCGGACACTGAGATCTAGCGCCGAGGGCCTTCTGGCGGTTCCCTCATTGCGAGAAGTGAGGTTACAGGGAACCAGACAGAGGGCCTTCTCGGTAGTGGCGCCCACCCTGTGGAACACCCTCCCTTCAGATGTGAAGGAAATAAGCAGCTATCCTATCTTTAAAAGACATCTGAAGGATGTTCAGGGAAGTTTTTAATATTTAACACTGTACTGTTTTTAACACTTGATTGGGAGCCGCCCAGAGTAGCTGGGGAAACTCAGCCTGATGGGCGGGGTATAAATAATAAATTATTATTATTATTATTATTATTATTATTATTATATTTGGTAAATCAGTCGTCATCATCTTGCTACTCCAGGTACACTTGGAAAACATCACACAATACTGGCAAATATGCAAACCTTCCACCTAACCTTCCACCTACCCTTGGACCAAGCAAGTTCCATGCCTTCAGAAGCACAAGGCTTGTCTACTGGGAGGAGAAAGCGCTCACACCTTAGAGCAGCCTTCCACAACCTGGTGTCCTCCTGTCATTCCTTGCCATGCTCACTGGGGCTAACAGCAGTTGTAGTGCAAATCATCCAGAGAGCCCTAGTTGCCTTGGAGACTCAAAATAAGACAGATCACAGCCATCGGTCTCCCACCAAGCATGGGTGCTTAAAACAGCACTGATGCTCCTGGTCAAAACTAGCTTTGGAGTAAAAAATCTGGCCCTACATTCTTTAAATATTGGCACCATTCCCATGTGCACCCTCTCAGCAACAGCGCTTAACAATGCCATCAATTCACAATTACTGAGCAATAGCAGCACAGATAAGTATTTTTGGTGGTTAAACTACAGAGGGAATATCCCTCTCTAAGCTTTTTATCAGTTTTGCCTACATTTGAAAATGGAAAACATAAAATGTTTTATTTTAATTAATTTTATATTCCTTATATCATTTTTTAGCAGATTATGAAACACTTAGACTTAGAGCAGGCACGTCCAAAGTCCGTTTTGGAGGCTTAATGCAGACCGCCGGTCAGTTTATTTCCTGGGGTAGGATCCTAAAAAAAAAAAAAAATCCTAAAAAAGGTCAACAACTTTGGTTGGCCCTTCACTTCATCGAATTTGGACACCACTGACTTAGAGCCTTCTACCCCCTACACAACTGCATAGGAACAAAAGCATATGTAAAAAGAACATAAAATTGCAGATTTTGAAAACCATTGACCAATTTACACATACAATTGCTCTATTAAGGTAACTATTACCACTTTGACATTACAGAAGACAAAGGGAAAGGTTATGGATTAGCAAGTGGGTTGTGGGGTTCTGGGGCACAGTGGGTCTGGGCAGGCATATATAAAGGATACAGCTGGCAGAAAATGGGATAAGCACAAAGAACCCATCAGAAAATCCTTAGCTGAAAAAGCATTAAGCTTTTACTTCCAAACCCGTTTCTCAGCACTTATCAAGAATTCTGCTAGCACAAATATAGCATGTCCCTTTCAAATTTTAGAAGACATGAAGGGGTCCTCATAGGGAGTGAGGACCCACCAATAAGGTCAAGTGGCCTTTCCTGGCCCTGTCCTGACATCTACATGTTATGTGTGGACCTCTGCAGGTGGAAAGTCTATACAGCTATGGGCTTCTCCAAAAACCAGAACCCTGATCATGGAATACTGCAGCTCCGAGGGGAGCCTATGCAGATAAACCGCTAAGCTATGGGTAGGCAAACTAAGGCCCAGGGGCCGGATCCAGCCCAATCACCTTCTAAATCCAGCCCACAGACGGTTTGGGAATCAGCATGTTTTTACATGAGTAGAATATGTCCTTTTATTTAAAATGCATCTCTGGGTTATTTGTGGGGCCTGCCTGGTGTTTTTACACTAACAGAATGTGTGCTTTTATTTAAAATGCATCTCTGGGTTATTTGTGGGGCCTGCCTGGTGTTTTTACATGAGCAGAATGTGTGCCTTTCTTTAAAATGCATCTCTGGGTTATTTGTGAGGCATAGGAATTCGTTCTCCCCCCCTCCCCCAAAAATATAGTCCGGCCCCCCACAAGGTCTGAGGGACAGTGGACTGGCCCCCTGCTGAAAAAGTTTGCTGACCCCTGGTTTAAAGTCACAGACAACAGGTACTGAGCATAAATAGAAGGACGAACAAGAATGTGTTCATTATTCTCCAACTGACAAATTACTAAATGGGAAAACAGGAAACTGCCTTATACCAAGTCAGAACATTTGTCCATCTTGCTTGATTATAAGGTGGTACCTCGGGTAACAGACGCTTCAGGTTACAGACTCCCCTAACCCAGAAATAGCACCTCAGGTTAAGAACTTTGCTTTAGGATGAGAACAGAAATTGTGCTCCGGCGGTGTGGCAGCAGCCGGAGCCCCCATTAGCTAAAGTGGTGCTTCAGGTTAAGAACAGCTTCAGGTTAAGAACGGACCTCCAGAACGAATTAAGTACTTAACCCGAGGTATCACTGTAGTCTTATCATAATGATAAGCAACTGCTCTCTAGAGTTTCAGATCAGAAGAATAATTCCCAGCCTTAAGTGGAGATCCCAGTGACTGAACCTGGGATCTTTTGCGTGTAAAGCATGAGTTCTCCCATCCAGCTACAGTCATACAACTATCATTTATATTAATCAGAAATTAAAGCGGTACACTGTCAGTGATGACAAGTAAGTGATGAGAACATTTTTCAAGAACTGGGTATCAAGCATTAATAGAAAAATATCAGATCCAAACATGTTTCAATCTACAGCTCTCTTCATTATTCTTAATATCATTAAGGACTTTTAAGATGAGTGGAAGGATAATTAGCCTCATCAAACCTTAGAAGTAGCCTAGTCAGGTTTGTAGAGTTAGGTTCTTGGTGAGAGGGGGAGTTCTCTTTAATAGAGAAGTGTATTAAAAATTGTTTCAAACACTTGGCCTTCTTAATGGTTGTGGCCCACTTTTATTATAGTTTGGTGGGTAGAATTAGATTTCTCAACAAGATCATTGCATATACATATATTTCCAGGTAGCATGGGGATTAAATCAAATCTTCACTTAAAGAAAAACTTGTTTTGAAATGGAAACCAAACCACATTTTCCCCAGCATTTGTACAGGAATCAAAATGCCTTCACACCAACTGCCTGTCATGTTGAATACAGCTAAATTTGCAATAATAGTTTTCCAACTCAGGAAAGACTTGCAACCTGAGATACATGTCGCGTGTGCATGTATGTTTCATATTTCATGTGTTCTTTTGCATGTGTTTTAGTGTGTTTTTTCTATTATTTTAGCTTGTTTGTTAGAACCTGTTTGCTCAATCCCTCCCCCCCCCCCCGCTATAACCTGAACCAATGAATTTTGGATTAGATAACTTATGCCACGAAATTTGACTGGGGGAGGGTGAGTCTACTGATTCTTCTGGACCTTTTACAGCTTCTGATGCCATTGACCATAATAGCCTTTCTGGTGCGACTCTCTAGGATGAGACTTGGAGGCACGGTGTTATAATGGCTACGGTCCCTTTCTGGGGTTAAAAACCCAGAATATGGTGCTGGGAGACTTTTGTTCCATCCCTTGGCCTTTGATATTTAGGGTTAATTGGACATCTAGCCCTAAAGTTCTGTCTTTGTTCTCATGCTTTTCAACAGGTATATAAAACCACAGAGAGAAATCAACTGATAGTTTGAGCAGAGGTAGCATTAATATGTGGATGAAACACAGCTCTATCTTTCTTTTCCACCATCTAATTCCAGGGACGTAACCCTGAATAGGTGATCTGGGAAGTTCCAGTGTTACATGAGATGTTTACAAGATTCACCATTACATAAACCTTTGCTATCACAAACTAATGAGTACTTGTAAGCAGTAAGGAACTAGAAAATCTTAAGGAGTAACAATTGGATAAAAATGATAACAAAATGCAGAGGAGATGTAAAGAATCAGTAGAAGGGGGTCGAAGGAAGTCTTGAGGTTTAAAGAACCTCACAAGAAAGTTTGTAAAATAGTAGGATTCCTTATTAGAAGTTCAAAAGTTAGATTGTGGTTTGATTTTTGTATCTTTATTTTATTGTTTAATATCTGTGAAAATTAAGAAAAAAATATTTACAAAAAACACACACTAATGAGTACCAACAATAGTGAAGAAAGTTAATTCCATGATGCAATTGTAGAAAACTAAAATCAGAAGAGCAACCTAGAAGATCCCATATTTAGTACCAATAAATAGCTATTGAAATAATTAATTAACAGTATGAACAATCATCACCAAGTTTATTTTTTATCACCTGCTGGTGTCCAATTCACTAAGGAGTTACTTTTTAAAAAGCAGCTTTCTATCTCAAATGAGAATCAAAATGAAGCCAACAATTTATAAATATGTATCAACTGGGGAATCTTACGTTAACAGAGATTCTTGGGAAGCAAAGTCACTGAGTCATATCTCCCTGGAAACATGAAACTAAGAACAATCCAGCACATTTTCATCTGATTATAAGATGATATTTAACACACAATTACCCTTCTTAAAATAAAAAATATATCCAGATCTACCAAGAGCCATGGAACATCACATTCAGGTTCCTTTCAAATTGAATTAATTCAACTGATTTAAAAATGACAGACTGGACTATCGATATAGAAAATTAGCCAACAAACCCTGTGATAGAATCTCCCCCTACCTAAGATACAAAGGAGCATGGCATTTCCCCCTAGTTGACAGTAGCATGCTATCAAAAGAAATCCAGCATACACACACATTTACAAAAAACACTACAAAACTATATACCAAATTTCTGAAGAACTAAAAATAAAACTTCTGAAATGATGTTAATAGGGGGAAAACCCAAGGTATGAATCACCAGTTATATATTTGAAAAATTCAGTACATCCAAGTACTGTATATACTTGGAGTCAAGTGATAGATGCTTCTATAAACAGGGGCATGGTGCAATAGCTAAATAACACCCAAAAAGTACTTTGCTGACATACCAAAAGTAATCCCAACTTTCACTAGAAATAGTTTAGAGGTGGTGGTAAGAAAATAGTTGTTAGACAAGCGATCAACCTGCAGGATTTACATTTTTTAAAGCAACACTGGAGCTTTTTCTGCATCTCAGTGGGGTATCCTGAATGTCCTGTAAGCAGTGAATATTAAGCAGCAAGTCCCTTGGTGTAAAGCCTATACTATTGCTATGGAGAAATCTGTGCCCCTTTCTCTCACTGAAGAGACATACTATGGTTGTATAAATGAGGATGGATACAAAAGAAATTCAAGGGGGACACAATCCTCTCTCTCCCTCTTTCAGAGTTTGTAGGTTGTCTAAAACAATGGCTGTCTTCCAGCTTTACAACTTGTCCTTCACCATGTACTGTACAAAAAAAATGAAACCCTAGTTGAACATACAGAATAATCAGGCATAGTAAGAAGAGAATAAATAAAGATAAGATCCAACATGTTTCAAAATAAAAATAATAATTATACTTGATACAATCTAGTTAAGATATTAGTGGTATACATCAGCTACAAAGTAGGTTCATAAACTGTTTGAAAGTGGGATTGTTGTTTTTAAGTAACTGTCTTGGTTTTAACAAAACATTTTAAATAAATGTTCTAGTATTTCACTATAATACATCTGACCATTACGTGGGAGGTCCAGTCATACTCAACTATATTCTATCTAGGGAAGGGATGGGAACCTGTAGCCCTCCACATGTTTTCACACTAAAATTTACATAATCTCTGACAATCTGCCATGCTGTCTGGGGTTGATGGGAGTTGCAGTCCCAACAGTATATAGAGGGCCACAGGTTCACCAATCCACTCTGGGGCCTATGTAAGAGATTATGCAACCCTGCTCTTCCCCAGAGCTCTGAATCCAAGTTGGGAGGGTAGGCTTGAAATTGTCAAAAAAAGTAAATTTCCACATATGCAGAGCTGTGTACAGGGCTGGGATAACAGAAGAAGTGCCACATGCTATTTCAATTCATACTATATTTCTTTAATCCAAATTCAAATCTACAACTGCTCGTACAAATGTCTACATACCACAGCTGTCAACGTTTCTCTTCTTTTAAGGGAAATTCCCTTATTCCGAATAGAATTCCTCGCAAGAAAAGGGAAAAGTTGACAGCTATGCTACATACCAAGCTCAAACCTAACACCACCACAGAAGTAAAATTCATTGAACCACCAATATCACCAACATTTCAAACAAAAGATACAGCTATTACCTACTTAGTACTTTGTTCAGCCGCTTAGGTAAACTGACCCAAAGTAAACCCAACTGCATATATAATTGATACCTCTATTGTAAGATGACTTGAAGGAGTTTACTCTCAAAGGCAGCATAAGAGACAAGATGCTTCAACAAAAATTTGAATACTATCTAAATGGCATTATACTGCATTATGCAAAAACTGGTTAAAACAAGAAGGCAAACTATAAACACAGCAAAACACAATTGGGTATAAGAACAGACATGTTCAGGCAAGCACAATTTGATGAGTAACTGAAAACTTAAGGCTGCTGGTTGCAGGCAACCAATATTTAACACACATACAAATGTATAAGTGCTCATGCACCGTGTACACAACAAACAAATGATCAGGAAAAGTGATTCCTGGATATTCTTCAACTGCTTCCTTCCCCCAACAGGTGATCATTTACTATGCAGAGGAAAAAGACAGACTCCTCAAACAGAATAGTGTGTGCACAAGGCTCTTGCTGGTTGACCATCACTGTACTCGTTTCTTCAAAATACTTTAAAAATATAGTAAAGTTGGACCTGGTTAACCTCTGGACAGTTAGCCAGAAGGCCAACTTAGGAAATGGAGGTAGTGAAATATAAATGCAATGAAAACCTTTTGCAATAAATACTATTGTCAGAAACTTAAGATTCCACTTTCCCTTATGCCTCAAAGGCAGAACAAGGAGCTGTACTGTTGAACTGCACTGCTCAAAAATAAACTGCTATGCTCCCAACTCTATATGAAATTGGAGACACCTATTGCACAACCAACAAGAAGCACCAAAAGAAAATCCTTTATGAAGCTTGTTTACAATTTAAATCCATAAAAGTGAACATGCGCCGCATGCAATGTGCACAGCAGTGGAAAAGAGGAGGTTCCAGGTCAGTTTCATCATGAAAGGCAAAATTTAAAGAGGAAGGACCAATCTTCATTCATCCAGACAGACAAACTGGGAATCTAATGAAACCTGACACCTCTAAAGGAAAATTGTAACACTGCAAGGACCCACACTTGGCAGAATCACCAAAAACCCAAGAATCAGTAGTAAGATTTTTAAATCATCCTGGACAAAATGAATTCAGAAAAAAACGTCTGGATTTGTAGCAGAAAAAAATGAACAGCAGCAGTCAAGGTTATACAAGGAGAATTTCCTACTAAAAGCATTTTCTGTTCTATTCCCCCCCCCCAATGCAGAAAATTCCCCCCCCCTCAGCAATAAACATAATCCATGATTATCCAATAGATATGCATACATTAATTTTAAAACCATACCATGTGGCAGAACTGTTACTAAAAATATAACATTTAGAACATAAAAGAAAATGTAGTTTTACTTCACTTATAATCCATTTTGTTGGCAACCATCCGCCTCGGGAGACAATGGAAAAGTGTGCCTATTTTTATTTTAGAAACAAACCTGTTCAAAGCTACCTGTTCTACAAGATCCAGTTTTAAAGCATTCCCTATTCACTTATCTGAACTACCGGGAAAGAAACTACGTTTCATTCTTCCACTCCCTTTCCCACACTATAAACATTCAGATTATCCCCAACGGCATTACCTTTGAATTAGCTAATAATTATCACAGTGTCCAAACTGGTTCAGAAGAAAATAACTACAGCAGAGCTGACAACTAAAACTGCTGACTCTTTTGACCCATTCCCCCAACCACCCAAAAAAAGGATGGGGGAACACAGAGGAAGAAAACCTTTCCACAGCAACCGCCTGTCGGTTCTACCCACAGGAAAAATAATCAACTTGGTCAAGAGGTTTGGGGAGAAATACGAGTCCTCTTCTCCCTCCCGCACACTCTTTTTTTTGGAGGGGTGGAGGTGGAAAAGAGATGAATCCAATGAGTACCAGAAGGCGGGGCGGGGGGGGGGGGAGAGAAGGAAAGCCAAGTGAATACCGCTGCTTCTTTTTTTTCCTTGTTTAAACTGGGGGCAGGGTGAGCAAGTCAGCTCCGAATCTCGCTGGTCAGTTGCAGGCGAAGCTCGCAGACTTTCCGTGCAGCTCATTTCTCGGGGATATAGGAAATATTTGGGTAGGGGGCGCTGAAAAGAGAGTCTTTCTCTCTCCAATGAATCGAAGGGGGGGAGGAGAGGCTCCCGGTTTAATGAATTGGGGGACAGAGGGGGCGACCATCATGCAGCAGCAGGACTTTGGCAAGGTGCGGGGTGGGAATCAATAGCACAGAAAACTCAAGGTCTCGGGAGTCAAAGGGAAGGGGGAAGGGAAGGGAAGGGGAAAGGCGCTTTAGGAGCAGAGGTTTTCGGAGAAGTGGGATTAGAGCGGTGAAAGAGGGGGCGTGTTGCCTCCACCCATTTCATTCAGGTTTTCAGCTCCCTCCCGCTGCGACTACCAGAGTCATTTTGTGGGGGGGGGGGACTTGGGTTAGAGGACGGGGGGTGGTCCTGGTTTGTGTGTCGCCGTTGCCCCGTCAGTATGCGGAGGAGACTAGAAATATGTATGTGTGCATGCATATTTGTGTGTGTGCGCGCGCGCGCGCGTGTCTCGCCAGGTTCAGCCGCACTCGGGGGCAGCAGAGGAAGGTGGGGTGGGGGGAAAGAGGGGGGGGTCTGAAGCCGTACCCCCCCTCCCCGCTGCCCAGCC
Source organism: Podarcis pityusensis (assembly GCF_964106645.2). NCBI lineage: Eukaryota > Metazoa > Chordata > Lepidosauria > Squamata > Lacertidae > Podarcis > Podarcis pityusensis. Next base: position 46,700,970 of record NC_138028.1, read on the forward strand.
CAGCCTCGCTCAGCTACCTGCCTCCCTGCTTCCCTCCCCAGAACTCACCCAACAAAGTTGCTGCGGCTTCTGCGTGAGCCGCTGCTCGCTCCCTCTCCAGCGCCCGGGATGAGCTCACCCAGCAAGCTTGCCTCGCTCCGCCTGCTTAGCAGTCCAACTCTCGCGAGAAGCCGCGTGGCTGCGGCCATCGCCGCGCGCCGCGCCAAAGAGTGGGACCCGAGCAGCCGCGGCAGTTACTATGGCAACTGCCAAGCGCCGGGCCTAGCGGTGGACCGCGAAGCCTTGCGAGCGCAGGCAAAGGAAAGGGGGAAAGGGTGCTCGGCTCCGGAGGGGGTTGTCGCTGCGGTAGCCTGTCCTCCGTAGCGGCTCTGAAAGTCGAGGCACGCTCCGCGCCCTTGCAGTTGCAGCAGTGGCTCGACGGACGAAGCCGGGGGAAAGGCGCCCCCAGCAGCTTCTTCCCGGTTCGCGGCTATGCAGCCAACCTACTGATAATACCTAATGCGGCTGCTAAATTCTCGCCCGTAATTTTTCCGACATAAATCCAGCGTAGAGACTGTCCTTGGGAACTTATTGCAAAAAAAAAAAAGTGCAGAAGCCTTCCTGTGCAGCGACTTCCGTGCAAAGCAGTGGCTTTTTCCATCAAGCCATGCACGAACACACAGCGGGTGGATCCTTTAGCATCACACAGATTAGCGATCAACAACCCAGTGCTATGCACACTGCAAGTCTTGCTGCTGTTTGTAGGGCTTGCTCCCAAATAACTGCGTAAAATTCAATTTGATTGAATTCGGCAGCAACCAGCAGACACAGACATAAAGCTCCAATGTCACAGGAATAATAATAATAATAATAATAATAATAAATTTTATTTATATCCCGCCCTCCCCAGCCGAAGCCGGGCTCAGGGCGGCTAACAACACTAAAATAGTGCAACATTATAAAAACATCAAAGATGCCACAGACCTAGTGGGACTTACTTCAAAGTAAATAAACGAAGATTTTATTCTTTTTAAAAGCAAGCTTCATGACAGACGGGGGATTTGTACCTGGGCCTCCTCGTAATTCACAATCCATGCATTTGGGGGGGGCATGAGAAGTAACCAGGGTGTTGTTTAAGTAGATGTGTTTGGATCCATACAGTCACTAAAGAGTTATTTTAAACTAAAATGCAACAAATGCTGCAGAGTGAGGGGAAACTTGTGGCTCACCACTATATTAAACTGTGGCACTCAAGCAACCACATCCTACACAGGAATCTGAATAGCACTGAATGCTTTCTGTGTGGGAAGCACCATATTTTCACAGGTAAAAAAATAGTGCACAATGACTTGGAAAACCATGATATCCCTGACAGAAAGGCAGTTTGAGGGATTATAGGCTGTTGGTGCATGCAAAGGGGGGTGCACATTTATTGCACAAAAACAACAGCATGCACCTGTAAACGGAACAAATATATTTCTTTTCCTGTGCTTTTGCTGGTAAAAAAAAAGGTGTCCCTGAATCTGGTCATTTCATGTGATGTGAATGGTCTATGGTTCAATCCTAGCAATGTTCATTTGCAAGTAAGTCTCATTAATTTCAATAGCACTTCCAAGGAAAGTTATTGTATAAGATGCTTAAGAAGGCCTTTAGGAGTAGAGTACACCTGGATATAAGATACATGCCCCATCTCACTTTTTCCTTCTTGACCCTGTCTTGCCCATCTATTTCTGATATGCAGGGTCTTGTCCACTCCTGGCACCAGATATACGTGATATAGTAGAATTAGTGGACACACTAGAAAAGCAGACAGCTTGCTCAAATGCAGTGTAAGCAATCCAACTGAACACCACATCAGACAGACAAGTTTACTGCAATGCAGACATGGCCTATTAAAGGAAGCACAACTTAAGTTATTGTGTTCCACTTCATTAAGGTCAGTTCCCAAAGTAAGGCACACAGCTCTTGTTCTAGCAACTTACAAATAAAATAGCCTCAATAAAATGCTGACACATACCTGTTACCAGTGTTCTCCTAACATAGTGTTGCTTTGAAGATAAAGAAACATGGTACAGGGTTTTGTATATAGAGAAATGCTACATAAGTTATTTTTAATGTTGAAACAACCATGCACACACAAATGAAACACTGAAGGACAAAAATCCACAGACATGAGGAAATATCTACACCTGACATTCTACAGAAAGGTGGTGTGTGGGCATAAAGAAGCATAAAGACAGGTTCAGGAAAAGGTGAGAAAAGCACAGTAATAGAAAGAGGCCAAGAATTGTCATGTATGAGGAGATTAGTAGCAACAGACAATACTGCACCAACCAAACTGTGGAATCTTCTATTACCTAAAAGGTACGGAAGGAGAACTTTCCAAAACAAGTGAAATCTGATAATTGCAGAATTTAGGAGCTGCAGTATTTGTCCATTCCACTGACAGATATTATTGTCCTATCATGTATGTTACCATTAGATATTCTGCTAATGCTTCCAGAAATCATTTGGGGGGAGGGTTTTCTCCAGTTTCCCATGCTTGGTAACCTGGAGCAATAGAAGCTTAGCTAGCTTTTGTTTTCCTTTATATAGGTCCCTTTGAGAAGTGAGAGTGCTCTGAGCATTCTCAGAAATAGTTCCCACTTCATAACTCCATCAGCTTGCAAAGCCCAGTTCATGTTGTATGAATACTAAGGGATTAAGAGAGTAGAGATTCACATGCTTTACAGCTAAAAAAAGTGCTGCTCTTCCCTATTTCTGAGGATTCTACAGTTTCACTAGGTCTAAGGCACCTCACAATGATTCCAACTGAACACTCCCCTTCCTCTGCTATTTGCAAGATGAGAGAACTCCAGGGCTTCATTTTCTAAAAGAGGTGTGTAGTATGTGTCAAACATCCCCAGAAAGCATACCCTCCACCTCTTTTCTGTAATTCAGAATGTGTGAGGCCTGGTTGTAGTTACTTATTAGCAAAAGGAATCCATTGTCCACATACTCAGAGTCACTCTTTTATTATCACTTCTCCTGGTGTCCCGCCATTGAAAAACATAGCCAAGCACTGGTAAACTCATTATGTGGTCTCAGGAAAGTAAAGTTCACTCCTATTGTTGCTTGCTGTGATGGGAATTCAAGGTGACACATCAGAGGTGAAGAAATCCAGGGTAATGTTAGACTCAAGCAGCTCAGGACTGTATCTTTCTTGCTAGAAATTTCCCCAGCCATGACCCATGTATTAATGGTGTTTAATTGGCCAGGTTAATTCCCTCTACATAGCCACAAATATGCTCTCATCACACTATATCCAAAATCCTATTTTGCTTTGCTTTTATGCCCTTAATTAAAAAGTTAGAAAAACAATGAGGGTACCTTTGAAAACACATGCCATACATAAAAAGGTGCAGTGATGCCTACATGAATCCACATAACTCTTCTCTCCCAAACCTGCCATCTTCCCCATACTGTAATTAGAGAGTTTGGAATTTTTCCAAGATACCATAGAATTCAGTATTTTTAACACAAAATCAATTACGTTTAAGGCAAACATGTACTTTCTATTTTTTGTTTCCCTCTCCATGCTGAGCTCTGCCCACAGCATATTGGCTTCTTGTTTTCCAGCCTTCCCTTAAGGCTTAACAAGCCAGTGAATTATAGTGTTTGCTTCTTGCAATAGCAGAGTCACAAATATTCTTTCTTTCTCCTCTCTCCTATCAACATGCTATTTACTTTTGAATTTTAATCTCCGGTGGACTCATACAAAATATAAATCAGACTGGATGCCAGCTTGTGATATACATATGGAAGGAAGTACTGAGTCATTTGAAAACCAAACAAAGGAAGTGATTGAAAGTTTCCAGCAAGGCCTTATAGATTTTCAGACTTTTATTTAAATTGCAATATTGAAAAGATTAAAACTTATCAAGCATCATGGTTTGAATCACTGCAAATAGGAAAAGCTGCCAAGTCTCATTAATTGGAAACATTGATTGCACTTTGTGTTGCAGTTATTAATATGTTGGCATCAGTGGATGCCATCCACTTCAAAGCAAATTGCCTCTCAAGTGACAAGCACAAACCACTTAAACCACTGCACTTGCGTTTAAACCAACTAATCTTAGTAAATCCACCAAACCACCTTAAATTGGTTCATTTGCACACAGACAAGTGCATGAAGAAGTTGCTGTCATAAGCACTTTGCCTCCCCCCAATGTTTTCTTGAGGGGGCTGGGCCCCACCATTGTTCAGTGGGTGGAGGAGGGCAAATGTGGAGCCAGGCATGGTATGGCTTCAGTGGCCAGTGGTTCCTCCTGCCACTGTCACCACCACTGGCCAGGGGCAGTTTTCCCCGTCTTTCTCTTGTGCGGCATAGGGGGAAGATGGGGGCCACTGACCACTGGGACCACATTCAGCTCCACCCCCTGGCTCCTCACAACGTTGAGCGTGTGACATCAGTCCATCGTGTCAGGCACCCACAATCTTTTTTTAGAAGTTGGCACCTCTGGCTGCTGTAGAATCTTGCCCCATATACTGAGTTTGTTGGCTTCAGCAATGCTTTTGAAGCATCCACTTGAGATGATCAAAGCAGCATTCTCTTCTTCTGGTTCTGTTTATATCCTGTGCATCTCATGAATCACTGATGTTTTGCTCTGTAAGCTTCTCATCTGAACAACATCATGCTGGCCACCTACACAGGATCCAGGGGAGGGAAGGAGACCGGATTGGCAATCAGTCTGCTATTCTACAAAAAGTCTTGTGGCTAAAATCCACAATATTTGGTTACATTCCCATTTTGGTCAACATGCAGAAATTGACCTACAATTGTAGCTTCACAACATAAGAATGAGACTTCTGTTTCCTCTCCTCCTTCACCCTACCCTGCAAGTCTTCTCTAGATGCCCCCCCCAACCATCCATTACGAATTTTGAAGGCACCTCATTACTTCCTTCCAGATCTGCTAAACCAGGAGTCCTAGAAGACAAAGGTCTGTCTATTTCAAAGATTGCTAAAGTTCCTAAACTTAAGAAACAACGGTGCCTATTTTTACACCTGTTTTCATTTGCCAAGAGGCACAGGACCCTGAGCTTCTACTATCACTTTTCCTTCTATAACTTCTGCTTGTTTTGCCTTCTCCCCCACTTGATGTTCTCCTTCTCCACAGCTTTCAGGCAGATAATTGCATCTTGCTTTCAACAGAGATTACGATTTCTGCAGACCACTTAAATTAGTTCATTCCCACATATTAGTTCATGAAATACCTGCTGCAAAATCTGAGTTTGTAATCCAGATCCTCACAGATTCTGCTACTATAAATCCTTTCCCCTTCACTTCTAGATTGCTTTGGCTTCAGCCACTGGCAGAGGAAAGGGGTGCAGAGGGAGCAGACCGCCCCCGGCACCACTATTCCGGTAGGGTGCCATCGTGGCGGCCCCCCTGGACATGTGCCGCGCACCCCCCTGTGCGCCGGGCGCCGCACCCCCACAGGCGGTCACGCCCCCAGAACACGTGGCATGCCCCTGTGGGTGGCGTACCACACCCTCACAGGGGGCGTACCATGCCTCCCCGGGGCAGCCTCGTCCCCGCCTGCTCTCTGCCCCCGGTAGTGGAGCATGCAGCTTCACTACTGGCTTCAGCATAGGGTAGGAAGGACATGCCTCTATCACATGTGCATTACAGAGCTCCTGCAAATCCATTTCTCATCACTTTAATCACTCAGAAGCCCCACATTAATTACCTACAAGCCACACAAAATTCACAAGTTACAGTTTAGCTAACCCAGCCTGTTGTGTGTATAATTGCTGTCACCTGTCCTTAAAGTGGGATTTAAAATACATAAAAACTGTATTGCTGCATCATTATGGAAAGTATTACCAAGGAGGAAAGTTAGATGAAACATCATAGAGTAGAAATCAGATATATGGTACACAATGGAAAGATGACAGGAAAAGATATACTCAGGGATGATCCTTTGGGAGATATCAGTCTGGAAGCATTCAGTTAAGATGGATGTTGGCAGGCCGCATATGTTAGTCCAGATAAATGTTCAATCATATTCATAAATATTAAGTTTTCCCCTTTCTTCTTTGTTGTCCTGCAGTCCACAAGTACTGCATCATTTTTACACTTTCTAAAACAGTGCCAAAAGGTTTTATCATACTAGATTAGAAGAAAGTACCCTCCAATGTTTAGCACACAGAAAGATACATGTAGGCTATCTTTAGTGATTTATCAGTTCAAAACACAGTAGCAAGCAAACTACATACTTCCAAAAAGAGAGATGTATAGGCCATTAATTAGCACAGATAAAAAATAAAACAAAAGACAAAAATTTAGCCTTCAGTGTCACAATGTAATATAACTTCTAATTCAAGATGGCAAGGATAGATAAAGAGACTTGTTTTTTCAGTCTTTGAAGAAGGTATGCTGTAATATAAAATGATTACATTGCAATTAATCCATGTGAGAGTAGTCTTGTGACTTTATATTACAGTGGTACCTCGGGTTACAAACTTAATTCGTTCTGGAGGTCTGTTCTTAATCTGAAACTGTTCTTAACCTGAAGCACCACTTTAACTAATGGGGCCTCCTGCTGCCGCTGCGCCGTCACTGCACAATTTCTGTTCTCACCCTGAAGCAAAGTTCTTAACCTGAGATAATATTTCTGGGTTAGCAGAGTCAGTAACGTGAAGCGTATGTAACCTGAAGCGTATGTAACCTGAGGTACCACTGTAGTCAGAACAAAATATTAGATGATACAGATATTTTTAAGGATATCTTTAAGGAACAGTTCACAGATACAAAATAAAACTGGGCAGTTGTTGGGAGTTCCTGGAGAATACCAGTTATGTATCTAGATCAACTTCAGTCAGGGCTCCGGTTCCATTTTGAGACAGAATCAAAGGCACTGTGGGTTTGTGGTTCCCATGCCAAGAAGACTGGCCAGTTGCCTGCTCTGAATGGGTCTGCACACCTTCTGAAGAAACAGGTTTCGAGTTTGGGGGTGCTCCATCTTGATTGTGGGTGGCTCACATGGCCTCAGTGACTAGGAGTGCCCTTCACCTGATACAGCTGGTAGATCAGCTACAGCCGTTCTTGGACAGGGATAGTCTGGTCACAGTGATTCATGCATTGATAACCTCAGTACCCCATTACTGTGGTGCACTCTATTTGGGGCTACGCTTCATCTGTCTGCTGGCTCCAGCTGCTGCAAAATACTACAGCTATACTACTGACGAGGATGGCTAGAACAGCGTCAGCATCTGGTGCTCAAAAGTTCTGGTGCTCAAAAGCTTGCACTGGCTGTCCATATGCTACCAGGCTGGGTTCAAGGTTCTTGTATTCATTTACAATGCCATTAACAACTTTGGTCTAGGATACTTCAGGGACTGCCTGCTTCCTTATGCCACTGCTTGATCACTGAGGTTTGGGAAAAATTCACTGTTAATCATCCCCCATGGCTTGGATGCATGGCTTGTATTCACAAGGAGCCATGGGTTCAGTATTGTGGGCCCAATATGGTGGAAATCCCTTCCACCTTAGGTCAGCTGAGGACCACTCCTTGTTGAACTTCCATTGATTAGTGAACAGGCTTTTTATTGAATCCTAATTTCATAGTTTTAATTCATATTTAGTCTTATTGTATTGGATCTCCTATATAGCATTTAGATACAGCTATGATTAAGCAGTATACAAATGAACGAACAAACAAACAAAGAAATAATAAACTGGAGACAAATTCCTAACAATCTACTTACACTTCCTCACTCTTTGCAGACAAGCCTGCTGAGTTTACATTCCTAACACATTTAAAGAATTACAAATTAGTTACGCAGTTGCATTCCCAAAAAATAGCCTTTAAATTAGAAGCTATACCACAGGTGAGGAGCTATATATAATATTTTCATTTCATGACAACAAATATTCTTCCTGTGTGTGTAAAAGAAAAAAATCGCCTGTACTTCTTCCAAATCTACATAAAAAGGACACCATCAACTTTTCAGAATCTACTAATGCTGATAAAGTAGGCATGCAAGCCAGGGAAAACATACTATGTATATTTCAGTTTATTTTCTTCACACATTCAACATATTGTTATAAATACAGTCCTTCGCCTTCCTTCCCGACTAGATACATAGAAAATTGTATACTTTTTTTTCTTCTTCTGTTGGAAGCTGCCTCTATTTCATTAAAAAGAAGGAATGAAAGGGTACTTGGACCTCTTTAAGAAACACATATCTGGGGTTCCTTTCAGAAGTAGCAAAACATCTCTGAAGTTTTTCTCCTATTATGGGATCCCTACAGAGAATCATTTTCAACTGTCTGCTCCCAGCCACCGGGGATGCTCACCAGAGCAAGACAGTTTGAGCATACAATGGTTTGAACATATAATGCCAATTGTGGCCAACTGCACGGGTTGCTGATTACTTTCCGGTCCTAATTCAAAGTGCTGGAACAGTGCCCCTTCTCTGCCAGCCCACTTGCTCACCTGCATGGAATCCCTTGATGCCCATGGATGCCAGGATGGTTGTATATCCCATCATATGTCAAAGAGATAAACAACTACCTGACATTTAGAAGACATCTGAAGGCAGCCCTGTTCAGGGAAGTTTTTAATGTGTGACATTTTAATGTATTTTTTAAAAAATGTTTTTATTAAGCAATTTCAACATAACAAATTGTCAAACCGTATAATCACATAATTATTTTCCCCCTTTTCCCCCCACCCCCTTCCATCCCTCCCTCCCCACTCCCACCAAGGATGTCCCTCAGCTCCTCTTTCTGATTTCTCTGCACTTATTATTCTCTGCATGTTATAAAATTATACACAGTAAAGGTAAAGGGACCCCTGACCATTAGGTCCAGTCGTGAGCGACTCTGGGGTTGTGGCGCTCATCTCGCTTTATTGGCTGAGGGAGCCGGCATACAGCTTCCAGGTCATGTGGCCAGCATGACTAAGCCGCTTTTGGCGAACCAGAGCAGCACACGGAGACGCTGTTTACCTTACCGCTATAGCGGTACCTATTTATCTACTTGCACTTTGATGTGCTTTCGAACTGCTAGGTTGGCAGGAGCAGGGACCAAGCAACGGGAGCTCACCCCCTGGCGGGGATTCAAACCGCCAACCTTCTGATCGGCAAGTCCTAGGCTCTGTGGTTTAACCCACAGCACCACCCGTGTCCCTTTAAAATTATACATATCATTACCTTATCTATCTATCATGTTATCAACCAATAAATTTGTGTATTTTTATTCAAAACCTGCCAAGGAGCCCAGTTCATTTTGTTGTCTTTTTAGATAATTTGTGAAAAGCTCGACATTTTAATGTATTTTTAATCTTTGTTGGAAGCCGCCCAGAGTGGCTGGGGAAACCCAGCCAGATGGGCGGGGTAATAATAATAATAATAATAATAAGATAAATAAATAAATAAATAAATAAATAAATAAATTAAATAATAATAATAATAATAATATACAAGGCTGTGCCCCTGTCTCTACCCTGAACCTCAGCATTGGTCGACACCAAAAGGGTTTATAGTCAAACTTCCAACCAAAATGTAGAACCTGCCACCAGCCTAAAACCAGCCTAATTCAGATCACTGTGCACAACAAGCAGAAAGCATGTGTGCTGCTGATCAAGGATGTGTGATGCAAACAGTTCCATAAGAATGTAAGAACAGCTGTGCATCTTGTTTCCCCACAGTGACAAACCACATTCTTATGGAAAACCTACAAGAAGGAGATGAAAACAGTAGGCTTCTGCTGTTCTTCCCCAGCAACTGGTATGACTCAAGCGACCATGTGAGCATTGAAAGCTCAGTATGGTGAATTAATCTGTCTGACTGGTAATAACATAAAGTGCATTTATAAATACAAGTTTCTAAAATTAACTGTACTTGCAGCTCTGAGGTTTCTGAGCAAATATGGCTTTTAATGCGGTGATCTTCCTAAACTAATCTGTTCCTGTTAGCTATTCAATCTCATCTTGTAGCTTTTTTTCCTTTCACGGATTAAAATATACTGATGTCTCAATCACAACTCTAGACATTTTATAGAAACCATTATAAATACAAACTGAGTTGGTTGCACTGTAAATTTGGCCATAGCATTTTTATATCACTTGATGATCTCCCTAGCAACATTAAACACAATGATTAGAACACCCGGCAACTTGCATAATTAATTCACTGATAAATGCCAGCATTGTTCATAGCAAAAGAATGCAACGTGTTTTAAGGGTCCACATATAATTAGGGAAATGACAGTTATATATAGTTACAGAATATAGACAGTTATAGAATAAGTTTCTCTTTGAGTGCTGAAGAGGATTTTACTATCTTCCCTAAAGACAACAGGCATCAGTAGAATTGTTTTTAATAATTAAATTTCTGTACTGCATCCGAAGATCACAGGAAGCTTTACAGCATAAAAAACCAAAATACATAACAGAAGAGTAAAAAACCAATACCTCCCTGACGTATTTAAAAGGCCATAGATAGTTTAATCATCCAAAGGCCTGGTTGAAAAGGAATGTTTTCGCCTGGCACTTATTAGTACTAGTTGACAGTAGATCTTTGTTGACAAATATTGCCTGCAATGATTTCATTTAGCAGGGAAGACTAACAGAGCAATCCTGAACTCTTTGGGAAGGTGGTTAAGGAGCCACTCAATATTGCAGACCCCTCTCTCTGTGTCCACAGTTTGCGGAGGTCTTCTGGCCACTGCAAACCTTCTTCCACTGACACTCCAACAGTGGGTCAAGCAGAAGAGGCCCTGGCTCTGCAGTATCTGAAGCCCGCCAACATGGGCTATGGTACAGTTGACATCACCTTGCCGACAAAGGTCCGTATAGTTAAAGCTATGGTTTTCCCAGTAGTGATGTATGGAAGTGAGAGCTGGACCATAAAGAAGGCTGACAGCCGAAGAATTGGTGCTTTTGAATTATGGTGCTGGAGGAGATTCTTGAGAGTCCCATGGACTGCATGAAGATCAAACCTATCCATTCTTAAGGAAATCAGCCCTGAGTGCTCACTGGAAGGACAGATCCTGAAGCTGAGGCTCCAATACTTTGGCCACCTCATGGGAAGAGAAGACTCCCTGGAAAAGACCCTGATGTTGGGAAAGACTGAGGGCACGAGAAGGGGACGAAAAAGACGGTTGGACAGTGCTCTTGAAGCTACTAACATGAGTTTGACCAAACTGCGGGAGGCAGTGGAAGACAGGAGTGCCTGGCATGCTCTGGTCCACGGAGTCACAAAGAGTCAGGCACTACTAAACAATAACAATAATTGTTTACTTCTTACTGAAACTAATGGGAATGAATTTTTAAAAAACAACAGCAAGGGAGGGAGGGGGTGCCCCACAATCTCCCACCCTAGCCAGTAATACTTAGGAATTGGCAGTTCCTCCATCTTGGACTCTCCCTGCTCGATTGTTCTGTCCAGTTATGCAACACTCATGAACACATAACAACTTGGTGGATACATTGTAAAGTGATCAAAGGGGCGAATACAGTCATATACATATATTTAACATAATTTGAATTAATGTTTTAATCAAAATCCAGAAAAAGAGTTTGTGAATTTGATGTAGTGAGCTGGGGGTTGGAGTTGGCTACATCGAAAGCTTCCCTGAAATGCAGTGGTATAAGAATCTGAGCAGGATTCACAGTTATACTGCCTGCTCTTAGAATTTACTTGCATGATGATCTGTTTGCATATTTGTAAAGAAACATACCAAATGTACCAAAATGGGGGGAGGTGCCTTATTTTACTAGCTGAGTATTGTATATAGTAAGATGCCACCAAGAGGCCTGCTCATGCTAAATCTAAGGGAATATATCTACTGTAGACCTGAACTAATTTAGAAACTGCCCTTCTCCCAGTAAACTCTGAAAAACAGTATTTATGTGATGTATCCAGAACTCATTTCTGGCACCTGTCAGGTGGGTGCCATTGCCATTATAAGACAAAAAGGGAGGCGTTCACGGTGAGTTCTGGCACCTGTTTTTCTAGAAAAATAGCCCTGAGTAAAACTATTATAAAACAGAAATACATTTTCAGTTTAGCTCTTTCCTAAATTCTCCACTTTTTAAAGTAAAATAAATGTGACTTTTATTGGCATGGACATGAAATAATGAGGAGATTAAGTAAGGGGGAAACAGAGGCTTCATCTGCTAAATTTCTCTACAACAAGCAGCTCTACAACAATGCAGGGTTGAATAATCTGTTCAACTCTCCAGATGTTGCTGGACTTCCACTCCCATCACCCTAGCTATTAGCCAAGAACCAAAAGAAAGTTTTTACATGCAGGGCTAACGACCCATACTTAAGGGCCATGACCAATAAACTTGCCTAGCTATTCCATCAATTGAATCCTCGTTAGATCCAGCAACTCACCTGCAACTTACGTTTATTATTATTATTATTATTATTATTATTATTATTATTTTATTTATACCAGCCCCACCATACTGCCACTCTGGGCAGCTTACAGCATATCTAAAAACATAATGAAAACAACAAGCATTAAAAACCTCCCAATACTGTTATTATGGTATATATTTTTGTGTTGTTATATTGTAAACCACCCTGTGATTTTTGATGGTATAGAATTATTACTATTATTACTAATACTATTAAATTGGCCCAGATGGTCAGTAGAACCCCCAAAACAGTGAGGGTTTGTTCCATCTGGCAAGTTGATTGAATGATTGCTAAAGCGCTACTTTGAATTCCTCCCATAGATTTTGTCATATTAAAGATTTAAGAATATTCATAAATATTAAAACAAATATGTCAATTCTGATTGCACAAGATTAGACAATGATGTACATGTCCTCTCAGATTAGCTGATTCAATAAACCACTCACTCTGGTTTCGTTGCCTTATTTTTATTTAGTGTTCTCACTTCTTTTTTTATTTTCATTATGGATAGAAGCCTCATCGGCTTAAATGGTCAAAGCCTTTTTGAACTTCTGAGGGATACTGCTCACATATCCTCTTTACAAAATCTGAAACTTTCCTCTCAAACAGGTCAGATGCTTCTACGAGTCTTATCATCTAAAGACTGTGTCACATTGTTGTCTGGAAGAGGAAAGCATGTCCAAAATATATCAAATATTGTTAATATTTAAAAGACAATAAATAACCAGGAATATGTTAAATTAATCATTATATTGTATATATAATTTTCAGTGAAACTTCACCCAACCATAAAGAGCAATATCAATTTTGTCTCATTCTACCAAAAACTAGTAGCAAAAGTCCTGCTGCATCATCTCAAGTTACAGATCTGTCTCATCTCAGAAAAGCACTCTTTGACTGATGGTGCCCCAAAGACATGTTGCGATTTCCAACGATTAATAAGCCCTTTTGTGAATACTATAAAGCTCTACTAGAAGATTAGCTAGGAAAGATAAAAGCAGAAACACAGATGAAACAGTGATATACTCAGGACTATCCATTAGCCTCTCTTGTGAAGATCCCAACTGGCAAGAAAATCAGAATTTGAACACTGGTATCAGGGGAAATGTAGATGCACGCTAAGATTAATTTTTCTGAGCACGCAATGCATGTCTGAAGAAAACAGAAAACGACTGGCCTTTCATGTATAGATACTGCAGATGTATAAGCATTACTGTTGTGTCAGGAAGTGGCTGTGGTTTGAGTAACAGCTTCAGCAGAGCCAAAATACAGATTCGAGCCAAATTTGAGAGGTGATGATAGACACATGTAGAGATAGATGAGGTTGTGATATGAGAAGGAAAGGGAAAAAATCAGCATATGATAGATTTATTTAGGCTGAGCAGTGCTTGCATTTGAGGGATAAACAGTAAAAAGAGAAAGACATTATGCTAACTACTAGGTTACATCAATGGTTTTTGTTGTGTTTTATTGCTTCTGTCAGTTGCCCCTAAAGAGAAAGGAGTGCTGATGCTTTCCCACCTTCCACATTTTCTTATGGTTCAGCTGCAGATCTTAAAGTGAATACACATATTCCACCCTGAAAACCACAAAAATTTGGGCTTTAACTGTGGATCTCCTAGGGCTGCCATATGCCCAGGATTTCCCGGACATACCCGGGATTTCTCCATCATAAATAGCGTCCAAAAACAACACTGAATTCTGCCCATAAAGTAGACCCCTTCCCATAATCTTCAGATGGACTGTTTAGCTTTCTGCTTTAAAAAAAAGCAGTTTTCAGTGCAGCACTAATCTTCTATTCATTTAAACATTTTGATGATTGCATTATTATTTTTTTATTACTGAAAATCCATGTTAAAAGAGCTGCAAAATTGTACTAGGGACTAGAAAAGTTAGTGACGACTCAAGTGCCAGCCAAACTGTGCTGTATATAGCCAGCCTCTGCTGTAAACTGGGAGAACTGACCTCCTGTTAGCTTAATCTTGGACAGGAAATTGTACATTTGTATACAACACAGTGAGCGTACTTCCACCGCGGTTCAACAGCTCAAATAATGTACATCCTAGTTCTGGCAAGAAAACAATATGGGAAAATTCAGAATGAGCCTGTAAAATTCTAGCTATCTGGCAATTATAAGCATGCAAAACATACACAATATTATTGCCCATGTCCCCCAAACAATATTAATATCTGTCTCTGGATTAAAGCTTTATAAACAAGGATTCCCTACAAAATGGAAAAGTAGCTCTAGAGTTGGTTTTGAATCTGTGGAACTATGAAAGTTTTTTCTGGATGCTCCAGCATTCCCGTTTAACCACTCACACCCACATCTGCTTCAGTGAGCCCCTCCAAAGCTGAGCTCACCATTCAGAAATAGAATCTTCAAATATTCTGGTGACCCTTTGCTCCCATTAACGATGCTACTTTCTGGGACGTCTGACAGTCCGCTATGCGGCTTGCAGCATTTAGCCAGTGACGGAGAAGACTGGAGAGAGAGAAAAGTTCACAGGATATCCTTGTTAAGGAAAATAAAGTATCTGCACTTCCCAGTTTACAGTATTTACAAAATTCCTGTCCAGCCCAAGGAAACACTATCCAGCAGAAATGTCTCTGCCTACATTCTCTTCTTGCTAATTAAGACAAGAGTACACAAGCTACAAGCCAAACAAAATACCTATGTAAGACCTCTCTCATGTCTGAGGAACTCTTTATCTGGGTTTCTGCCCAAGAAATCTCTCTCCCTTGAAACGGCTGCTATAACTTGAGCCTAAGGAATTCTAATCTTAAAGAAATCACTTCTGTCTGATTCTACAGATCATAACAATGGAAGAAGAAATTATCTTGGGGCAGCTGACACTCCTTTAGAGATAGCAATTAGCTCGTGTTCTGTATTGTGTGGCCCAAAGAAATAACTATTTTAATCTTCATTTCAAAATGCATTTTGGTTTGTAACAGTCCAAGTTCCATACAATTGTACTTTTAAATCTCACTTCCTTTATCAGCTGAGATGGTCAGCAACAAATATTAAAAATGCAATAAATCAGATGATGTACAGATCTAGCAGTGTGCACTGGTTCTCAGAAGAATACCACTGACTCTCTAGCAAGTGTGTTTAGGATTGTAGCCTTACTTTTTCAGGACCTTACCTTTATGGGCCTATTTGACATTTTCAGTATGGACTTTGCATGGTTCACACTAAATGCTAAGCATTTGTATGCACTTTCACCCAATAAGTGCATTTTTATATAAATTACTTGCTTGGAAAACTGCAACACAGAATTTGGAGTTCGCCTTTCAAAGGATAGATGTGTTTCAGTTCGCATATTGATTCAAGAAGGGCACATTAGGTACTTTCTCATTATAATGCAAGCAAAATCAAATTTCTCTTCCATCCCTTAATGGTAGGTACCTCCAATGTCACCTTGCAGCACATTTCCCTCTGAGTCATGTACAGGGCTAAACATCCATTAAAACACACTCATGTCTATTTTGCTTAGGGCGTTATTTTTTTTGGCAGAAATTCTATTTCTTTTTATATGCTGTTATATGGAGGAGGTCTCTTTTTCAGGCTTCACAAAGATGTGCGTGATTCATTAAATCCAATACATCTGTTGATAACCTCTGAAATGACTGTATTTCAACACTGCAACGATTCATAAAGAATGTACGAAATAAACAGAGCGCATTAACAGATTGGAAGTTCTGTGCTCCAGGTTTGTTATTCTCTAGTCTCAGAAGGCATGAAAGCATAAACCAAAACTGAGATAAGCTTGAGATGTCTAGACTTCTTGAGGGATTTGTCATTGCTAATGATCGGCTAGATGCTGATGAGAAACTTACACCAGTCACCAGCTGAATCCATTCTTAGTTTTGATGTCTGCATAAAGACAGTGACAGTTTAAATTGTCTGGTTTTCTACCATTAGGACAGACAGGTAGGCTATGCCCTGCTTGCCAACCTCTTATTGGAAAGATCATGCAGTGGACTAGATTTGGATGGATGTGTTTGCAGCACGGTTTTCACTACAGGAAAACAATGGTGCGGCAACCTGGCCAGGCGTACCATCAAACCACAAGTTGTTATTATTGATTGATATTAGTCACTTTACTCACAAAAATGACCCAAAGCGACTAACAACATATTATAAACCCTAAAACCAATTACAGCAAACAAACCAATAACCCCCCCCCCAAAATCTATACAAATGAAAGGCAAGACTTACAAGAACCTGCCCTTCTATAAGCAGCCACAAATACTTGAAACCCTTCAAAGGGGAAATATTTTGCCTAGTTCATAAAATAGATAAAAATAAGGCCAGGAGAGCATTCCACAAGCAGGGAGTTATTGAAAAGACCTGTTCTTATGTTGCCACCCTCTATCTCTCATGGAGGAGGCAAATGGAGAAGGCCCTCAGCTCAAGATTGCAGGGTTTGGGTCAGTTCATGTGGAGAGAAGCAGTCCTTGAGGCATTAGGCCTTATAGGTCAAGACCAGCATTTTGAAACTAGTTTATAACCAGTGCAGTCGTGCCGGAATTGGTGTTATAATACACTCAGACTGTCCTGCCCTGCTTAGCAAACTGGCTTCCGATTTCTACACCAGCTGACATTCCTGAAACATCTTCAAAAGTATCCCCACATTTAACGCATGGCAGCAATCCAACCGAGAGGTCACCAGAGCATAGACAACAGAAGTTAGGCTAACCCTGTCTAGAGAGGGGCTCAGCTGGGCCACCAGTCAAAGCTGATGGAAGGCACTCTGGGCCATCTTGGTGATGGTAATGGACCCAGAAATACCCTCTCTGTACCCTCAGAAGGAGTGTAACCCCATCCAGAGTAGGCCACGTCCCGTTTCCGAGCACAATTCAAAGTGTTGGTGTTGACCTTTAAAGCCCTAAATGGCCTTGGCCCTGTGTACCTGAAGGAGCATCTCCACCCCCATCGTTCTGCCTGGACACTGAGGTCCAGAGCCGAGGGCCTTCTGGCAGTTCCCTCACTGTGAGAAGCAAAGCAGAGGGCCTTCTCGGTAGTGGCGCTCGCCCTGTGGAACGCCATAAGATGTCAAAGAGATAAACAACTACCTGACATTTAGAAGACAACTGAAGGCAGCCCTGTTCAGGGAAGTTTTTAATGTGTGACATTTTAATGTATTTTTAATCTTTGTTGGAAGCCGCCCAGAGTGGCTGGGGAAGTCCAACCAGATGGGCAGGGTACAAATAAATTATTATTATTATTATTATTATTATTATTATTATTATTATCATTATTATTATTATCCTGCCTAGGGAATCACCCACTAACAATGCCTCAGCCTTGTCTGGATGAAGCTTCAGTTTATTGGTTCTCATCCAGTTCATTTCTGAGGCCAGACATCAATCTAGCACATCAACTGCCACACCTGCAGGTGTAAAAAAGAAACAGAGCTGTGTTTCATCAGCCTATTACTAACAATGTACTCTGAAAACACCAGCTTGTCTCACTCAGCAGTATTATGCTGATGTTGAACTACATGGGGGATAAAAGTAAACCTGCAAACCCCACATTTCATGGGGCTGAACAACATTCCCTAAGCCCCACCTTAAGCACATTTCATGTAAGTCCCCTGAACTCAAGAGTAAAAGAGAGAGAAAATACAGCGGGTGTGTGTGTGTGTGTGTGTGTGTGTGTGTGTACAATTGGATACAAATTATCTATGAAGTTTATTTCAAAATATTATACCATGCAATCTGCTTGTAGCTTATTTTTATAGCAACATCTTCCTCATTTTTTTGGCAATTAAAATATTGTTTCTGAACTCCTAAGAGGGATAGTACAGATTCTGGGGTGGAGGGACGTATTCCTCTCCCTACAGAATGACACCATCTCACAGTTGCCTTCCTCCAGTTTTACAAAAATAGCATGTTTTCTAGCTAAGAAGGGTAATTTAAACAAAATGTGAGCATTAACCAATCAAATTGTGACTTCTTATTTTTTAAAGAGAAATTATCTTATGCTCCCAACTCTGCCTCCTTTTCTTGCTTGCCACTTTCAAAGGAGTAGAGAGAGATGGAAGGGAACTGTTCCATAAAACCCATTACTGTCATATAAATTCATGACACTGCATGGAATTGCTTGAGATCTCAGAGAGCAGATAACGTATTTGGCCACAACTAACAGGGTGTTTCGGATTGTGAAATCTATTATCTTTGCTTTTTAAAATGGGTCCCCGCTGCCCTTTTAAGGTGATAGGCATGTAATTAAAGCAAGTGTAAGCAATGAAAACTTTTGTTATATTTGAGAAACCATTTTACAACTGGAGCCCTTTTCATTGTGTGTGGCCTAGAAACACCCCATCTTTCTTACTGTGTGACAGTTCCCCTGTAAGGGATACCACACTTTTCAGCATATAGGCACATTTGAGAATTTGAAAAATTGCTGTGGGCACCATCACAAAATGGGGATTATGGCTAGTCACAAAGGACAAGTAACTTGCTCAAGAAACTGAGTTTCAAGCTGAGTTGGGGGGAGTCAATTTCTGCATACAAAACCTCTCCACTGAAAAGCCATTTCAAACTGGTCAGGCAAAATTTGCCTAAGGCCTTTCTTAGGCATGACTTGGGCAAATGTGAGGGGTATGGGGCTAATGGGTTGTTGTTTTTATTTTGATTATGTATTTTGTGGTTTTATATTTAGATTTTATTCTGTGAACTACCTCTGGGTATAGGGTGGTATATAAATTCAATAAATAAATTAAAAAGTATGGGGTGGTAAGTGGGAAAGAAAAGGCAAAGTCTGTTGAAGAAGGACTCGGTGTAGAGGGGTGAGGAAAGAGAAGAGCAGAGTGATGAGAAGCTGAAGAAAGAGCAATGTCACAAAGAAGGAAAGGGGGGGGGGAGGAAGGAAGCCATTACACAACAGAGCAGAAAATAAAGTGAGCTCTGACAAGCCGAAAGACTGGGGTCAGAAATTTTATCACCCAAACTGCGATAGTTATCTGACATCATTGACTCATATATCTTTTTAAAAAGTGCTGAGATGAATAACCAGTATTGATGTGACGTTGGGACAATGTGATATGGTTATTTATTGTTATAATGCTTCATTTATTGGCTTAGTTGTTCCTTAATTTTATGAGATAAAGTAATAGCTTTATGTTCTTTGACTCTCAAGTGACTGCATTCTGCCCCTCCTCATTCCTGAAAGTGAAGTTACTCATTTGAACTGCAGTTTTCTGTCCAACAGAAACCCCAGAAGGCAGCCAATTTGCCAAAATTACTTCTAAATAAACTCACTCCCCCCCATTCTCTCACACTTTTTCAGGTTTATCCTCCCAACCTATCCCTCCATCCCACTCACAAGCATCCAACCAGTTCGTGCACACACATCCATCTCTTCTTCCTCCTCCTCACGGCAACATATGATCTCTGTTTGGTATCCTTTTAAATATTTATTTAATTTATTGAAACATTTATGAATCTCACTTGTCGTTGAAAATGTAACAAAGCAGTGTACAACATATTTCTAGCCCATCCTTCATTTTCCAGGGCAGGTTACACCACAGAAATCTAAAACGATGATCTGAACTTGCTTTGTTGAATAATGCATTGCAGTAATATTACACACACACCATAAGGCTAATATAACAGCACTTTTCAGGTCCTGTCCAAAGATACGCTGGTAACCCCATCTCTCTTAAGAACTCTACCCTTGGCCTTGGCTGTAGGTTATTCTGCAACAGGCTGCCCATTGTAACATTCCAAGAGGAGCTGATGTAAGTAGGAAACCGGAACTCCTTGTCAATAAACAATCGTGGTCTAATTTTGGCATGGAGGAAGAAAGATAGATTGGCAGGAAAATAGATGGCAGAATTCTATGCATTCTTAGACATGCCTAAAAGGCTTTCACACATCAATAGCGCAGAACTGAGACAGCAGTGACCACTGTCAAATCTCATCCTGGGGTGCCCTATGAAGTGTTCAGCTTTCTGTCTGGAAATTATATTCTGCACATAATGAAATCTTTCATGCAGCCATTTCCTGCGCATCTTTATTTAGAAGTGTGATACTTCCAAATGGATGTGCATATAGCTGAAGCTGAACCCTTAAATGTCATCTCAGATCCTTCGCTGAAATACACTTTGACCCTCACCACGTTCCCTTGCTTGCTTGAACTTTCACAAACAGGGAAACCTTGTAACGGGCTCCTATCCTATTAATCCCTCACCCTTGTAATACAGACAGATAGTTTGCTTCTCATGCTGGACATACCAACAGAAATTTCAATTTTCTGCGATACTGATATGTTGTCCTTTTTGGTTTCGTGAATCCAAAACAGATGCTTGCACAATTGGATCACAGGCCAAGATAGCATTAGGC
This sequence comes from Podarcis pityusensis, assembly GCF_964106645.2. Lineage (NCBI taxonomy): Eukaryota > Metazoa > Chordata > Lepidosauria > Squamata > Lacertidae > Podarcis > Podarcis pityusensis. The sequence goes on from NC_138028.1 coordinate 46,721,720, forward strand.
TCTATCAAGGGTTAGGTAAAGGTAAAGGGACCCCTGACCATTAGGTCCAGTCGTGGCCGACTCTGGGGTTGCGGTGCTCATCTCGCTTTATTGGCTGAGGGAGCCGGTGTACAGCTTCTGGGTCATGTGCCAGCATGACTAAGCCGCTTCTGGCGAACCAGAGCAGCACATGGACACACCGTTTACCTTCCCGCTATAGCGGTACCTATTTATCTACTTGCACTTTGATGTGCTTTCGAACTGCTAGGTTGGCAGGAGCAAGGACCAAGCAACGGGAGCTCACCCCATTGCGGGGATTCGAACCGCCAACCTTCTGATCGGCAAGTCCTAGGCTCTGTGGTTTAACCCACAGCGCCACCCGCGTCCCACTCTATCAAGGGTTAAGCATAAGCAAATTCTAGAGAGAACTGTTATACCATGAGGAATGAATCAACAGGCCAAAGGAACAAGCACAAACAAATCGACGTGAGTTACCAGGAATCAAAATTGACACTTTTCTTTTGAAAGGAAGTGGGGGATGGGCCTGGTTATGATCCTGTGTTCCAAAAAGACAGACATACCGCTGGCAAAAACAAAACAAAGCAAAACAAAACAAAAAAGTGTTCTGCATTTCCATTCCCCCACTGAGGGAAAAGCTTCTGTTGAATTTCTGCCACATGGAAGTTTATTGTGGACTACTGCGGGTTTTTTGCCACATTCATACACCATTGTTGTCATCAAAATGTCACCCCATACTTTCTTTAAAAAAGTATTTAATCTGGATCTCTCCTTACCACACAACATCTTCTGTCACTGCTAGCATGGAAGCTTCTTTGCAAGTGATTCTTTTCTTTTTAGTGGGAAGTTGGTTAAATGCTTGGTGACATTTTGACAGGCAGCCTCCTACTGCTGTTTGTTCCTCCGATGAGCACAATTTGGGGGGTGCAGGCGGGGTTGTTCTGGCTATTTAGAGTAGACAATAAGAGCAGGCCTCTTTGCACCAAATGTCGCATAAATGAAGTCAAATTGAAATTCCAAGAACCTGAAAAAAGTTGCTTTCTGACGTTTTCCAAAACATGTACAGTACAGGGATTACCTCAAAGTCTGTAACTGTAGTACATACGTTGGGATGGAAAACACACCTCCATATTTTCCTGCCAATCTCTGTCCACTTTTATGGACAACAAACAGCAGATCAGCAGTGAATATACAGGACTGAAAAACCAGGAATGTGTCTGTGTGCAAGCTGACATGCCAAACATGCACACAGGAAAATTGAATCTGACCCACCCATTTACTGTATAAGGCGCCCATCAGGATTATCCTTTCTCAGGGAAATAAGTGTACTCTAAGAAGCACCTGGAAATGCTTGTGCTTCCACCAGCACACCGCCTGACCTAAAATGGGCAAAGACAACTAAATGAAAACCTGCTAAACTTCCAGCTACTTGCTTCTCTTGTCCTGATTTCGTGGAGCTTTAATGGAATCAGTTCCCCAGGGTCCCGTAAAACTGGTGCCTTTCTAGCAGAGTGCAGGTTTTAGTCGTTTCTCTACTCTGCCAATTACAAGAGGAGGTACGAGGGGACAGTTATAGGACACAGCTGGGCATACCTTGCAGGGTCAACCTTCATACTAGGCAAATCCTCCCTGGGATTGCTTCCTTTCTACCACCAGAACAACACTGAGAAAATGGAATTAAACAGAATGCAGCCTAGCCAGTTCCTAAAGAGTAAAAATAAAACACAGTTTGATGCATAGGATAATTATTTTGGTTTAATTATGTAAATCTGGACTCTTTGCAGCACACAGACCCTGAAAAAACCTAGGATCCAAGCAGTTACATGCAGAAGCATGGGGGTGGGTCATAGCTCAGTGGCCAAGCACATGAAGAAGAAGAAGAAGAGTTTGGATTTGATATCCCGCTTTATCACTACCCAAAGGAGTCTCAAAGCGGCTAACATTCTCCTTTTCCCTTCCTCCCCCACAACAAACACTTTGTGAGGTGAGTGGGGCTGAGAGACTTCAGAGAAGTGTGACTAGCCCAAGGTCACCCAGCAGCTGCATGTGGAGGATCGGAGATGTGAACCCGGTTCCCCAGATCACGAGTCCATCGCTCTTAACCACTACACCACACTGGCTCACATGCTTTTCCTGACATCTCTAGGTAGGCGTGGGAAAAAGCTGCCACACCCTGGGAAAGATCTCTCATATTCTGGAGAGCTTCTGCCAGTCAGTGCAGACAATATTGAGTTAGGGTTGTCATATGTCCAGAATTTTTCCAGGCATAGTTGGAATACTGCAGTTGGAAGCAGTGTCCGGGCAGAAATTAGATGTGTCCGCAGTGTCATTTTTGGTGATTTTCCTTTAAAATAGCTCAAAAACTTCTCTCTTTTTTGCAATTTTGCCCAAAAATCAACATCTCTTGTGTCTGGATTTTCACCTTTTGAAATATGGCAACCCAAATTGATCTAAATGGAATACAGTCGTACCTTGGTTTTCGAACAGCTTAGTTCTCAAATGTTTTGGCTCCCAAATGCCGCAAACCCGGAAGTAACTGATCTGGTTTGCAAACTATTTTTGGAAGCCAAACGTCTGTTGGGGCTTCCGCGGCTTCCGATTGGCTGCAGCAGCTTCCTGCAGCGAATCTGAAGCCGTGCTTTGGTTTCCGAATGTTTTGGAAGACGAATGGACTTCTGGCACAGATTCTGTTTGACTTCCAAGGTATGACTGTAATGGTCTGATTCAAGATAAGGCAGCTTCTTAAGCAGAAATCATCATGAAAATGCAATAAAAATGATGTCCAGGGGGGCCCTCTGTTTCTTTTGAAGGGGTTATTAGGAGGACAGGGTAAATTATGCAGAGAGAGCACAACTGGAAGGACCAGCTCAGCTTCAGGCAACACCATTGAAAAGACTGGGGGAGATAGAAAGGCAGAAAGATGAAGTCTGGTAGAGTCAGACTTTTTAAAGGGTGCTATGTGGGTGCCATTTTCTTCAGCCAGTAAATGTCTTCTTCCAGCACTGACATCTAGGGTGACTTTGTGGATCTTCACTGTATGCAGCAGCAAGTCCTGACAACTGCATTGCAGTGCTGGCATTTCAGCATCTATCAATTTGCACTGCCTTTTAAAGCTGAGAAATACTCTGTGGCTCAGACTCAAAGACGCACAAGCAGAGATCTGTACACGCAGCAGAGCTTGTAGCTATAAACTCACAAGATGTGGACTGAAATTAGATACGGACAGTACATGGCGAAGTGCCATTATTGCTATAATACGTGTTTGAAATTCAGATACAAACTATGTGGCTTGATCTCATCCCCAGTTATAATTGTATAATGGACTAATTTGTAATTTGCTTTTTTCCCTTTTGATAAAAAAATTAATTAAAGTGTGTTTGATTGAATCAACTATTAACTTCCCACGGGACAGAGTTTGCTTTATTCCTTTGATTCTCTGGCTTTAAATGCATCCCTGTTGCTACTACAGAGATATCATCATGGGATGCTTGTGGAAGGAAAAGAAGCATGCAGAGCATAACCAAAATTTTAAGGAAAAAATAGCAATTCTTCAAGAAATGTCAAATGTTTGATTAGAGAACATTTTTTAAAATGTTTGAATTTGCCATCAAAGTTCTCTTTCCCTGCACCCTGCTTTGGTTCAACAATGTGGCAAGCTGTCGAGAGGGAGAGGAGGAGTGTAGCTTCTCTCAACCTTGTCAGCGCACCCTGTGCATTAAAATAAGAAATCAGCTTTGGCTAGTTGGAACTCCTTCTCTCCTATCATCTGTTTGCAGAAGTTCATTACTTAATTCCCATTCATATCGCCTCTGCAGAGAATAACAGGCTGATGACATTTCAGTTAATCATAATCTTCCCCTTCTGTGACAGCCTGCCAAGAGTCTTTGGGAAAATAAACTAGTGGGATTGTTTAAAAACGATTTTTTTAAACCATCTCTGCAGAGGGAAAAACTGACAAGATGACTACGAGACTATTTCACAGCATTTTTTTATCACTCCTTCTCTGTCTTATTTTTCTTTTTTGCGCTATGCCAAAATTTTGCTCAGCATTATTTCTCACCTCTGTCACTCATGATGGTATTTCCATTGTTGCTGCCGTGTGCTTACTAGCAAGAGAAAAGGCAGTGGGTGTGGGGGGCACTCAGTCCTCATGCACCAATGTTAGAACAGACAGGTAGAACAGATTTGATTGCATGCCTTTATGCAAGTCAGTCAATTATGCCTGAGTATTTAAAGAATTTCCTGGTGGCTATACAGGACCCAGTGACTGTGGTAGAGGAGAATGAACTGAACCACTAAGACAGCATTGTCCCAGCAAGAGCTTTCAGTGTGAGAAGGGAAGGGGTGGGGGATGACAGATCTATGCTAAATTTAGTTGCCAGGAAATTATTGACTTAGGTTTCTGTTAATGGGTTTCCTGTGGCACCCTGGTTAGAGCCTTGGACTTATTTACAGTCCTTGCTTTCTGGGTGATTCTAGCTGATAGCTTTCACTAGCTGGCTCAAAAGGATTAGGGAGTGGGTAGAGATACTGTTCTATATATGGGGGCATCTCTTCATCCTCCTGGCTCTGCCTGCATGGGTAGGTAGGAGGCACAGCATGGCCCCACAAACCCTCCATACCCTGTGCCCGTCCGTCGTCACCGTCGCTGAGGGATGGGCTGGCGAGGCAGTTTTTGTTGACCCTGAGGCCAACTGTCCACTTTTGTCATTCTGACCAGAAGCTATCCTAGAGCACTCCTAGCTAACTCACACCAGCTTTGTTTGGGTTCTTAACTCTCTGCCTGGCTCTTGGGCTGCTTCCTGCCCCTACTGACTACCAAACCACATTCCCCTCAACAATGCTGTGTGACTGTCCTTTTATATACAGTTTCAGTCACAACCCATTGACCAACGACCTTTAAATCTTCCTTCTCAGCCTGCTCGTTGGCCTTTAACGATAAGTCAGTGAGAGCCAAAACAATTTTAACAACAGCCTAACAACTGTCTAATATAGAAGCTGACAAGTGTTAACTGTGAACCATTAAATCTCATCTTGCAACGACCGACAACAAGCTTATTAAGGTATAAGTTGTGCTTGAGCTTGAGCTGACTGCATCTCTCGTCATTACCTTTCAAAATAATATATATTTTTTCCTGTTTGCAATACATTACAAAAAGATTTTGTCTCTGGATTTTAGTTCTGCAATGCCTGACACCAGATAAGTCAGTCAGGGCCACTAACAGAGAAGCTGGAAGGCTCCAGGCTACTTTACTCAGGCTCCCTTCAAGCCCAGAACCAGTCCTGGTTACCGTAAAGGTAAAAGGTAAAGGACCCCTGGATGGTTAAGTCCAGTGAAAGGTGACTATGGGGTTGCGGCTCTCATCTCGCTTTCAGGCCGAGGGAGCCAATGTTTGTCCACAGACAGCTTTCCGGGTCATGTGGCCAGCATGACTAAACCACTACTGGCACAACGGAACACCATGACGGAAGCCAGAGCACACAGAAATGCCTTTTACCTTCCTTACCTATTTATCTACTTCCACTGGTGTGCTTTTGAACTACTAGGTTGGCAGGAGTTGGGACAGAGCAACGGAAGCTCACTCTGTCGCAGGGATTTGAACTGCCGACCTTCCTACTGGCAAGCCCAAGAGGCTCAGTGGTTTAGACCACAGCTCCACCCGTGTCCCTTGGTTACTGTATAGTATGAGGACACTGCAAAGTTCATTGCAAGTCCGTGCCATGACAGCTCAGGACATCTCAATATCCTGTCTCTATAAATAACTTTCAACACTTCCCCCACTATCCTCATCACATTCCCTCCACTTGACAGTACTAAAATAAAAACACTGTTTATTGAGCATTCATCTTGATTTTCATTTATTTATTTTCAAAAATATATAAACTGCTAATTCATATAAAATATCCAGGTAGTGCACAACAATTTCTACAATAAAACATAAAAGAATCATTAAAATGACTGGCTAATTAAGAATGTTTGAAGAGGTGCTTTAGCCTGTTTGCATTTGTTTGCAAGGAGGTCAGATGGTATTGGCTATTTATTGAACTTTCATTCTGATTTGTCTGCAAGGAGGTCAGACGACATGGCATCAACCAAGCATTATCCCATGCTTTTCAGTACAGTGGTACCTCGGGTTACATACGTTTCAGGTTACATACACTTCAGGTTACAGATTCCGCTAACCCAGAAATAGTACCTCGGGTTAAGAACTTTGCTTCAGGATGAGAACAGAAATCGTGCTCCGGCAGCGTGGCAGCAGCAGGAGGCCCCATTAGCTAAAGTGGCGCTTCTGGTTAAGAACAGTTTCAGGTTAAGAACGGACCTCCGGAACGAATTAAGTACTTAACCTGAGGTACCACCGTACATTTCCCTATCAGTTTTCCTTACTGCAAAACATCCAATATTTGTGGGTCTGTTGTGTGAGAGCTCCCAAACAGCTTTAATCATGCAACCTAAATTTGGCTGGTAGGGGACTGAACCACAGCCAATAGTAAGAGTCTGGAATTGTCCTTTCTGCAATTAAAAAGAAAACATTTATCCCCCAGCGGCATCTCTATCTGCGCTAACCCTTGGGAACAAGAATATCACTCCATGCAGCCGCCACTAGGGAAGTGCTAATTGAAAAAGATGCCCCAAACTCCCCTGTAGCCTTCATCTGGGAAGCCCCAGATCAGGTAATGGAATTTCTTCCACAGATGAATGGCAAGAGGCACAGTGAATGGAAGACCACAGGAAAAAGTATGTGAATGGCTTTCAAAACCACAAAACTTAAGAGGCGGCTGTTCCTCCAGGCAGCAGTGAAGCCCATTGAAGTTATTAACCAGCTGTTGGGCTAAGGTCAAGGAAAGTCTGAAAGGGAAGCTGTGGTAAAATCCACAGGGAATACTGCAGGCTAAAGAAGATCATAGTCCCCAAATCCTGTTGGATAAGTCTTGCGGTGCTAAAGAAAAGTTAATCATGGCTTCAGCTCAGAGCTGCTTTACATGCTAGCATCTGGTTAAAGAGCATGCATAGGAGCCCCCATGCTCCTGGTCTTGGGGCCAAACTACCTGCTGTGTTAGCTACAAGGCTGTGCATTTAAATACAAGGATTTTCTTCAGTTGTTTTTATACAAAATTGACATCATGGGGCCTCTGATCCCTGTGTGAGATATAGAGGACCTTTAATAGCTCCCACGATCCTGTTGTGGATCAACCCCCTATTTCTGCAATTTGCACTGAAAGAAAATTCCTGTTCACTCCAACTGGAGCTTCTCCCCACCCCCCACCCCACCCCATGTACGGTAAATTGGAAGTCGTCTTCTTCTTCTTTGGCGATCACTCATAGTCAAGTAAGATTGTCTTCCATAAACACGGTTTTAACAATGAGTCCGTAAGTGACTGTGGAGGCCAATTCTGGATCCACATGTCCTTCCAGAGTGGGGACATTAGTTTCCGGGTGGGAGTTGGTCACGGTGTGGATTCGCCATGCCTGCCTTCCTCTTAGCACATTTCTCCCTTGCGTCCTGAGTTTGAGTGTCTTCAAAGCCCATGACACCTTTGGTAAAGGCTGTTTCCCAACTGTTGGTGTTTATGCTACATTTTTTAGATTTGCCTTGAGACAGTCTTTAAACCTCTTTTGTTGACCACGAGCATTACGCTTTCCATTTTTTAGTTAGGAATAGAGTAGTTGCTTTGGAGGATGATAATCAGGCATCCGCACAACATGACCAGTCCAAATAAGTTGATGTTGAAGAATCATTGCTTCAACACTGGAAATTGGAAGTGCAGAGGAGTTGGTCTGCATTGGGACCATGGCAGAGATCAAGGGGTTAAAGTCCCCTAGCACCCCGTCCCCACTGGGTTTCTGATCCACATCAGGTCTTCTGAACTGGCAGTTTCTGTAAAAACAAGCGGGGGCGGGAGGGGGGGACCTTTTTGGCTCCACAGGCCAAATTGTTATCTGGCCTTACCCTCAATCAGCTGGTACAATGTGAGGTGCAGTTTGGTCCTTAGAAAAGCCAAGAAGGAGGAACCACCACCTGCAATGGTTTGACTTAGCTTTACCCTGTCCTAACATTCCTGGGGAAGAAGGAGACGATGGGAGGATATCAAGCTGTTCGTGGAGCAGTAAGATCCAGCTTAGGTCCAAAATGGCAACAGCTATCTGCCTGACAAGATGATTACTGAGTTGCTCAGAGCCTAAAGTTATGCATGGGACTGTAAAAGTGTGGGAAACATTGTGTGATTGCGGTAAAATGCTTTCAAAATGAGGTTGTAATGCATGTCAGAGCCTTCAGACAGAATCCATCATGCATTCTAAAATGAAAAAAAATATATTTATAGAAGCTCTATGAAATATATGTTGCATGAAATAACATTTCATAGCATTATTATATAGGAAATCTTAACAATTTTAATCGCTTATAAATTAGCTGGTGTTGGATGCAGCCATCACAGTAATTCCTATCTACCATGAACTCAGTCTGACCCTTAGCTAATCTTGTAAGATTTGACTCAGAATATTATTTAAGCATCATGAATATCCTGTTTGTATTTTTCAGCCAACCTCTTGCAATCTTGTGTCTCATCTCATTAGGCTAGGCATGTGAATCGATTGTTTTACAAACACTGTTTTTGGGAAGTGTGTGCACCCCAGGCTCCTATTCCCGGACAGCTTTTTAAAGATACTTCCTTGAGATCCATTCTGCTTGTATCGCAAGGTTAGTCATTGGCAGCTTAGTTTTAAAGCCAATCATGTTCAATGAGCCAGATATGACTGGGCAACATACAGGCAAATTTAGTTCATATTCTTGATTCATATTCAATAGAAAATAGAAAAGAAACAGAGATTATATAGTAGTATTGTGAGTTTGAGTGGGGGAGTATGCTGTATGCCAAGACCCTTCTAAACCCTGGACCCAGCAAGTGCTAAAATATAAGCCAGGCTAGCTTCCTGAAGAGGTGATCACCTGGGTGATAGGCCATTAAGGGGAACAAAAGAAAGGGGCTCTGTGTGAGAGGGCAACTGGTATGGGACCCTAACTTGTGGTTAGTTAGAAGAACAAAGCCAGAGTTGAGGGCAGAGAGTTTGCAGTGGAGCTAGAGAAGCAGCAGGAAGAAGAAGCCAGAGAGAAAGAGGCCTGCTTGATTTCTGTTTAAATCCAAGGCTGCAGCTATGGGAGAAACAAGACCCTCTTGGGTTTTTAATGCTGTGAATCCCTCCATTGTAGGCTCAGGTTATATACATGTGTAAATAAACTATAGCCACCACAGTCTCTGCTGTACCTCATTCCCAAGGGAAACAAGAACCGTGGGTAAACACCTGGATTCCAGCAGAAATCTGGTATGGCTCAGTCTCCCAGCTGAACAACCTGCAGCCTCTTGCCTCTAGCTTCTAACTCACACCTCCAAGGGAGGAGGCCGGCAGCAACAGTCATATAGAGGCCACGGGATGCTCCTTCACAGCCACCACTTCCACCGAAGTTCCACATGACAAGCGCCAGCTCATCCTCTTCCCTGAGCTTGGTGGGAAACATAAGGACATTCCAGGATCAAATCAGAAGCCAGGATGGCTTTTGTAATTCCAGCACAGTCCCTGGAAAATAGAGACACTTGGAATGTATGTGCTGGTGGCACAGCCTCTGCGATGTGGCGTTTGTTTAAACAGTGAACAGGTGTCAGCCTGGAGATGTGAGCAATCGGTGTCAAGGTGCTGGAAGACACAGCTGTGTGTGCCACAGGTCTTGCTTTGCATCCCCAAGAGCCTGCTGCTCTTGGGTGTGGTTGAGGACCTGGACCTGTAAGATTCAACTGCTACCAGTCCACTCAGCTTCTGTATATAAAATTACAGGGCATGTTGGGAAATGCACCACTTTGCTCTTCACCTCAAGCAGCAAAACGTCTTGGGTCAGCCAGAACACTATTTAATATGTTTCTGCAACAGTCACAAGAAAACAACACACCAATATATTGCCACCCTAGTTATACTTCTGAAGTCTTGTTTTGACTTTGGGGTAAAGCTTTAAAAATGATAACCTACAAATGAATTTGGAAAGGGCTGTTTGCACTCAGTGCTTGTTGCCCAGGTAGACAAAACACCGAATCAGGAAGAGAAGGAGAAATACCCATCGCTTCTATAATCGTGGAGTGGTGCTTCAATGAGAGGAGAAACATAACAAGCTGGACAGCAAAAGATTTTCACAAATCTTCCAGTAATTGCTACTGCCTGCAACAACAATGCTGACTTTGGTAAGTGCTTGCTTATTCAATGGAATCTCTATTCTCCCTATTATATTTTCAGCGCTGATGATTAACGCTATCATTATTAATTTCTATAGACTATTTCGGTGCATGAAAGTTATTAACAATTATCTCACTTCGCTTCCACAACAACTCTGTAATTGAGGTAGTCACTTTCTCAGCCCCACACAGAGAGCTTCGTGGCTGAACAGTGATTGGAATCTGCTCTGCCTTCCCTTCATCCAAATGCTCCACCGCCTATACTTTGCACCAGCAAGATGGATGGATCAGCCTCTCCTCAGTTTGATTTCTTTTCATTGGCCTGTGGCTGAATGATTAACCTTCTGGTTAGGAAAGAACTCTAGCTATATAATTAATAGTGTCTTAAGGTATCACTTCAGTTGCCAGCAGGTTAGAAATTAACAGTGACGGTTTGTATAATTAAACTAATTTTTATTATTGCAGTACTTGTATCCCATAGATAGGATTCCATTGACTTAGACTGCAATACTTCACCTGCTCAGTTGGAAGTAAGCCTCATTATGTTCAGTGGGACATACTTTGAATCAACATGTGCAGCAATATGTCAATAAGCTTTTAATATCCCATTGGTATCAATAAGTCAAGAGTTAGGGGGAGGGGCATAGCGTGGGGGCTACTAGAGGGGCCGTGGCTCCGAGTGCACAATTTTTCAAGGGGCATGAACTAGGCACCCCCGCGCAGGCACCCCTAGGCTGGCCTAGTACTCCTCTCCACCCACCAAGGGCTGCGTCAGTCAGCCGGCCTCCCCCCCTGAGAGGGTGGGCAGGTGGCTCTGTGCAGCCCTGCTTTGCTCTGGTGTGGGTGGGGTCGCTCCAACAGCATCAGTGGCACCTTTTCACCCAGGCCAGGCCAGGGCGGGCACCGGCAACCAACACTACACCACTGGGGAGGGGAGAATCTGCCTATTTATGTTTCTTTCAGATTCTAATATTTCCAACCTTAACTTCAGTGCTCCATAGTTTGCATTTTAAAAAAGAAAAGTAGCCACCAGTATTATGGTGGTAATTTCTCACAATATACATATTTTTGTATTCAATTTTGCCTAACATACACATTTTTGAAAATGTGTCTTCCTTCAGCCAACTCTGGCCTAGAGCTATCCTAGAGCTGTCTTCTCCTAGCTAGCTTTCCTCCACCTCTGTGATTAATGAACAAGGGACCCCAAATTCACTTTCCATCTGTGTTATGTACTGAAGTTCTCACCCTGGGCCAGCAGGGGGATACTGTAGATAGTTCAGGTCCACATATGCAAATAAGGGATCGAAAGTGACGTTCAGTGATTGGATAGTTACAGAAAGTTGTTATAATTACGTTGTTCTGGAGCTCTATATAAGCAGGCTGGCTGAACCCTTCAGTTCAGTTCTGTTCTGGCCTGTGAATAAACAAGAGCTGTTTGAAGAATCGCTGTGTCGTCTGATATGTTCACCCACAACTTAACAATCTGTATCTGTGTTTCCTCTAAAATTCTGTTCCTAAGTCTCTCTGTGCTTTGTCTACTTCTATCTGCCTTTCCAGTTCCAAGCCACTCTCTATAAAACAAAGTTCGGTGGTTCCTCATGAGCAGGAGCTTGCATACTGCAGTTGCTTTACAGACAGCCACATGCAAACCATGGTTGTAACATGAAGGAGACATGATGTGAGGGGTGGAGCTAAAAGCATGGCTGCACTTCCAGGTAAACACAGCTATGCCTGGCATGAGGCTATAGTTACTACCATATACAGTGGTACCTCGGGTTACATATGCTTCAGGTTACAGACGCTTCAGGTTACAGACTCCGCTAACCCAGAAATAGTACCTCGGGTTAAGAACTTTGCTTCAGGATGAGAACAGAACTTGTGCTCCGGCGGTGCAGCAGGAGGCCCCATTAGCTAAAGTGGTGCTTCAGGTTAAGAACAGTTTCAGGTTAAGAACGGACCTCCGGAATGAATTAAGTACTTAAGTACTGGCATGTACACTAATGACTTAACCTGAGGTACCACTGTACTAAATATAGTAAGTGACCAGTTTCAAAAATGGCTGTCCCTATCTACTATTGAACCATTCTGTTAGTTTTAGAACACCCTTAAAAAGTAGAGACATCACCTTGCCAACAAAGGTCCGTATAGTAAAAGCTATGGTTTTCCCAGTAGTGATGTATGGAAGTGAAAGCTGGACCATAAAGAAGGCTGATCGCCGAAGAATTGATGCTTTTGAATTATGGTGGTGGAGAAGACTCTTGAGAGTCCAATGGACTGCAAGAAGATCAAACCTATCCATTCGTAAGGAAATCAGCCCTGAGTGCTCACTGGAAGGACAGATCCTGAAGCTGAGGCTCCAATACTTTGGCCACCTCATGAGAAGAGAAGACTCCCTGGAAAAGACCCTGATGTTGGGAAAGATGGAGGGCACAAGGAGAAGGGGACGACAGAGGACGAGATGGTTGGACAGTGTTCTCGAAGCTACAAACATGAGTCTGACCAAACTGCGGGAGGCAGTGGAAGACAGAAGTGCCTGGCGTGCTCTGGTCCATGGGGTCACGAAGAGTCGGACACGACTAAGCGACTAAACAACAACAACATCTACTATTGAACCATTCTGTTAGTTTTAGAACAGAGTAAATACACTCTGGATTACGGGCAAAGTATGCATAATTAGGGTAAACTAGGGATGGGGAAAGCGTGGAAGATGTTGTTGGACTACAACTTCCATTATTCCTGGTCGTGCTGGCTGGGCTGATGGGAGTTTGAGTACAAGAACATCTTGTTCACCATCCCTGCTGCAAGTAGCAGTCAGCAGAGATGGTTCGTGTGCTTTGTGTATCTTTATTAAAGTCTACACAAAGCAACTGTGAGAAAGCTGTAGAACTCCAACATCTCCCACCTGCCCAGCATTTGCAAACTTATTCCTTCCATAGTGGGTAGTTAGTTACATCTACCAGCCACCCCCGTGCTTTATCTGGCTTCTGTTAAACAATGTGCAACGTCATGACACTGAACATCCTCAACTTGAAAATAGGCAAGAGCACAATTGGTAACCATAGCAGCTGCAATTACTAAAATAAATGATAATGTGCATCTTGCTCTGTAACATTGCTTTCACTTCCTTCTGAGACTGCAGTATAGAATTCTGCCATGGCATTTGATGTAGAATGAAATCATCCTGTAGCTCATCACAGAAATGGGAAGGCATAAGACAAGGGCCCCAGCGAATGATATGTGTTTATCAACTATCTCAAAGTCTAGGTAAAAAAGTAAAGGGACCCCTGATGCTTAGGTCCAGTCGCAGACGACTCTGGGGTTGCGACGCTCATCTTGCTTTACTGGCTGAGGGAGCCAGTGTACAGCTTCTGGGTCATGTGGCCAGCATGACTAAGCCACTTCTGTCGAACCAGAGCAGCGCACGGAAACACCGTTTACCTTCCCGCCAGAACGGTACCTATTTATCTACTTGCACTTCGTGCTTTTGAACTGCTAGGTTGGCAGGAACAGGGACCAAGCAACGGGAGCTCACTCTGTTGCGGGGATTCGAACCGCCGACCTTCTGATTGACAAGCCCTAGGCTCTGTGGTTTAACCCACAGCGCCACCCGCGTCCCTAAATCTCAAAGTCTAGAGGGCACAATTTATAAGTTCTCCTGCACAGGCACCGTTAAAATGAACAGGAGCTGTGCAAGAGTGCTATTCAGCTCTGCTGCAGCTCCCATTCATTTCAATGGCCCCTGCATGGCAGAAATTCGCAGTGAATGGATGTCATGCCTAGGTATCTATAATATGGAAAACGGAATCCTTGATACTGCTAAAAGATCTAAGGCAGACCTACAAGTGTCAATGGATGATTGATCTATCCTCTTTTAAAATGTTTCTTAGCTTTGATAGTAGTGAAGGGCACACAATCAAGGGTGTTGGGAACAGGGAGTATTTAATTCTCCTCCTGTTTTACTGATGAACATTGCCCCCTCAAAGCTGCTGTTTGCCATATGGAGTAAAGCATACAGGTGTGGTGCCACAAATGTTTTGATCAGGGGGGGAAATAGCAGCACTGGGAGCAATTTTCATTGGGAAAAGTCACTCCGAAGAGTGCTCCAAATGTGGCTGCTCTTAAACTTTTACATGGCAGATCCAATCACAGATTTTCTGTTGCCATTTCAATTTTTGCTGGGCTGGGAGACAATAATGGCACTGTCAATCATGCATGTTGCATGGTCAGTCAGTGTAATGCATGCCTTGTCTTTGGCATCTGTGAAACTGATTGCTTGCATTGTTACCCGAGAATAGGAAATAAGGAGTGAAGCTACAGGGAACCAGGCAGAGGGCCTTCTCAGTAGTGGCGCCCACCCTGTGGAACGCCCTCCCATCAGATGTCAAGGAAATAAACAATTATCTGACTTTTGGAAGACATCTGAAGGCAGCCCTGTTTAGGGAAGTTTTTAATATTTGATGTTTTATTCTGTTTTTAATATTCTGTTGAAAGCCACCCAGAGTGGCTGGGGAAACCCAGCCAGTTGGGCAGGGTATAAATAATAAATTAATAATTTATAATTTAATTAAATAATAATAATAATAATAATAAATAATAATAATAATAATAATAAATAATTTAATAATTAATTTAATTCAGCAGAAATATAACACACAACCTTCCCCGCCTCTGCTAAGCCATATTCATGTTCTTCATTAGAACTATACTCCAGATAATCAGAACAATCATTGCCAGTGCTATCCTTCTCTTCTTGCATCTAAGCTGTTTATTAAAATATGAGAACAGTAATTAGTGGGAAAATAATAAAAAGAGATTGTGTCAAATGTTTCCACTTGGAATACGGCTTTTTTAAATTTAAAAAAACAACGCTAAGCATGTTGCTTCTTTATTAGTCAAGACAACATGTGCAATTACAGAGAAGCTCACTTTGCATAAGGCAGAAATCAGTATTTATTTCTGTTAAGTCCATCTCAGCTGTGTTCATGTCAGCTTTGATAAGAATATCGATAATAATCTTAATAATAGATTTAATAGTATATGCTAATTACCTTCAATATATTCTGACTTTGGAAAAGAATGCTCAGGTAGGCTTTCTATATGTTTGGAGGGGAATGAATAAAGATGGGGAAATGTCTTACTTCTTAGTCATTTATGTTTTGAGTTTTTTTAGTATTGTTTCCATTCACTGTTATCACTGGACGGTCTCTGTAACCTGAGGCTTCTGAGCAAGGCCTGTTTGGAATCAGATTAACATGACTTGCTAGAGCCTCCTGATATCTGTGTTCTAAGCAGCTTCTACCTCATCCAGGTAGCCAAGAGCTGAGATCTGTTGCGATAGCACCCAGCAGTGAAAAATAATATCCAATGCTTGCCATGTACTCCTAAGCTGGAGAGACGTCAAATATTTCTGCTTAAATCTGTTCAAGCAAAATTCGTGTTCAGGAAGAGAGAAATGGCAGCTGACACCCACCTTGCTTATCTTTTAAACCTTTTTCTTTCAGGCTATTTGCTGCCCAGCCAGTGGCTCCTCCACGGCCTCTTTTCTTCAAAGGGAATATGCAACAAGAAATCAATGAATTAGGATACAGCAGAAGGCTCATTGCTCTTGCTTGTAGATTGAGCTGAGACAAATGAGTTTCAGCACATTGTTATGCTTCAGCTGGTTTACCCATGCTAGGATGTCTGTGTTATCAACAACTGTTTTATTGAATCACAACTGTTAATTATTTAATTATGACTTTCTCTGTTTTCCTGCATTCCATTTCCATCGGATGCCATTGTTTACAAACCACCAACATGCCAACCATGTATGTGTGTGTGTGTATGTGTATGTATGCATGTCTGTCTGTTTCTATCTCTTTCTCTTTCTCTAAATATATATATACACACACAAGTGCCTAATATATTATTTTTAGTAAAAAATAATAATGGGGCACCAGTACTCATATATTGATAAAAATACTGTGGGTGCCAACAATTGTCTAAATCCAGAGAGATAAGTATCTGTAACTCAGGATAAACACATCATGCATTTTATGAAGGTAACTGTAGTCCATGTAAGCTAAGGCCATAATAAATTTGTTAGTCTCAGTTTAAGGTGCCACAATACCCTTTCGTCTTTTTTCTGTGATCCCCAGATTGTTCTTTCCCAAGCCCTTGCCCTTTGATAAAATGAAAGCAAGTGTTTCCAAATGATTTCTCATTCTCCAATAATGCAGAATGAAGCTGCTAAAAATAAGGAATTACAAAATCAATTTTTGCTTTTTAATCTCTAATTACTGCTGTTTCGTCTCTCCTGGGATGGAATGGGGAGGCATGCTTGAAAGATTAAGGAGACTAAGGAACAGAAGCAATTGAAGCATTGTTTAAATTCTATTTTAAAACATTTCAGGTCAATATTTGTATTTAAAAGTCTTTTTTTAAAAAAGCTCTTTGCTGAAATGTTTTGACAGGGCTGTTTGTCCTTGGTACAACACAGTAAGGAATGACTCAAAGAGATTCAGGGATGGAGAGAACAGAGCTGAAAGCAGCAATAAATTCCAAATTAGTTAACAAATGTTGTAAAAGTCTTAGAAGGTTTATGGAACACAATATGTTTGAGGGAAACCTTTTGCTGAAACTCTTTTCTAATGGAAAATAACTGAAAATGAAATAAGATTGGGCTGTCTGTACCAAATGGAGCACTTTGCCATCTCAAGAGATTTAGAAAGAAAACATGAAGGGTAGCTTAAGAAATTGGATTCCCTTGTCAGTATGTGTCAGTTTACTAAGGCTTGATCTGTCATTTGTCACATTAATTCATTCCCTTTACTCCCAGCTATTTTTAAAGCAGAAATTGCTCTCAAATATGACTTTGTATAGCTAAACTTTGCAGCTGAGGCCTGCTACACTACTGTATTCTTTTTGGCCATTCTGTTCTTTTGAAACAATAACAATAACAGATCTTTCTTTCCTTTCCTTTTTTCTTTCTGTTAAGTTGTGGGTGAACATATCAGATGCCACAGCGATTCTTCAAACAGCTCTTGTTTATTCACAGGCCAGGACAGAACTGAACTGAAGGGCTCAGTCAGCCTGCTTATATAGAGCTCCAGTACCACGTTACTATAACAACTTTCTAAAACTATCCAATCACTGAAGTGCACTTTCGATCCTTCATTTGCATAACTCTCTATAGTATCCCCCTGCTGGCCCAGGGTGAGAACTTCAGTACATAACACTTTCCTTTCCTTTTGGAATCAGAAACAGGCATGCATCTGTTGAAATGGAAATCAAAAGCTTACACTATAATTAGCTGATAGTCTTTAAGATGCCACCATCCTCTGTGGTGTTGTTTTTGCTGTGAGAGGCCAACACAAAGTTGACGCTTTCACATTCTTATTCTAGCTTTGTCTTCCTTTGTTTATATCTCCATTTCAGTTGCTTCAGGGGATCTAGGTGTCTTTCATGCTCTTACGAGGAAGCTGTATTGTCCCAGCAATAGATTTCTGCCTGGTGTTACCTGGAAAATGATACTCCAACCGCCACTAATGCTTGCACATTGCTGTGACAGGCCTTGTGGACCTGTTGTACGTGTGACACCAGACACTCCAATGACATTACTAGCAACAGAAACCTCAGTTATTTCTCCCCCATCCAATGTTATTCTGTGGATCTTTTTAAAAACAAAAACAAAATCCACATAAGTTCATAGCTGTCAATTTACAGATTTGAAAATAAGGGACCAGCAGCCTCGAAAATAAGGGATCAGCAGCCAAAATAAGGGATTTTAGTCAACCAGCTGAAATACGAAGTTAAAAGGGACCAGATAATTTTGGAGAGCAGCGTTGGTTTTTAGCCCTTCGTTTCCAGAGGTCGCTGCTCAAGACACCAGCTGATGAAACACTGCAATTAAATAACTACCAGCACCAACCACTTTTCGCGCAAAACAAAGTCCAAGCTACAAAGATGCTGCTGCAGTTCTGTATCTTTTCCCTCGTGCTCCAACTGCAGCTCTCAGTTCCATCAGGTGGGGCAGGAGGAAGGGGGGGGGAAGCGCCCGAAGTAAACCCGCAGATAAGACCATCTATGCTAGTCTACCACTATGGGAGAAGTGCTTGCAGTCCTTTCTCCACTTTCCCCCTCTATGGTTAGCCCTTGGAACACCTGCCCGCGCCGCCTCCTCCTCCTCCTCTCTCTGAACTGCTTTCTCTATGGTTGCCCTAGCTCTCCTCTCAAGGCTCCTCAGCAATTCATAGGCCGTGCCAGGCTGCCCATCTCATCCGGATCCTTCAGCGGCACAGCCTCAGTACAGCCTAGCAGGAGCGGTGGCGGCGGCGACGGGCAGAGGGGAGGCCACAGGCAGAGACGCTCAGTTTGGCGGCTGCGAGGAGGATGGCGGCAGAAGGGCCAGAGGCTCCTGTCAGTCCCGGCGGGAAGGGGCTCCCGGGGGCCAAGGCTGGTGGGAGGAGGCCGGAGGGGGGCGGGCCGGGCAGCCAAGCAACACAGTTGGAGCCTCCCTCCTCCCTGGCCGGCAGGGAGGGAGGGATAGGAGCTGCTTCCTTTGAAACCTGGGAAATTTAAGGGCCATCATCAATAAGGGACACCAGCGGGACACGGCACTGGGATAACGGAGTTTCCCGCCAAATAAGGGATGGTTGACAGCTATGCATAAGCTCTCTGCTTTCCCACTAATTCTGGGAAATCATGCTCTTTCAACAAACATTTAAATTATAAAATGGAGGAAATATCAACAAAGCTGTCTCCCTTTCTTGCAACAATACTTCACGTTGTTTCGCTTTTTATTTTAGAATTGTGAAGACAATGTGATACCCTGCAAAGTGTAGGATCACTGCAATGAAAATAATGAATAGAGTTGGGGCAATAACACAACCCTGTTTAACACCTGATCCCACTGTGAATGGTTCACTTTGAGAGCCATTGTTATCTGCGATTGTTGCTGTCAGATCGCCGAAGAAGAACCCCACAAAGTAATACTAAGTACAGCACTGTCAATTTCAGCTTGGTGAAATTGACAATGCACCACAGAAGAGGAAGACATACACCCCAAGCGCTTGTTTGTTTCTCCTTCACTCCTCATGAAACCTCTACTCCACTTGCCGTTGCATTCAGGAAAAGCCCTGTAGACAGGTGATTGCAGCGCATGCGAACAACAACAACAACAAAAAGGTAGACAGGAAGTACTTTGCATGTGCTACTGCATGTTTTCTGTAGTATTGGTGGGAAACATTTCCATAAAGCTGACAAATGTACATTTCCTTGCAATTTAAGACTGTCTGATCTTGGCAGATCATGTCAGCCAAAAAGCATAGCTGCACTAAGAGGATTGCAGGAAAAGAGAAGGAAGCTTCTTGCTGTAATAGTTTCATAATAGTCCAGTTGCTGGTTTCCTTTGCATAGTTCAGTGGAACGTTGAGCCATGCAATTATTAAATTCTATATCTAACTTAAAGCCCTGAAAGAAAGTGCATGTGCACATATTGATGTGTGCATATCACCGCCCCACCTCCTATTACGATTGATATTATTCTTGCTGTTGTTTTAAAAAGAGCATCTGAGAATGCAGTACTGACACTATGAGGTTAGTAGTGTATTGTTGCCAATATGAAACAGAACAAGATTTAAGCTCCTAGGCGAATGACTCAGTTTAGATTAATGAAAAGAAACAGGGTATGTTAGACAAGGGATAGATGTCCTTTGAATCTTCATTTTGATCGCTTCATGGACCTTCCCAGAACGCAAGCATAGTCTCACATTTAGAAGTGCACCAAGTACATGATGTGCATTTTATTAGCTACACATGGCATAAGATAAGACCCTCGCCATTCAAATTTCTAAATCCCTCCAAGAAATCTCAGGTAAATAAATAGCATGCCTGGAAAAGTCATTAAGCTTTCCCAGTCCATGCCCTGGCTTTATTTCTCCCTATTTTTGCTATATTTCCTAGGGAGAAATACAACACCCGTTGTCATGGAGAGTATCCCTTTGACCTGATACAATCGCCAGGCTTGTATGATTTGTTCTTTCCCATTAATAATGGTCATGAACTATCTTCACTGTTGTTTTCAGTTTAAGAAATGAAGAGGGGGCAGGGGGAAGAGAATCAAAAACATATTGAAAATGCACCATGAACCAAAGAGGAATCCAGAGGCAATCTGCATATTTTGCACATATTTTCCTCTGTTACAAAAACCAGTTGTGGGAGTGGGGACCACAATGCACACAAAGAACTCCTCCACCTGTAAAGGAATTCCTGCTTAAAAGAAGAAGATGCAAGAGGCAGTCAGGTCTAGGTGCATGGAGGTACGTGCAAGGAGGGTGACACTCCCTTTTCCACTGAAATGAACACATTCCGATTCTGGGCACAGATCACCAGGAACTTCTGTGCACGCCCCACTGACCTGAAAAGGACCTGTACAAGAACATGTCTGTGTTCTATTATAGGAGAATTCCTCTGTCACCGGCAAATTCTATAGAAATGGCTCATGAGGAAAGAGAAGGGAAATAACAGCTGCTAATAATGTAATGCCTTTACAGCAATCTATGCTGTGATCATTCCTGAACTGTTCTGTGCAGTTCTCCAAAGGGATGTTGTAGAGCTGGAAAAGCAGTGGCAGAGAGCAACCAAAATGACATAAGCTCTAACATTTCACCAATGAAAATAGGAACGTCCTAAGAAAAAGTGGGACATTCCATTCCGGGATCAAATCAGAAACTGGGATGGCTTCTGTAAATACAGAACTGTTCAGGATGAGAACAGAAATCGCATGGCGGCGGCACAGCAGCAGCGGGAGGCCCCATTAGCTAAAGTAGTACCTCAGGTTAAGAACAGTTTCAGGTTAAGAACAGACCTCCAGAACGAATTAAGTTCTTAACCCGAGGCACCACTGTATTCACATTCTGCTGCTGCTGCTGCTTTGGGAAAGACACCTACAAAAGGCTTTGGTCTTGAAGAGAAGCACATGTTGAAAGATCAGAGGCCGATTTGCCAAGATAAGCAGGAGAGTGTCAATACTTCTTCCCAAGAGAGGAAATGCAAAGTGCCTTTCCCCCGTCTTCCTGAGGATATCTTCATTATGTTTTACTAGTATGTCAGCATCACATTCCGGTATACGAGGAAGTTGTTAACAAACCCCTCTAGGCTGCAGAGTATAAAGTCTCATAAGGGTATTCTGATTAAATGCTGTAAAATCCTGCATTTCTAAGGAGCTTTCCCATTTAACAATCCTTATGCAGAATGCATGTTTAAAGTGTGTGGAATAATACACAGGCACTACACTTTCTTGGAAGTGACTATGCTGTGGAAGAGTCTAAATCTATTTTAATTGTGCAACCTGAATTTTTCAGCATGTCATTGAATCCCACTTGTGCTGGTACTGTTTTAAATTGCAGGCTCCTGGTCTTGAGTTCTATGCTGTTGTTGCTGCCACCTCAGGGGAAGAGTTTCCTCACCAGCACTAGCCTGTTGATCCAGTGGTCAGAATTCCCTAGGAATCCCTCTTTTGGATGTCTTCATCCTTCAGTGAAATCTTTCCTCTACCTATTGGGTGTTGTTGTTTAGTCGTGTCCGACTCTTCTACCTATTGGGTAGTCAATTGCAATCTAGAGCAACTGGTGCTAACCTATAAGGTGCAGATGGCTGCCTGTGACATACAGTGTATCATTCACCATTCTACCATCCATATCTCTAATGTCAGGTTTTATTTTGATGCATGTTTTTAAGTACAGTTAGCAGCGAGCTTCTAAGCAACTCAAATGAGTCATTTACTCCTACACAAACACATGTTGTAGCTGCTCCTGTTGTGTGCCTATCCATTAAAAAAGAGGGGGGAGGAATCTTTAATTTTTATATATATTATTCTGCATGGCTGTAACAGCTTTTGTGTGAGAATCTGAAGGTGTTTTGAAAACAACATGGAATTAACACTTCCCAGACTTCTATGAGGTAGCAAAGTGATATAAAAATACATGACCTCTGCAGAAGGGTGATGCGTGTTTTCCCCGCATGACATGGAGAAGCACCTCTAACTGTACAATCCTATCCTCAGAACTGCTCTTTGTTTCCAATGAAGTTTATTCCTAGTTCACTGTGTCTCACTCACCCAATTTGTGGGTGCCTCATTAGGCTAGAGAACAGAAGAGATCCATTTGAAAGCCAAAGGCACACGATGTAAGTTTCACATTCATGTTCCAGATGTAGGATTAAAAAATCCCAACAGATTTATCTTTCACAAAGAAAATATCTGACTTTTGTTTCCCAAAGGTCATTGGTGAACACTTGCAAAAGTCGGGAATAGAATCTAGGACACTTAGTTTACCCACCCCGGTCTTATCTTATCAGTAGCAAAGCCATCCTTTTGCTTTGTGTGGCATTCCTTATTGGGACAACAGGACTGAGGAGTTCTCTCCTTGTTGCTTAGCTACATCTGTGACCTTTCTGTGTCCTCTCCCTTTGCTGTGCGAATTCATTTCCTTTTGGGTTTCAGATGTTTAGCTATCTCTCGGACTTCTCCACCCCAGAATCGTAGTTCACAAGCCTCCCTGCATTACTTCCACCCTCTTTCTTTCCCTCCCTGCCTATATCTGGGAAGGGTTTTGTTTTTTTTCTGCTGTAATGAATGATAAAATAAAGGAAATAATGGAGCAAGTGCTTCAGGGAGTCAAGTGGGCCCTTTTCACTGCCTGAAAAACTGCAGTGACTCTTTCTCGTTCACTGAAGAATGTGGACTTTTGATTGCTGCCTTGATCTTCACATCAGAAGCTTAGGTGGTGATGAGTTGGACAGCACACACTTCAACGACTAGCCAGAGAGCTCAAGCCCAAACAGTTAGGGTCAGGCAAGAGAAACGTGTAGCTCTTTTCTAGATCTTTCCATGTAATACGGACAGATGCAATGCAGTCATGCATATTTTTCATGAAATTCTTGTGAGCTGTGATGACGGAGCTTTTTCATCTCATACAGGTATCACCCTCGAGGGCGGAAAGCGACGTGAACAGGAAGAACTGGCTGTGTAAATCCGCTTTAATGAGAATTTGGCGGTGAAGCAAGGGGATCTGTTGCCTTCAACCTGATACGGCCAGGTAACTTGGGTATAAACTATTATAAGAGTTCACAGGTAAAATGGTTGTCTGCATAATTGTCGTATGATTCAGTTCTTCGGCAGCTGCTTGTTGATGATCAGGATGTTACACCCAATCCCACTTGGCTTTTGTCTACCATATAGGTAAGTTTCCTGTCACCTGCTCAATTCACAACCTTGGTGAATATGGCAGAATGCTATAGATGCAGGCTGGGAACGTCGTTTTGAATGTCCCACACCCTGCAATTAAACAACAACAACCCTAGCACATCAGAATGCAGCAGCTAGACTGGTGACTGGGAATGGCCGCTGAGACCACATAACACCAGCCCTGAAAGACCTACATTGGCTCCCAGTACGTTTCTGAGCACAATTCAAAGTGTTGGTGCTGACCTTTAAAGCCCTAAATGGCCTCGGCCCAGTATACCTGAAGGAGCGTCTCCACCCCCATCATTCTGCCCGGACACTGAGGTCCAGCGCCGAAGGCCTTCTGGTGGTTCCCTCACTGTGAGAAGCGAAGTTTCAGGGAACCAGGCAGAGGGCCTTCTCGGTGGTGGCGCCCACCCTGTGGAACACCCTCCCACCAGATGTCAAGGAAATAAACAACTACCTTGACTTTTAGAAGACACCTGAAGGCAGCCCTGTTTAGGGAAGTGTTTGATGTTTGATGTTTTATTGTGTTTTTAATATTCTGTTGGGAGCTGCCCAGAGTGGCTGGGGAGGGCTGGCCAGATGGACGGGGTATAAGTAATAAATTATTATTATTATTATTATTATTATTATTATTATTATTATTATTGGCGAGAGAACTTCTAGCCTGTGATCACCTGGTCATGGATTGGGCAGGCAACGCTATCATCAGTGGCTACTGGTTGGGAATGGGTCCTACCCACACGAATTGGATCTTGCATTCATTGAACTGGTTTCTTTATTCACTTCTGCTCTGCATTGTACTGTGAGATGGTTCCTGCTATCTTGTGCATTGCTTTACCTTTGGGGCCCACTTTGTAAACCAATAAAATCCTCCATCTTCCTGCACTGGGAAATATAGATGTCTGCCTGAATTGGCTACCATGTCACACGTCAATGCCACAGTTAACGTGTCCATCTTCAGCGCACCCTAAATATTGTTGCACATCACCCCAACCTCTGAGTGGTGCGAGATTCCAGGGTTCATGTTTCTTTTTGTAAACAAGGCATAGTGGAGATGGTGGTGTCTTTATGATATATGGTTTATTTACACATATATACAACCTAAGCCTACAATGGAGGGGTTCACAGCGTTAACACCCCAAAGGGGTTTTGTTTTCCCCATAGCTTCAGCCTTGACTTCAAACAGAAATCAAGCATCGCTCAGTATTCCCGCTGATCAGGGGTCAGCAAACTTTTTCAGCAGGGGGCTGGTCCACTGTCCCTCAGACCTTGTGGGGGGCCGGACTATATTTTGAAGAAAAAAATGATGCAAGAGCACCACTAGCCCCGGTGGTTGCTTACCTGTGCCTTGCAAGCAGCAGGGGCTGATGGCAGTGGCGGGACAATGAGCGGCGCACCAAAGAGCTTCAGAGAGGGGCTGCTTAAAATAGCAGCCGCTCGAGAGTGGCTGCTGCTGGCACCGACAAAGCCCAGCCCCCTTCCTCCTCTAGGCAGGGCAGGGAGAAGCCAGGAGGAGGGAGGGAGGAGGTGCCACCACCACCGCTGTGTGAGGGAGAGGGAGGGAGAGGGAAAGAACGCACGCATGCTGGCGATCCACGAGGCAATTCCCGGACCATCCGTGAGCCAGATCCAGAAGGCAATTGGGCCTGATCTGGCCCACAGGCCTTAGTTTGCCGACCCATGCCACTGATGATCCCTTTGATTTGTCAGCCTCTTGCCTTTTCTCTCTTGCCACTTTCATTTATTGGATCTCCAGTTTCACTCCACTCCTACACCCCAGTGGTCGCTGCTCCTGAAATCATCTGCTGCTGGTTATCTCTCACTTGCCCACCTCTGACTCTTCATCCATTTCTTTTTTTATGCCCACAATCTCTCAGAAGCTCTGTTCTGCTTCCTTCCAGTCCCCATTTCTCCTTCCTGTGGTCTGATTGGCCTGCGATGGAACACTGATGTCCAGAAGTGCGCAGTGTAGTGGAAAATCCAGGGGTTGCTCCAGAAGGGCATAGCATCAGCTATGAGGTGCATCCCCACATAGTGAAGATACAACCTTTACCTTTCAAAAAAACAAAAACAGCAACCAGGAAGGCCATGAGCTTAAACGGAGATATGATGGCTCCTTTCTATCAGCAACCTTTCCAGTTGATGATTGTCTGTGTATTTTGCATTTAGAGGTGCATACCGAAACATAAAATGTCTCTGTGTTTCTCCAGCTATGCTGCAACGGAGGCAGGTGGAGCAGCTTCATTACTGCATTCCTCCATTTTCACTCTTGTGTGGATCAGTCTCTGGAGAACAGTTATGGAAATTACATTACCAACAATTGGGTTCTCCAAGATCCTTAAAAAAAAAAAAAAAAGCTCCTAAGTGCTCACAACAAATGCATTTTCTTGGAATGTTAAACGGTCTGCGGTTTTATGCTTTCCCTTTTAAGCTTTTAATGTTTTTCTGTAATATTTTGCCCAACACAAAATACTACTGTTGTCTTGTCATTGCTGACTACTGGGAGAGATTTAATTATCCAGAAAGGGATAATTAAAGTTGATTTAATGGTCCTTAGCTAAGAAAGAAGCCTCTTTTGGGCTATCCAAAGTCAAGGCAAGATGGCATTAACCGTTTCCTAGAAACAAAAAATGGTTCCGTGAAAAGTACACCCCTGTTAAATAGAGGGGATTGGCACAACATGTTTATTCTCTGAGAGGCCAACACTGAGGACTCAGCTATACAGCTGCAAATAAAACATTTCAAGTGTGCTTTAAGTGCAATATGCAATGTGACACTAGATGGCGATGGTGAGCCTTATTGAAAATTCAGTGTATTTTTAAAAACACTTTTAAAAAAGCATTTACTGCATTTCCCCCCCACTTCTAATTATTAGATTTTTTTCAAGAACAGAGAAGAGCAATAAAAATACAATTAGAACATAATTGCTTAAAAAGGGACCAAAATGAGATGGGTTAAGCTTTAGTATACTTCGAAGATCATCTAAAAATATGCATTAGTGCTAGAAAAATGGAGGCTATAATTCAATATATTAAGAAATATTATATGTAAGTGATTTGCATAATGGGTTTATGAATTATAATATCTATTCTTAATTTTTCTATTGGGTCAGATTGCTATGAATACATTGCATGTTTTAAGTGAATATGTAACTGCATGTTTTAATGGAGTTTGCACAGGTACACTCTTTATGTATTTTTAAATAATTTCTTAAAATTAAAAATTGTGACCAGCAGGTTACAGATTAATCAAAGTCCTCTTCTTCAGGCACTTTGTGGGTTGCAAGGGAGAGTTGTCATCTTATGGCATGTTGATGGCCTTTCAGCTGATTCCCTGGTGGCCCGCTGGAATGTGGAGTTAACCAGGGCTATTGACTGTTTGGCTCCGAAGCGCCCTCTCCGATTGCATGGAGCCCGGACGGCCCCGTGGTTTTCCACGGATCTGAGGGCAATGAAACAATCGTTGAGACGGCTAGAGCGCCGGTGGCGGATGACCTATTCTGAAGCTGACCGGACACAGGTTAGAGCTCAGTGTCGAGCCTACCAAGTGGCGGTAGCGACGGCGAAGAAGGCTTTCTTCGCCGCCTCTATTGCATCTGCAGAAAACAGCAGCAGGAGACTTTTTCAGGTGGTCCGCAATTTAGCGGAACCACCTGCTACATCGGGGCCCAATACGGGCCACATGATCTCCTGCAATGATTTTGCAAAGTTTTTTGCAGATAAAGTCGCTCAGATTCGGGAAGAGGTAGAAGCCACCGTGGGAGCAGGGCCGGGGCGGGGGAGTGCTAGAGTCCTGTCTAGTCAAATTGTGTGGGATCAATTCCAATCTGTTACCTCCGAGGATGTGGACAGGCTGCTTGGACGAGTGAAACCAACCACCTGTCTCCTTGATCCTTGCCCATCCTGGCTTATAAAAGCTAGCCGGGAAGGGCTGGGCGATGGGCTTCGTGGGGTGGTGAATGCTTCCCTCCGTGAGGGAGCCTTCCCAGACCCGCTGAAAGAGGCAGTTATTAAACCGCTTCTTAAAAAACCATCTTTAGATGCGGCCATGATGGCCAACTATCGCCCAGTCTCAAATCTTCCATTCTTGGGCAAGGTGATTGAGCGAGTGGTTGCTGAACAACTCCAGGCACGCCTGGAAGAAGCGGACCATTTGGATCCCTTCCAATCGGGATTCAGGCCTCATCACGGGACTGAAACTGCCTTGGTCGCACTGGTTGATGATCTCCGGCGGGCTAGGGACAAAGGTGAGAGCTGTTTCCTAGTTCTGCTGGATCTCTCAGCGGCGTTTGATACCATTGACCATAACATCCTTCTGGACCGTCTTGAGGGGCTGGGAGCTGGGGGCACTGTCATACAGTGGTTCCGCTCCTTCCTCCTGGGCCGTGTTCAGAAAGTGGTGGTGGGGGATGAGTGTTCAGACCCTTGGGCTCTCACTTGTGGGGTGCCTCAGGGTTCTGTCCTCTCCCCCATGCTTTTTAATATCTATATGAAGCCGCTGGGAGAGATCATCAGGGGGTTTGGACTGGGTGTTCATCAGTATGCAGATGACACCCAGCTCTACCTCTCCTTTAAATCAGAACCAGTGAAGGCGGTGAAGGTCCTGTGTGAGTGTCTGGAGGCGGTTGGAGGATGGATGGCGGCAAACAGATTGAGGTTGAATCCTGACAAGACAGAAGTACTGTTTCTGGGGGACAGGAGGCGGGCAGGTGTGGGGGATTCCCTGGTCCTGAATGGGGTAACCGTGCCCCTGAAGGACCAGGTGCGCAGCCTGGGAGTCATTTTGGACTCACAGTTGTCCATGGAGGCACAGGTTAAATCCGTGTCCAGGGCAGCTGTGTACCAGCTCCATCTGGTACGTAGGTTGAGACCCTATCTGCCCGCGGACTGCCTCGCCAGAGTGGTGCATGCTCTGGTTATCTCCCGCTTGGACTACTGCAATGCGCTCTACGTGGGGCTACCTTTGAAGGTGACCCGGAAACTACAACTAATCCAGAATGCAGCAGCCAGACTGGTGACTGGGAACGGCCGCCGAGACCATATAACACCGGTCTTGAAAGACCTACATTGGCTCCCAGTACGTTTCCGAGCACAATTCAAAGTGTTGGTGCTGACCTTTAAAGCCCTAAACGGCCTCGGTCCAGTATACCTGAAGGAGCGTCTCCACCTCCATCGTTCTACCCGGACACTGAGGTCCAGCACCGAGGGCCTTCTGGTGGTTCCCTCACTGCGAGAAGCCAAGTTACAGGGAACCAGGCAGAGGGCCTTCTCGGTAGTGGCGCCCTCCCTGTGGAACGCCCTCCCACCAGATGTCAAAGAGAACAACAACTACCAGACTTTTAGAAGACATCTGAAGGCAGCCCTGTTTAGGGAAGCTTTTAATGTTTGATGTATCATAGTATTTTAATATTCTTTTGGAAGCCGCCCAGAGTGGCTGGGGAAACCCAGGCAGATGGGCGGGGTATAAATAATAAATTATTATTATTATTATATTATTATGGCAGCATTGCATACACAGGAAAGATCTAATTGGAGTGAAACCGGAACTCACCCTCATCCAAATTTCAGACACAGGGCCCCTGATCTAAACCAGGACCACAGAGGGGAGCAAAAGCTCCTTTCCACTATGCCTGGGTCCTGATCTGGCATCAAATGGAAAAATCTTGCAGACCACCACCAGAAGGTAGGAACACACCACCTGACTTTCTTGCCTGCCTGAGGCCGGGTGCTTCTTTGCCAGCAAAGAAAAATACCACCACCACCCCACTTGGTCTAGGTTGGTGGTGTGGGGAGAAGAGCAATTAAGAGTTAAAAGGTTCTTATACATAAGTCCTGCCCCTCAACTACTTCAGAACTAGATACAGGGTGAGGTGTGTGGTCCCCAGGTTAGCCCAGGGTGAGTTGCCCTGGATCAGAACCCCTGGATCAAAGCCATAGGATGGATGGGAAGGTGCTGGGCACCAACCCCTACTTTATATGCTCACATGAAAGTCTTATCCAATTTTCTTTTGCACTTCTAACTATAAAAAATTCCCCTTTAGACACCCCCCCCCCAATTAGCACATAAATTAAATATGTAAGGGAAAGCACAGCCATTCTCCCTTTCAACCTATATGATGTCCACAGTGTGCTCAGGGATCCCAGAGGATTTGACAAGAAGACATGATGAAAAAAGGCAACTCTTACCGGCAACAATCAATACTGTTAGCAACCTGTCCCCATTCTCTTATCAGTTTTGTCCCTTGGCTCATCAAGACTCCCAAGGAAAGGATATAGATTTCACCTTCTTCTCCAACTAAGATTTCAGAGAGACTGAAGCTGCAAAATGCGGATTGGTTCCGGCCAACTGCTATGCTATTCACCTCCTCAATAATCTGGAATCAATAGAGTAAGAGCATTTTTAAAAATATTCCTGACTGGAAAAGAGCAAGGTAGAGCCTGGCTCCAAAATGTAAGGAGATACGCTTTGTGGAGGATATAGATTAAGTGAGCCAGGCTCTGTCCGTGCTTTTGAGAAGTCCCTATCTTGATCAGGAAGAAATGTGAACTTTTGAGGAAATTGTATTTTGCCTGTGATACATAGGCATGGAGAGTTGCTGCTCGTCTTCCTGGACGAGGAAATAAGAAGGAAACTCTGGCATCTCTCACCCCATGTGCTTACCACTTATATAGGTTGTTGTTGTTGTTGTTGTTGTTGTTGTATTTGTACCCCATCCATCTGACTGGATTGCCTCAGCCGTTCTGGGCCGTTTCCAACATATATAAAAACATAATAAAACATTGCACATTAAAAGGTTTCCCTATACCTATATTAAAAAGCCTTCAGATGTCTTCTAAGAGTAATATAGATACTCATTTCCTTGCCATCTGATGGGAGGGTGTTCTGGACCTCAGTGTCCGTAAATCATGTTTATTAACGCTGAAGTTAAAATAACATGATTCCTCCCCTCTCTTTCTGTATATCTATCTATCGCCTCAGAGGCAGCATGCCTCTCAATACCAGTCACTGGGGAATATCACTGAGTGTGGGCCCACTTGTCTTGCTTTTGAGCATCTCCTAGGCGTTTTGGTAGGTCTCCCTGTGGGAGACAACAGAAAGGCCTTTGGCCAGATTCAGTGGGGCTCTTCTTTTTATCTTAAGATAAACTGATTTCCCCCTTCAGGATATGCAAAGTACTGAGGTTTGCAATGTGTACATTTATTTAAATGAAATCAATTAATTCATCCATTAATCAGTTAAAAGCCAATTAATTAATTACTGAAGCAATTCCATTTCATGGCCCCATTTAGGCTTCGCAAACAGAATTCTAGCCACAGTCCTTCAAAACAACATGACATTCACTTCCCCCAAGAGAAGGCAACTTTCCACAGATCTCCTCAGAAAGGGCAGGGGATTTGCTGTACCTTTAGGTAAAGAAGGGGGAAGGAAAGAAAGCTGTCTGTGGGGAAATTGACAATTTTCAATTATTTGCTTGGCTTGATAAAATCCACTGCAAACAGAGCTGAATAATGAGAAAACAGAAGATAAAAGACTGTGTCTCTGTGTGTGTATGTGTGTACACACACACACACACACACACAAACACACACACAGTCTTTTATCTTCTGTGTTTTCTCATATATATTCTCATATATATTCTCTCTCTCTGTGTGTATATATATTCAAATGCAAGATAAATTCGCAGTGGACCCACACTGCCAGCACATTGCCTCGATTAATGTCTTTACCTTTACATTGCCCACCCCCTTAATTTATCTGCAGGAGAAAGAGCCCCACTTAGGATTCAATTAGATAGAAACTCACTCTATCTTCTGCACAATGAAAAGCAGCACAAATTGAACATTTCATAGCTACAGAGCAGAGCGTGCAGACTCATCGTGCTGGGCTGGTTTGTAAAAAAAAAAGTGATGGAAAGGGGATCCCTGCCCCAACCCAACTTCTACTCCAAAACAGCTGGTGACTTCCATGACTGGAAGGTGGGCACATGCCAGGCTGGCAGATGAGAGAGGGGAATGCATAGTAGATTCCATGCAACTCCTCCCCCGGAGTCCCATTTAACTCCTCCCGTGCTGTTCTGGAGGATCCCCCAATACTCTGGAGCAGATTTGGGGGCACAACATTCTTATATATTAATATTTTTATTGAGTTTTACATAACATATTTCAGTTTAAACATATCGTTCGCCTTCACATTTAGGATTCTCAGAATCCCTAGACTTCCCACCACCCTTCTCTGGTTTTCAATGTCAATCCCTTTTTCTTTCAGCTTATCCATTTTTTAGCTCATTTGCTAACAGTATTATTACCTATCTCCATTGTGTTTTGTACGTTACAAGTATTAGTCTAATCCTGACAAAGTTTTTAGTTGTTTACAGTGTCCTCTTAAATAAATTATAAATTTTTCCCATTCTTTCTTAAACTTCTTCTCATCCTCGTCTCTGATTCTTCCGGTCAGTTTTTCCATTTCGGTGTAGTCCATCATCTTCATCAGCCATTCTTCTCTGTTTGGAACTTTATCTTCTTTCCATCTCTGGGCCAATAATATTCTTGCTGCTGTCATCGCATACATGAATAATCTTTTCTGCTCTTTCGGAATCTCTGTACCTAAAATGCCTAACAAAAAAGCCTCTGGTTTTCTCACAAATGTTCTTTTAAACATTTTCTTTAGTTCGTTATATATCATTTCCCAGAATGCTTAAGTTATCTTGCACGTCCACCGCATATGGTAAAACATGCCTTCTTTTTCTTTACATTTTCAACATACATTAGAAGCAGTTCTATACATTTTAGCTAATTTTACTGGTGTTAAATACCATCTGTACATCATTTTCATATAGTTTTCCTTCAATGAACAGCACACTGTAAATTTTAGATCTTCCTTCCATAATCTTTCCCAAGACAAAAGTTGAATATTATGCCCAATATCTTGTGGGGCACAACATTCTTAATACGTAATAAGACTAAAATTGAACCTGGGAATAGCAACAGTCACTTTTTCAAATGTGGGGATTTTTTACTTTGCGATTTTTCACAACAGATGTTCTAAACTTTCAAGAGAAAGGACTCAGCTTTCTTTCCAAAGTTTGTATAGCTCTGAGCTTCTGAACATTTGGGTCAGGTAATGAAATTCTGCTTCTGTAGCTTTACAGTTTATTGAATACCTAGTTGTCTTTACCATAAGTCTTTTAGCTGATATTTTGGAGTCTCCAGTCTTCTTTTAGCAAAGCACCTTGAGAGATGCCTCTTCTTCCCTCCCCATCTTGATCTCTCCCCCCCCCCCCCCTTTTAACAGAAACTAGCAGGCATATTTGTCTAGATACATCCAGGCTTCCAAAGAAAGCATTGCTAACCACAGGATTTGAGATCCTGAGGAATAATGAAAGATCTCGCAGTGTTAGAAGGGTAAGTAGAGCAATGACAGGTGTGAAGTACAAAGTTGTGCTTAGTGGAAAATATGTGAAACGGTCTATTTTCTTCTAAATTAACTACCATTACCACTCAAAAGCAGGTGTTGGAATTATGGATGCTTCCATGGAAACATCAGTATAATAAGCTGTCAAAAACAGATGGAATGTCAGGGAGATAAAGGAAGTAGAAAAAGAAAACAACATTTTTAAAAAAGGCACCATTATAGAAATCCATGGCGAATCCACCACTTGAGTCCTGGCCATCGGGAAGACAACTTCATGTTTAGCTCCCTCTCCATATAGTTTGCATTTCTAGCTGTTATGGACAGTCAGGTTTGGAATTGGATGCAAAACCACCGTGGTTGGGAGTAGCTGTATGCTTAGTTTATTAAAACCACAAGGCCAGGGAAAACAGTGCGAATATTATATTTGTTCCTCATGAGAAATCCAGCACTCACACTTCTGAAATTTCCCCGTTTTTGGACTGGCTTTTAGGCATTGATGAGGGTTTCTATTTTCCACTGCTCTGAAAAGTATAATTTATAGCTTCCATTAGAAGTGCCAATAAATGCTGCCAGCTTTCCAGCTTTTTGCTTCATTCCTCCTACCTGAAGGCCAGAAGCCACAAGCTGAACGACTGTGCAACGTCTTTTCAAACACATGCTGCAGCCATATTGGTCTGGTCATATTAACTGCAATCAGAGCATCTCATGAAAGACTCTAAAAGAGAAGTAAGCTGACAATTCAGCCATAGGATGATGGCAGATTTCTAAAAGGTTTCTTCCCAGACTTCCCCATCTTCTTCCAGCTCATCTCTTCAACTCCCTTGACAGACTCCCAGTTCACATCCCTTACAGCAGGATCTGGAATGACCCTCCAGATGTCGCTGAACTACAACTCCCACAAGACCCTGCAGTTTTGTTCAATAGCCAGGGATGGTGGGAGTTGTAGTTCAGCAACCTCTGGAGGGTCAAAGGTCACTCACATAAGGAACCACCATGGCAGCTTTCCGATTCTTCAAAAGCTCCGTGCTGCATCATACACATTTTCCCCACACAATAGCCTCCATTGAAGCCCAGTTGAAAAACATATTCCACTCACACTCAGAAGCTGGTCCATGCCAGGATCTGGCAACTGTAGTGCTGAAAGGAACCACAATGTTTTGCCAGCTCACGTGCTTCATCTCACAGAGGACCATAGGAAAGGAGCTCCTACACCACTCTAGTAATCTGCTTCTCAGCTTGAAAATGATTAGGCATTTGGTTTCTCAATTCATTCCTATTTGGGGATTTGACTTCTCAAGGTCAGGGGTGAGGAACCTCAGGTCTGGGAACTTTAAGCAGCCAACTGGGCCACTCTGTCCAGCCCTTGGGACCCCTCACCCCAGCTCTGCGGCAGCCTTGAAGTGTGGTGATGCTTCTTGCTCGCCTGGTTGGATGATGAAGAGAAGAGGGGGAGGGCATGTAGAGGAAACCTCTGGTTTTTGCATGTGTGGAATGCAGCCTACTGTACAAAGGGGAGAGTCACATCTGTTGCTCAGCCCACTTTCTCCTTTGGCTCCACCAACTACTGAAATGAAAGGCCCTCCAGAAAGTTGACCATGATGGAACACTTAAGAGGCTTTGCAGCATCGGTAGCTGATACCCCTTTCCCCTGATGGTTAAGGCTTCCTTCACAAAATCAGCAAACCAGATGGGAGTTGTCTCTCTGTGGAGTTGTGGGGTGTTTGTAGCAGGGTTGCTGGAGGTTGATAGCATGGATCTTGGCCAGCTCATCAGCATCAGGGTACTAGCTGGGTGGGAAAAACTCATGAGATCAGTGTTAATGGTTTCAGAACTCACAGAGTTAAAGAGTTCTGTGTGACGTCTCTTTCCTGAGGCGTGGTTAGAAACACTTACGGGAGTGGCTTGACGCTAAGTGTTTCAGTCTGCCTCTGGGACGCTATGCGAGAGGGAGAATGTGTTAGTTCTCGCCAGGTCTGAATTTATGGTGTTATTCTTCATGATTAAAGGCAAGAGAAGATAAGGACTGCCTTGTGTCTGTTCTGAATTATTACCCACACTGTTTGCAATTGCTTCTCACCGCTGTGTTCGCTCTGCTACCGGCAAGAGAAAGAGGCAGAGGAGGACTTTTTGCATCGGCACGGACAGTTTGCAAGGTGCGAATGGGAAGTGTGCCAGGCTCCATGTTTAGCCTCTGTTTACACTCTTGTCCGGCATAATCCAAGAGGTTATGGATGCTTGCCAACGCTTTGAAGCATTGCAGGAACGTCCCACGTGTGGGGGAAGCCAGCAAGCTAGCTGAAAAGTTGCTGGGGTCCAGCTGGAGCTCTGGAGCTGTGTCTCTGAAGCTGGAAGGAGCTCGCTGGGGAGAAGCGATCTGCTGGAGGCCGGAGGCCGGAGGAAGCTGATGCCAGTTGTGAGTAAGCTTACCCGGGGGGGGGGGGAGGAGATGGCTCAGTCCCAGGAACATGGCTTTGAGCTTAAGCTGCCATGTGTGAAGTTAACCATTCAAACGTGGTTGGAGTGGAGTTATTTAGCAGAGTTGTCCCTAGTCGGAGCTAAGCTCTGGGAAACAGTCACGCCGATGTCTACGTCAGCTGGGGCGGTTGCAAGCCAACGTGAAGCTGAGGAGCGTGTTCTGGCGTTTTTGGCTGAGAACGTGAGTGCTGATTTGAGGCCTATTGTTCTGGATGCAAGGAAGCCTGAGGTCGCTTGGGTAGCTCTCCAGGAAGCGTGTAAAGCTGGGGGCGGAAGCAAGGGCCGGGAGATGGCTGCATCAGAACAGGAAAGGCAAGAGAGCACGGATCACCTTCGTGAAAGCCGGTGCACAGCTGGGAAAGGCTGTGGGACCCCTGAGGGGGGCGAAGGGACTATTGCCACTGCTGCTGTTGCTGCTGGTTTAGCAGAGTCTAAAAGCTGCGTGGGTGATGCAACATGTCTGCATGAGGAGCTTGGAGAGAGGCAAGCTGCTGGGGGCCCTTTACCCATCACTGGGGGTGCAGGAAAGCGTCCTGGGAGCCCTGGGAGCAGTGGGGGGGCGGTGAGCAGTAAAAGCTCAGAGAAGCCTCTTTTTCCAAAGGCTGCCAAGAGTTGTTTGCGTCGTGAGTCGAAGCCTGGGAAACAGGACAGAGCTAAAGGCTTCAAGGCTAGCCATCTGCTGCAGAGGGAAATAACGGCTGCAGAGTTGTCTGGGAACTCTGAGATAAGTCCAGTCTTCAGAGCAACGCAGGATGTTGCGGTTACGGACGCTGCCAAGGACAGGTGCAGACAGACGTTTGTTGGCATGGCAACGCTACAGAGCAATGCCAGCAGGGACACAGCTGTGAAGTGGGTGTTGGATTCAGGAGCGAGTCATCCCCTGATAACGCCATCTGCTGGGGAGCTGCGGAATTGCAGAGCTGTTTCAGCTGGAATGACTGTTACATTAGCTGACGGGACAAAAAAGAAAGTTTCTAATGCTGCAAATGTATATGTTTCTGTTTTGCAGGCGGAGCTGGAGTGCTTCATTGTACCAGGGATGAAGTGTTGCTTGTTATCGATACCTGCTCTTGCGAAGCAGGGGTACAAAATTTGTTTCGAAAATGATACCTGTTCCATTTTCAGAGGGGGGAGACAACTTGTCAACGTGGAAAGCAAGAACAATCTCTTTGTTCTGGAAACACCTCTGGAGGGTGGTGGGAATGCAGGGAAAGCACAGGCGCAGTGTGCTAGTGTTCCCAGCCATGATTCATGTGTTCATATATGGCACAAGAGAATGTCTCATGCTTGTTTGGAAGATGTTAAGAGGTTGCCAGGCTGCACCAAAGGTTGTAAAATCACGCCATGTGAGGGATCCCTAGTGTGCAGGGCATGCAGCAAGGTTCAAAGGTGCAGGTTTCCCGGGGTAAAGAGGGTAACCACAAAACCTTTTGAGTTGGTTCACACAGACCTTACAGGGCCAATGAAGTGTGAGAGTCTGGGTGGGGCCAGGTATCTGCTGACAGTGGCAGATGATTTTTCTCAGAATTTATGGTGTTTCTCTCTCAGGTCGCAGAGGGAGGTGGCGCAACTCATCCAGGATTGGGTTGCGGAGGTGGAACTAAGGTTTTCCACCAAGGTGCAAGAGTTCAGAAGCGACCGAGGGTCACAGTTCACTGGGTCTGCTCTGAAGGAGTTCTTCAAGGAAAAGGGAATTCGTCACCAGGTGACGGGTGCAAAGTCTCCTCAAGAGAGAGGCGTGGCAGAGCACAGGAGTGAAGCACTGGCTGAAGCTGTCAGGGTTTTGCTGTGTGACTCTGGGCTGCCTCAGAGCTTTTGGAGTGAGGCTTGGAAGTTTGCCAGCTTTGTTTTTAACAGGTCCTACAATCACGATGTAGGTGACACACCGTTTTTTCTGTTGCACAAGAGGAAGCCACAGGTGCATTTCTTCCGTTCGTTTGGTTCCAGGGCTTCAGTGCCAATACCAACAGCGCAACGGAAGGAGGGTGGTCCTAGGTACCAGGACATGATCTTCTGTGGGTATGATCCTGCAACGAATGGGTGGAAGTTTGCATACCCAGAGGGTGATCAGACCAAGCTGCTGGTCAGCAAGCATGCTGAGTTCTTTGAGCAGGGTGGTTGGTCACAGCCTAGGGTTGGTTCTGATTTTCTCTCAGAATGTCTGTCCGATTCTGAGGGGGAGGAAAGGGAGGAAGAAAGGGAGGAAGGAGAGGCAGAGGCGGAGCCTGTTGCTGAAGACCAGGTTGCTGATGATGGTCAAGCACAGGGGTGGGTTTCTCCACAGGTTAAGAGGGAACCCAAGAGCGAGCCTTCATCTCCTGTTAGCCAAGTGCAGGAGGCCCGAAGACGCAGCAAGTCAGAGGGGGAGTCTTCTGAGCTTGCTGGAGACACACTTGCTGACCCCAGTGGGTCAGGAGAAGCGCCCGAGGTTGTGCTCCGGTGGTCAACTCGGACCACAAAGGGGATTCCACCTGAGAGGTTTCAGGTCACCAGTGCGTGGGTTGGTTTCGCACAGTGTGATTCTGGGAGTGTGGAAGGGATTCAACAATTGCCTGGGATAGATGCCAGTGGGAGGCAAAAGGCAATGGGAGGTGAGTTGAACTCAAAGAGGTCTGTAAATAGGGGTTCACAGTTTCCCTCAGGATTCGTGACGAGAGGGGGTGTTAATGGTTTCAGAACTCACAGAGTTAAAGAGTTCTGTGTGACGTCTCTTTCCTGAGGCGTGGTTAGAAACACTTACGGGAGTGGCTTGACGCTAAGTGTTTCAGTCTGCCTCTGGGACGCTATGCGAGAGGGAGAATGTGTTAGTTCTCGCCAGGTCTGAATTTATGGTGTTATTCTTCATGATTAAAGGCAAGAGAAGATAAGGACTGCCTTGTGTCTGTTCTGAATTATTACCCACACTGTTTGCAATTGCTTCTCACCGCTGTGTTCGCTCTGCTACCGGCAAGAGAAAGAGGCAGAGGAGGACTTTTTGCATCGGCACGGACAGTTTGCAAGGTGCGAATGGGAAGTGTGCCAGGCTCCATGTTTAGCCTCTGTTTACACTCTTGTCCGGCATAATCCAAGAATCAGCCCTGTCAACATGGGCGCAGCTTTCACAGACACCAGAGTCACGTGGGAGAGAAGCACAGACAGGCAGCTTCAATGCTGCATGGCAATTGTAAATGTGTTGTGGTGCCTCAAGATCAGGAGCACTGCTAATACCAACTGAAGATTTGTCTGTTCATCCCTGCTCATAATGTGAAAGTCCAAAACAAGGAGACTTAGTGCTATGGCACCATCCTTAGGTTCAGAGTTGGAGGAGGAGGAGCCAGCAGGTCTGGGGTTGCTGTACCGCCAGCTGGACCAGGTTCCTGATGCTGAGTCTGACGCTGGTGGTCCCAGAATCCATGGAACTTGTGACTCATTCTGAGACTCTCACAGAGGCTGTCAGCCAAGTCTGACTTGCTGGTGGAATCTAATGGCTTCTGCACTATCATGTTTGCCTATCAGCACAGGGAGTGCAACAGGCAGGATCAGGAGTGCCAACTTGGCCCCGTGACTATGGATGCCCGGGGCCATGGGTGCCAAGCAGCATGCATGGCCCTGGCACTGAAACTTGTGGGTGCCTGGCCTCTTCCTGGAGAATTTTGTGGGTGCTTGGGTACCCAGGGCCCCAGGGAGTTGGCACCTATGGGCAAGATGGCACAGAAAAGCAAAGAACCACTCCCCTTCAGGTCAGAGGGTTGACTCTTTAAGACCATGGGGGGGGGGTGAAGCTCAGGAAAAGCAAACTAGAGGAAGGCCTTCATTCACATCCAACCATTGAAGGAGCAAGTTGCCCAGGATGCTGCCTTTCTCTCGTAGATACTTAATGCATTTGAGTCGGAACACTTTGGTCTTCTGCTTTTGAGAAAAAGAAAAATCAACAAGCTAGGTAAGATATTCTGAAATGTTTAGTCACCATGATAACATTTTGAAAGGTGTGTTAAAAGACACAGTGAGATGGTGCGTATAATTTCTTTTTTAGCAGACAAAGGCCCCTTTTCCTTGTAAGTTCTTAAAAGCCTGTCATGCTTCTGGTAATTAATTTTCCATGTGTTAACTAACCTGCAGAGGTGCTGAACTCTCAGAGTAGCTCTGCTTTCATCCTGAAAGCTCCCCTTGTTTATCTGAATTGCTGGTAATGTTCCATTTTAGGCAGCTTGTAGTGAGGAGCCTGTAAACATTTTATATGAAACTGGTTAAAACAAAAGCAAAGCCAAAAGGTCTAGAATATTCCCAAATGGTAGCAAAATGCATCGCTCATCCCAGAACCAAAGAAAGAAATGACACATTTGCCTGCTGCTCTAGGACATCAAAGGCTCAACTGCTAGGAGGATGAAGGGTGCTTTAAATTGTTTTTAAATGCATTCTTATTTTTACTTTTAGTGGTATACCACAGATGCATTTGCCACCTGGGGTTCCTTTGGGAAGAAGGGCAGGATAAAAACTTAATAAACAAATAAAATTCAAGTGTTTTTTTGTTCATTCGCACATTCAGAGGCAAGTTGTCAATTGCCAAGCAATCCAATGATGGAAAATCAGGTGGTGCATGTGAGCACTGGCCTATAGCTGTGTTTATCTGAGAGACCACGGATCTCCTTGCTCACTCTTAACAGGCCAGTCGTTCATTTCATCTTGGTACTGAGTGCATCCACTGAGGAGACATCTGGGGTGGTGACACCATCCACCTGTAACAACCTCATCTTTTTTTAAACAGCAATCAAAGAGCTCGCAGACATTGCCTTAACCTGGACGAATTTGAGCAAGTGACCTTCAAAAGCAGCTGGCATCTCACTGCCATCCCCCTTGGGCCACTCAGACCTCACCTATTAGAGAAGCCTCCTAATCCCCGCCCATCAAATTAACCTCCTATAGGCTTTCATCAAATGATTAAACTAGGCACTGTTCTCACTGGAAACATTACATGAATTAGAAACCAAGCCCTTTATCATTCAGAAAGATGGGAAGCAATATTAGGTTACTAAGTAAAAAGGTTCTTTCAGCGCTCAGACGTCACTCCAAGTGCAGTACAAGGGTTCTTTTCTCCCCAGAGATCTTGAAGGAAGGCAAACTATTCATTTCCTGATTATCAGCTTCTGCCTCTGCAATGCCGATGCCATCTCTGTGAATAATGCACGTACATGGGGAGAGGGGGCTGCTCAGGTACACAAAACTGCACAATAAACAGCAGAAGCAGCCGAATTTCCTTCCCTGGAGATGGGTAGAACAGGAAAAA
Organism: Podarcis pityusensis; assembly: GCF_964106645.2. Lineage (NCBI taxonomy): Eukaryota > Metazoa > Chordata > Lepidosauria > Squamata > Lacertidae > Podarcis > Podarcis pityusensis. The sequence goes on from NC_138028.1 coordinate 46,762,315, forward strand.
GAACGCTGGGCTTCCTACAAAGAAGTGATTAATATTGTGCATGGATGAATCAGTGCTAACTTTCTTACCTTCTTTAGCAGGCATTATTAGTTTTCTTGAATTTATATCCCAGATTTCTCCCATCATGCAACCCAAGGTGGAGTCCATACAGTTCCCAGGCGGTCACTCATCCAGAATAAAGTAAGAAGAGCCTGCTGGATCCAGCCAGTGTTTCATCTGGTCCATCATTCTCTTCTCACAGTGGCTGACCAGTTCCCCACGGGAAACCTGCAAGCAGGATTTGAGCATGAGAGTCCCCTCCCCTCCCACAGTGGTTTCCAGTAGTTGGTGTTCAGAAGCATTGCTGCCTCCAACTGTGGAGGTTACTGGCCAGATCTGGGGATGCTTAGCTTCTGCAAAATGGTAGACCTGTGTGTCTTCAAACTATACCTAGACATGCACTGGCAACATTTGGAGGGCTACAGGTTCCCCACTTCTGCTTCAAGGTGATTTAGAAAAAATAAGGGGGGTTGGCATTTGCTGCCCAACTCCTCAAGGGACTGAGTCCCCTAAGTCCATGATTGGTCCGAGAAGAATGGATGGAGGCAGGATGCAGTGAAAGCAAGGCAGATCTTACTTTTTCTGTTGCAACAGAGTTCCCTCCCCTCCTTGTAAGGAGGCAAGAGAGACCCAGAACCAAGAAGAAACATCTCTTTTAAGGGTTTGCATTTTGGCATGGAGAAGAAGCACATCCCCTCTACAAACAGTCAGAAATCACATCACACATCAGGTGGGGTTACTATGGCTCAGGCAGGCTAAGGTGTAATATTCCTGAGGATTTGGCAAGTTTTACATAGTTCCAGACACAGTTTACACAAGACATTAGCATTTGATAAGACAATCAGGATGCCCGTCAGATGTCCCTCAATGCAGAGTGTCTGGGCAAACAATGACAATTAATACAAAGGAGGTTCATAGATATAGGAGAGGAATCCCTTCAGAAACTTCCCGATTGCTATCTGCCTACCTATTCTCAGGTAAGGGGGATTAAGGAAGCAGAGGAAATATTTAGAGTCTTTAGGAGAGCCAAGATGGCTTTTGGATGGCTCTCATGTACTATTTTAGACATGTGGTTTGTATACTTATGTATGTGTTTTTACCTTGTGTGATTATCAACATTTATTCTATATTTAAGACCTTAGAATTCCTATAACAAAGGTAAGCAAGTTGCCCATCTTTTTTAGGACGGAATTACATGTTAGAAGGCAAACACAGGGTTCAAATGCAGCATACATTTGACACGCCATCCAGTGATTCTGGACAAGGAGGTTCCAGGCAGGGATATTGTTAAGCCCTCCACCGCCACTTTCACCTGCTCCCAAAGTGGTCTTCCCTGGAAAATAAAGCGTTCAGTCATGCACATTTGACTGCCGTGCTCAGGCTTTTGGGCTGCAATCCCAAGCAAATTTAACTCTGAAATGTGTGCTATTTAAATCAATGGGGCACTTCTGAGTAAACACGGTTAGGCCTGGGCTGTGAACCGTCGGAGTGAAGAGGATTGTAAAAGGCAGATGAAGGGTTTTTGAATCCTCTTGTCCTCTGTAAAACATTCCCCGTTTCTTATTCTGGGAGGCCATCCAAATGCTGGGTTGTGAAGAATCCAGCCAACCGCAGAGGCCTTGGTTCCCAGGTGCTCGGCTCCCGATTGTCTTTTCGATTGCTTAGGTTAATAAATGGAGAGCTGTGCTTTTTAAAAGTTGCCTCGCTGGCTTCCCTTTTTTCCCCTTTGCTCATCAGTTTTCCAGCATATTGCTTTCATCAGCCATGAAAAATATCTCTGCATAAATTGCATAGTTTGGGCACCAGGTAGCAAGTACGAGCTTACCTGAAAGAATAGGAACAGAGAAGGCAGATTCCCTACTGGTGGGTGGAATATTGGGGCTGGCTCTGATTTCAGGGAGCAAGTACAATTTTTTTTGGGGGGGGTGCTTCCCATTTCTGCAGTTCTTACCAGGATTATAGAGCCCAGCTGGATATACCTTAGCCGTGCCTACCTACAGGCTGGTTGCACATGTATTTGAGGCATTTTATTTTTTTTAAGTATTACATCTTGCACAACAGATGGGAAGAATAGCTCGGTGATCATGAAAGGAAGTACAGACACATATAATATATAGCTACAGTCAGCAAACCTGCATAGAAACAGCAAGGAACAATGGGGGCAGGGAACAAAATGCTTAAGGTTGCATTAGAGTGGTGCTGCTGTCACCACAGTCTACGATTAGTTGCGACAGTGCAAAGGGTGCCTGCCCTTTGCATCATTTCCCCACATCTACTCCTTTCATAAATAGTGACGATGAGCATCATAATGATCTCTGTGTGATTCCATTAGTACTTAACAGTTTGTACTATCAACTTTTTGCGGACAGAATTCAAAACCCAGCTTTTCACCCCTAGCCTTTTTGCCTTTGGTTCAGTGTTGTACTTTTTAAACCGGGGTGTGGAACCGGCAGCCCTCTTCAAATATGATTGGACTATAGATCCCCATCATCCCTGAGTGTTGTCTAAGTTGGCTGGAACTGATGAGAGATGGAGGCCAACAGCATTTGGACATGGCCTTAGGTCCTCCATCATTCAATGCCTTCCCAAGCTTAGTGTGACAATGACCAGCCCCCTAATCTTCCCCTGAAAGGCATTTGCCACCTAGCTTTCAGCTTTGCTGTAGCTCCCTGGATTGTGGCCATTCCTGTTATGTCAGAGCGAAAGAGAAGGCCACACTATGGGCATGTTGAATCTTTGGTAGGGAGAATTCCTCCACTGTGATATCTCTGGGTTGTTGGACAGATGATGGTGATGGTGATTTGCCAATTAATGTTTTATTGCTTTTCAAAAAAGTTAACAAATTAACATCAAATTAATAATTTAATACAAATTTTAAAGTTGACTTCCCACAATGTTTCTCTTTCCTTCCTTACTCACTGCTCAGTGTAACATACATTTCCTAATACCATTTCGATGCTTAAAATATTTTAGCATTTTATCATTATTTCCCCCCCTTCTTCATTTCCCATCAGCTGTACATATTTCGATTCCTGATTAGACTTTTATTTAACTATAACATATTCCCAAAATGTCAAGTAGAGTTACTCTTCACTTTGTCAGCCCACAAAAATCCTCAGTTATAAATCATTATTCCGCAAATACAGCTTATCCTTCCTGCTGTTTTACTTGTGTAAAAGTCTGGCTGGTGATGGTAAATCAGAAATCCTCTTCAGCCGCAGCATTCCATTCCCTCTACACACACACAAATAATCCACAGGACCTCCAGATCCGGCTGTTGGGCAGATTAACAGGAGTACGGTAAGTGTGAGGATGAGCATGCATGCAATGTCGTTGGGGGTTTTGGTCTTTCATTTCCCTGCTTTATTGCCTGACATGGAAGAGGCTGACTCTTGGGTAACATAAAGGCCTTTCATCTAATATTGGCTTCTTGATGTAGGTAGCACACAAATGCCTTCTGGGATGCAGGTGGGAGGGCTTCCCATCAGTGTTATGAAACAAACCATCCCAACAGTCAGGGCATGCCACGGACAGGGTGGAATTGTTATCATGGGGTCAGGATTCTTCACCATGCCCTGAGGTGGGAATACAATGCTTGCAGACCACCCAAAAGGTTAAAACATTACAGCATATTACCGGAAGGAAAAGGCTTGCTGAAACCCAGCAAAGCGGAAGCCCATCGCCCTGGAGAAACTGGCCTGCTCAGAGTCATGCGCCCATGTCAATACCAGTGCTTTTCTTTTCTGGAAGAATGAACAGAGACGAGAAGAAAATCCATAAGGGAGAAAGGCAAAAACATTTCAAAACTATAAATCAGAAGTGTGGGCATTGGCGGCAGAGATGCCTGAGGCATTTCTCCAAAGGTAGCTCTCCCAGTAGAAATCTACCAGTAACCCGTGTGAAAGATTTGTAGCGCAGATAATGTGCCTGAAAGGCGGGGAGCCGGGGGGGGGGGGAGGTGTGCAACACTGTCTACAACTTCCTCAGCATTTGGCTGCACAAAGGAAGCTAGTTTAAATTCAACTTAGAGCCACCTTTGTAGAAGGAACTAGCAGCAAATCCAATCCACTAGTGTATTGCCTCATACTCTCAGTATACTCTTGAGTACAGTGGTACCTCGGGTTAAGTACTTAATTCGTTCCGGAGGGCCGTTCTGTGATAGGAATTTTGAGGTCTAGATATATGGTAATGTTCATAACTGCACGTACATAAGACTAACCTGGAACCATTTTGATTCCTAAACTGACCAAATGTTTTCTCTGCAAGGTCAAAATGGAAAACCCTCCCCATTGTCTTTTCCTTCACAAATCCTGTCTTAAGGGTATGTCTGTGTTTGAATAAGGGTGTGAGCCTGTGACATGGCTCAGGAACTAAGTATTTATCACTATTTATCACTACAAAAGAATGGTCAGGCTCCTCAGGCAATCCAATCAAGTAACCTGCCAGACAGGAAATAAACAAGCGACAGGAGAAAAACAACATGCAAATGTTCTGTTTTAGACCGCCTTTTCTGTGATGTATCTGAGGGGTGGTCTTAGGTTACACCCCTTCTGTGATGTATGTATAATGTTTCTGGGGTTGGTCTTGATCTACAGCATGGGAATTTCAAAAGTCTTTATAAGCCCTTGCACAGCATTTTTTGTGGGTCCTCCTCCTTTCCTTCGAGTGAGGGGAGCACCCTGTTGCAACAGATCAATGAAGATCAGGCTTACTAGCTGCTTTGCTTCTCAATATTCTCTGGTTGGCCTCTGTTATTTTCTCCTACCAATAGGGAACCTATGTAAGGACTCTATATGGGCTCTTGGATACCCCATAAGGGAAAAGGGCATATTTTTATTTACAACAGTTCTTAACCTGAAACCGTTCTTAACCTGAGGTACCACTTTAGCTAATGGGGCCTCCCGCTGCCACGGTGCTGCTGCCGTGCGATTTCTGTTCTCATCCTGAAGCAAAGTTTTTAACCTGAGGTACTATTTCTGGGTTAGCGGAGTCTGTAACCTGAAGCGTCTGTAACCTGAAGCGTCTGTAACGCGAGGTACCACTGTATTAGGAATGCGGCCATGCCAGGACACTAATTGGCTTGATTAATCCATTTTAAAAATCAACTAACAGGGTACCCCCTGATTAATCTGGCAGATTAAATTTTTAAAAATAGTAGTAGTAGTAGTAGTAGTAGTAGTAGTAGTAACAGCTAAGAATGGTAAGCACCCCTTTGTGACTCCCTTTCTTTTCTCTCATTTAGTACATAATCCACTGTCACAGCACCTTCAGGCAGGGCATGTCCACAGAGAGGAATTAGGAGTTAGGAAAAGGCATGTCTATTAGTCCTACGTCTCTCAGCTGCTTCTAAGTGTGCACCTGATGAAGCAGATACAACAACAGAGAGGCCCTGCCACTGACCTCAGCTTATGTATCTCCCCTATCCGAGCTGTGCACAAGCAGGCACAGACTCTGCCTGTGTGTAGCCTTCTGCTCCTCCCTCTTCAATCCTCTTTTGGTCCTGGGAGACAGTGGAGCAGGAGAGGTGAGGGCAGGAGGAGGAGGGGTGGAAGCCCTTGACTACACACTGGCCTGACCTATCTCTCCCTCCTGCAAACGTTCTTCACTCTCCAGTCCTGCAGCTTCTCCTGCCTCTGACTCTGGTCTCCCGGCTGTTACAGTTTCCCCCAGTTCACCCTAAGTAAGAACATAACAATAGTTAGATGGATCAAGCCAATGGCCCATCTAGCAACCCATTCTCACAGTAGCCAACCAGTTGCCTGTGGGAAACCAGCAAGTAAAATATTAGCATAAGAGCACTCTCCCCTCCTGAGATTTCCAGGAATTCTACCAAGGTTCAGTTGCACTACGTTATACATCCACTCACTCTTAGACATCAAACTTATTTATGTTTCACAAATGTTCCACTGGCCAGACTGTCTTGCCATATTCAGGGCACAGGTAATGAACTTATTCTGAGATCATGTGACTCCCTGCTTCGTCTGCAGAGCTGCCTTCCCTATTCCAGAAGGTGCACTTTGACCCCAGGTGTGAGGTTAGTGACTGCATCTCTCAATGGGGCTTTGCCAATGTGTGACTGTTTAGATACAACTCTGCCTCTCTATTAAGTCCCAATCATTTTCTATTAAGCTACACAAAACTATGGGCGATAAGGCCTAAAAGAGAATTTTCTTCACTTCTCTGAAAAGAAAAAGAAAAGAAAAAGAAAACTACCCTTACAATCCTCTTTATCACATTTGTAGACACAAAAGAGCCACAGAAGCCTTTGCTGTTTCTGGGCCTTCTGCTTTTGATGTGTACTTCCACTTGCTATATAATTGAGCCCAACTTCAGCTTCCTACAAATCTCCCCAAGAGACTGGTCATCATCCTCATTCATGGCAGCACAGAGGTAATTGAAGGAAAAGAACTCGCCACTTTCAGCTCCACTCCATTAATCCAGGCCGTTGCTGGGATCTGCTGCTGTGTCGTGACCTTGAGCTTATGGACACTTCTGGCAGAGGCAGAAAGGTGGGCTCCATACAATTATCACATCTTATTATCCAGGCCTCCGATGCTGCGGCAGCTTCTGCCTTCGATCTTCCACATCTCCTTAGCAATTACTGTGGAAGTTGTTTCTCACTTCAGTGGGGATTTATGTGCATTTAGCAAATGGCTAAGAGCATGTGAATTTTCACTGACACGTCAAAGGGAGGGGGAAACTGGATCTGGGGAAAATAACCTTTCTTACATTCAGAAGCGTTTTAAGGCACTTCAAGCATCCTTTTTTTTTTAAAATCACCATCCTGTTTCTGCTAGGATCTTGCAAGTTATTATGCTGATGCGCAATATTTCTGACATGGCTTAGAGGGTCAGACCCCCTCCACTTTCCAAAACCTGATCAGCTTTTCCCCTCTCTCTCCAATGACAAAACAGCACTTCCTTGAAGGCTTACTTTCTTCCTCGCTAATCCTACACATTAATGTAAAGCTGTAGAGAAAATGCACTCCACCAAATGGTAGAAGCAGCTAGTGCAGAGAGAAGCAGGTAGTGTTCAAACCCAGCATGCCACACTTTATTTGCATGTTGGCTAGTAATAATAATATTTTTTTATTAAAAATAAAAAAATTCCTTCCAGTAGCACCTTAAAGACCAACTATTTTTTTATTGTAACCGTTGGACTAAATTAATAAACAGAAGGGTGTCTGGCTCACTTGTGACTCCTTGTCCACTAGCTACCGTCATTTAAGAATGCTCCTGATGGTTCATGCTAACCAGTTATAACTTCTGGAGAGCAAGGGTCACAGATCTGGGAAGGGGGAAAGTAGGCTTTTAAAGAGAATATGGATGGGTTGAACTGGTTTCTTGTAGAAATGCTTTAGTTAGAAGATTGCCAAACTTCACTGGCTGGGTTATTATGGGAAGAGATCTAACTTGGTGAGATAAGCCTGCAACCACTCTATACCTGGTTTAGCAATTCCTATTACTTTGGAGCTGCAGAACTACAGAAGGACCTCTGTTGCCAGCTGCTGGAGGTCCTTCTTGCAATATTCCTCAGTTGCTGTTGCATCTTCTTTGCTGCCGCCTGTTGATTGAAGTTCCTTACTGCACTACTGTGGTACCTCGGGTTAAGAACGTAATTCGTTCTGGAGGTCTGTTCTTAACCTGAAACTGTTCTTAACCTGAGGTACCACTTTAGCTAATGGGGCCTCCCGCTGCCGCCACGCTGCCGCCATGCAATTTCTGTTCTCATCCTGAAGCAAATTTCTTAACCTGAAGTACTATTTCTGGGTTAGCAGAGTCTGTAACCTGAAGCGTCTGTAACCTGAAGCATCTGTAACCCGAGGTACCACTGTATTCTCAAATTCTGACTGCGAATAAATGGGAAGGGCTGTCGGGCTGTCAGCTTAACAGACTCTGTTCCACAGCAGTGGCGTTTGCTACTGGTGTACATGGTTGTTCTGCCACAGCAGCCTTCTCTAATACAGTCCAATACAGCCTTCCTCAACCTGGTGTTCTCTGGGTGTGGCTGGACTACTGTTCCCATCAGCCTTGATTATGCCTGTTGGGGGTGATGGGAGTTGGGATCCAGCAGAAACTGGAGAGTGCCGGGTTGGGGAAGGCCGCATTAGAGCGTATGGCAGGGGTGTGGGAGTGTGGGAGCATGAGGAATTTGACCCTGGGGTGCCAGTGTCCATGGCAAACACAATGTCTAGATGAGGCCCAAGCTAGCAGCTTCAGGCGTGGCTCCTGCATGCCAAATGGAGGTTTGGAAGCAGATCACAGGCCAGGGAGAAACACTTGTAACCGCATCCTTTACTAATTCAATGAATTGGAGAAGACCAAGAGTAAAGGCGAATATGAAAGGGCCTTATTAAAAAATATCTTGCTTTTATATCAAGCTAATGAGGCATGCATGGTATGCTGACAGGGAGGAGAGAGTGGGGGGAACCCTTCATTTTACCACCAACCTGATCCTTATATTTGTTCTTTCCCCTTTTAATAGAAAGTCTGTTTTAACCTGGGAGAAAATTCATCACAGTCCATTGAGCGTATCATAATGGGACACGGGTTAGGCCTAATGCACGACTAATTGGGAGTCTAACCTTTCAAAGCACTGCAAAGGAAATAACTCAGGAGGAAATGTTTCCAGGGGTAGAAAAGTCCCTCCGAGCAGTTTCCTCCTTTCTGCCCTCACTGCTCAGCCTCGCACAAAAATAGATCCTTCAGATTATTAACTTTCAACTTTTCATACACTTTCCACAGTCACGCCTCATTTTTTTTTTAAAAAAAAACGTTACTCCCACACAGAGGAAACTTGCTCAGTGCTAGAAATTTCTGAGTGGCCCTGGGATCTCCTCCTGGTTACAGTTTGGGTTGTTGCACCTTTGCAATCAGCTTCACGTGCAGGCAAAAAGCAGGTGGTCTTGTTTCTCTCCGTGGACACCTTGGGCCAGTCACCATCTCTTAGCTTAGCCTCCCTCACAGGGTTGTTGTGAGGGTTAAATGGCAGGGAGGAGTAAACCACCTAGAGATCCTTGGAAGATGAAAGTGGTATATAAATTATTACTAATTATTATTATTAATAATAATGCCACCAATGGTGTGCAGGGGTTATTCAGCAGGTAAGTGCCTTCTTCTTCTTTTTTTGAATCCTAATAGATGTGGTTAAGTCTCCAGCTTGTGTTTAGAAGTTTGTCCCTGTAGTCTGCCGCATCACGATAAAATTTCCCATAATCCTCAGGGGAAGAGGGGGAGGAAACCAAGACCACGCTCGCACCATTTATTTAAAGTACTCTCCTACTACTTAACCATCATGACTTCACCCAAAGGATCCTGGGAACCGTAGTTTGTTAAAGGTGCTGAGAACTGTTGGTCCTAACAATTATCATCACTCTTAACAAACTATAGTTCCCAGGATTCTTTGGGGAAAGCCATGATAAGAGTGGTATAGGAGGATTTTAAATGCATAGTGTGGATGTGATGGATATATCCATGGACCACGTGGATATGGTCAAGTAACTGGAGGTGGAGAGGAGTCCAGCTGAAGTTGTGGGAGCAGAGGGAATGGGTTAAAGATGGAGGGGAGAAGCACAAGGAGGAAGAAAGTTCACAGGGGGGCTTCATCACTCTCCTTGAAAAAGCTTGCACAGTCTAAGGCTGTGAGAAAGTAGAAGGGAAAAGAGGCTTTTAAATTTTTATTTTAAGGAATGGCACAAAGACAACAAGGAGAGGATGGTAAATGTTCTGAGTGGAGCAACGAAAAGATCCCTGAAAACACTTCATGGCTCCCATCCCGATTTTTGTTCACCTAAACAAAAGATTTTGGATGGTACCTTGTTTTGAGACAGTGTACAGTGCAGAACACTTAAACTGGAGGGTGTGTGTGTGTGCGCGCGCGTGTGTGTCTCAAGAGGAACTGCGTAAATGAGAGACCTACTGGAATTACACAAAAACAAACGAGTTTTATAGGCCTAGTACCATTGAAACCAACATTTTTGCCAAGATAGACAATGCTTTTCTTTACCTGCTTCAAGGCATTCTATGCTACTAGGCGATCCAAGTTGCTTGCTCACATTATTAGCCAAGGAACTTTGGATGACTGCTGGCAATTCCTGGAGGTTTTTACAGCTCCTTTTCTGGGAAGTCCAGCACAACTTACTCTGGAACTTCTTCCAGATTTACTCATAAAAGCTTCCAGCTGCACTAAATAACTGGAGAAAGAAAAGAAAGGTAATACTTCATCATTCCAACAGTATTTGTATGAGTCACTTTCCATTCAGCATTTAACTTTCTAACCTGAGCAATAATGTGGCACAACTGAGCCTAAAGTAATTTTTTATACAACAGGCTAAAAATGGACTTTTGCCTACCTGGATTCCCTTCTTCTCCAGATCCTGAGCAAGCTGCTGTGATAGAATATTCATAAACATTCTGAATGCTCAGGGGAAAGTCATCGAATGTTGAAAAATGTCGCTGAGGAAAGTGGAAATATAGCTTAGTCTGTTTCAAAAGAGGATAAATTTTGGATTGTAGGATTAAATGGTTGGCAAGAGAAGGAAATGAGAAGTGGGAATCGAAGGGCAAAGCGCAGGGAGATAAGGCATGGGAGAAACTCTCATATAGGAAATGGAGAAGGTAGGGGTGTAAGCTTCAGGGGGATTTGCTGTTTAGGAGACAGAGTAGTTCAAGGCAGAGAAGGATGAGGGGACACTAAGAAACAAGAATCAAATGGAATCAAATCTCACTTGGGAATCCAGGGGCAGGGAGGGCTGTGATCTGCTGGTGGAAAGCACGCAACGAGATGATTCAAAATAACTAGCTACCTTTGCTCCAGGCCAGTGGGATCACTGCAATTTCTCACTGGGTTGGTGTGTGTGTGTGTGTGTGTGTGTGTGTGTGTGTGTGTGTAGAGTCTTTCTATCTCACCATCTCAAGGCCCACAGGATATTGCTTTCTGAGTGGGAGGTGGGTCAGTAGGTGTGGTCCTTGCTTCAAGAATGGCAGTTGGCAATAAGAGGACGACATGTCAGATGATTCCCCCTTCACACCCCAGTCCTGGCTTCAGATTCTCCTGCTGCCATCCCTGTGAAATGGGAGAAGCGATTGCTTTAAGCTCTGTGGCAAGTTTCGAGTTGCTGCTTCTGGGTTAGCGGAGTCTGTAACCTGAAGTGTCTCTAACCTGAAGTGTTGTAACCCGAGGTACCACTGTACTTACTGGAAGATGGGATTTAGCCACCTACGCTTTTCCTATTCACTATCATTGATGCTCTCCTAAATCATTTGGCAATACCTGGCCAAGTTTGAATCCTTGGGAAGAATCAACAACTTTTGAGATTCTGGGGAATTTTGGTCATGTAAAATCCTGGCTGTTGGGCTAAAGAATGCCCCCCCCCCCTTCTTACCTCTAATTACAACCAAAGATTGAAACTCAGGAATCTGGTGTTTACAGATTAGTTGTTGTTGGGCTTCTGCCTCTGAAGGAAGGAAGTGCCTGCGCTCCTAACATGTGTGTGATCTGTTCATTTCTCTTTCATTTCCATAAACAAGTTACAATCTAATCCAGGCTTTGTCTTGCTCATGTGCTGGTGTGGAGCTTTCCCTCCCTCCCGCCCCACCCTCTGTTTTCCTTTGCAAGGCCTCCAAAGCACTGGCTTCCAAATTGCAAGGGAGATAGGAATGAGAACAGCAGAACAATCAAAACACTTAATACTGAAGGAGTTTAGTGCGAAAACACTTCACTTCCTGGCTGCTACGATCTGGATATTGAGGGAAGGAATTGCATGTATGTGAAAGTTTGCAAAATCCCTCAAGTCAAGAGATACCCATGCACATTTTTCAGAATCAGCTTGCCACGTTGGATTTTCAGTTCCGTTCATTTGTCCCCCAAAAAGAACAGAGATGTTCAAATGTAGAACTAAACGTTTCTTTGCACTACCACCCACCCCCAAACGATAATTAAATAGCATAGACATGACCTTCCTGTGTATGAGGTTCATCAGATATGTTTGTTTCTATGGCTCATAAATCTCAGGGTGGCCATGTGTCCTACTGTATACAGGACAGTTCTCTGTTTGAAGGGCTGTGCAGTCCGAGTCCACTTTTAAGATTGAGGCACCAGAAAATAAGGCAATGTCAACAGCAAGGGTTAAGCAGCCTGAGCTGGCACACAAATCACTGAGCCACTATGGTATGAGGTATTTAAATTATAGTAACTTCTTCTAATTCTGCACAAATAGGGTCCTCTTTTTCAATGATGCATTTTCCTTTTCTTTTCCCCCCTTGGAAATATGTAAGCAGCCCCTCTGAGATGACATTGGGCAAATGAGCATAGAAATTTGTCCCAATAGGCAACAATAAATACCAGTAACTTTTTCCGCCTTCAGGTTCTGCAACAATGGGGCAAGTGTTCTCCACTGACAACAGTTTAAGGAGTGAAGAGGGGGTTGCCTCCATGTTACTCTCGCTGCATGAGGAATTGGGTGGGCGGTTTCTGTTGTGCATCAACAAAGAACAGAGACAAGATGTAGTTTTGGGGGACTTGAAGAGACCGCAGCTTTATTGCTGAACGTAAGAATCTCCAGCAACAATCCCACCCCCAAAATGCAGAAATTTAAACTTTATAGATTATGAAGTAGTGAATAAAGCACTAACCTCCCGAAGCCAAATCAGTCTACATGAAGATGATATTTGAGGTAGTAATTTTAAATATTTTATTCATTTAAAATTTATTTCATTCCAGGCATTTTATATAAATAAATGTTTATAAATTTGCATTTGCTTCTTGTATAACCCCCCCTCCCCCAATCTAGAGCAACATCCAATGCGGACTGAGTATCTCCACCCACAAGAGAAAGACTCAAGTGATTTAAAAGCTCCAGCCTTGCAGATCATCCTTCTTGATGAAACACTAACACTGGGAAGGAAAAAGGACTGGAAGGGAACAAATGTTTAATAAAATGAACTTCTCTTATGGTCTGTGTTGGCAGCAGCCTATAGTTCTGTCTGCCATGTTGCCTTATCGTACATTGAAATAAATTCTATATTTCCAAAAACAAAGAAACATTATCCCTAAAAAAAAAAGGGAGAGAGAAACCTTTGAGGTTTCAAGAAAGGGACATTTTGCACACAAGTGCATTTCTGGGCTGCTGCAACATTTTAAAAAATCTTTGGTATTTTCAACATGATGGTTGTTTCACCATATTATTGGAGGCCAGTAGTTACTGGAGAGGTGCATCTATGTGATGAAGATATGGGCATTTTGTCCAGCAGTAAAGAACGTAGGTTTTGTGGCTTCCTGGGGGATTTCTGTTCTTGTGTTCCAGCACCGTTTTGGAAAGGATCCCTGCATCCTGTTATCGTAAGCTCCACCTGGGCTCTGTGAGGCAGGATCTCTGGGGTGATTTGCAACATCCATAACTGTACAACTTCCATTTATAATATGCAGCTGGTAGCCAGAAATGAAATGTTTCGACTCTGCCAAGCACTAAATTCCTGTACAATATAACTTTCCTAGCACATTATCAACAGAACTTTGAAGCTAAGCTGCTGGTTGGTGGGCTGGAACATGCAACCTTGAAAGGAGCATACCCCACACACAATCTTTGTAGCCTTATTTACCTATGGGTCTGGGTCCAGTCACCTCGTACCCTCGCCAGGAGCATGAAGGAGTTAAGCAACGCCAGGGTGTGATTCCACAGAGAAAAAGTTTATTCGGTTACTGCGCAGCAGGTACCAGCGGAATTGCTTCCAAAGTCTGGCACACACATACAGGTCATGCAAAGCCTTTTATACATTTGTTTCCCCGCCCTGTTCAGCCCCCTGAGCCTATCCCATTCATGTGTCCAGCCCCCCACGTACTGACTGTGCTCGTGCCCAAGTCATGCACACCTCGTGCTCAGGGTGTGCCCACCGCATGCTCAGGGTGTGCTTATCAGCAGGGAAGCTCGTGACTGCGGTTAGTACTGTGCATGTGAGGAGCGTGATCACCGCCTGGGCTTACTTGGGCCTTGGGCCTGTCTCATCAGGGCTGTTGTGATAAGATAAGAACAGGGCCTCTTTCTCCTTCATTAGAAGGGGGCCTCTTTCTCCTTCATCTTATGGTGCATAAATGTGAAAAGTAACATTAGTTTTACGTTATCTAATCAGTGGTTGATTTGGACATCCGAAACTTGGTTTTCTTCTCCTCTAAGCACTTAGAATTGAAGGTGGGTGACATGGGGCATTATTCTGTTACCAAATATCCTATGTACATATTATGTACATATGCTAAAAATGAGATAAAAATTGCAAATAAAAGCACACTGCAAACTTGCCTCTGCAGCAAAACAAACAAAGAAACAAAGCAATCTCAAGACAAAATAAACCCATTTACATAACTCTGTCCTTATGCCATTGCATAGGTTTTTATAAAAATAAATTCTAAAATACATATACTACATTAGGAGACCAGAGGGCTGTGCTGATTTCACAGAGATGTGCAGCTGTGAGACACCCTAGGGCTTCTGTTGAATGGGAGTTTTCAACCAGAAAATGTATTGTGTATTGTGAATAGTACCTGCCTGGGTCAATTTCGAATGAGGCTGTATTCCCCTGCTGAACTGCAAGTGAAAAGGAATTGGTTTCAGCCATTTTCACGTTCCTTCTTGTTGTTCATAGTTTTGCCTCCACTAGACTGTCAGTATTTTGCAGGAAGGATTCAAGCACATACTGGGTATTTAGGTTTGCACAGTTAAAGTGGATTACAGGGCTCTGTTGCCTTGTCCTTGCCACGCTTCCCCAGTGTTAAGGCATTATTGCCAGCTGGTGGGGCACTCTTGTGCTACAGCGCAAGAAAAGCAGGACACACACACGGAACAGCTGTGGTATGAAAAGAAACAGGATTTCAGCGGGAAGCTCCGGGACATGCACTGATTGGAAATGAAGCAGTATGTTCCCCCCAAAACCTTTGGAGGAACCAACAGTTTTGAAAGCAGGATCGTGTATTGGCACCCTGACACCATCGTGAGCACAAATAATCATGAGTGCACAGTAAGAAGGATGTTTAGAGATGCTCCTGTTGTGGAATAATTGACCCTGAATACCCACAAGCTCTAGTTTCATGCTCATAATTCAGGTTGCTATCATTTACTTTCCCCCACAGAGGCTCCATGACGATGCCTGGGGTAGCTGCGTGACAGGCAGAAATTCAGCAGGTGTAGTTTTCCTCACACATCTCACACATCCCAGGCCAGAGGCTCACGAGGGAAGGCCATGGGTGCTACTGATAATCTCCTCATATCTGCCACCTGAGATGATAGCTTCACTCTCTCTAGTGATAGGGCTGAGTTGCCTGATGAATTTCCAGTTGCAGCATTGTTGTTAAAGTCTCAGGACCAAACTTGAGCCCCATCCGGACTATATATTTAAATCAGTATCATATGACTTTAAACAATAATAGATTCTCTCAAGGAATCCTGGGAGCTGTAGCTTCTTATGGGTCCTGAGAGTTGCCAGGAGAGCCCTCAGAGCTTACAAGTCCTCAGAGCTTACAAGTCCTAGAGCAGTTAAGCAGCCCATCCCTCTTCCCAGCAAACTCTGGAAATCATAGCTTTGTGAGGAGTTAGAAAACTCTCAACACCATTAACAAGTCCCAACATTCTTTGGCAGAAAAAAATGCCTATTTAACATGGTATGATACAGCTTCAAATGTCTAGTGCAGATGAGGCCTTGATGCTACACACACACACACACACACACAAACACCAGTTATCAAAGGTTAGTTTGGTTTTTGGTGCTTACTCTTTCCATACATTTGCAAAAGAAAAGGGCCCATTTCCCATCTTTGAAAAGTATCATCCCTTTCCCATACCCTTTCATTATCTTCTAAATGTTTGGCTATATCCCCTCCATTCTTCCAGTTGTTATGACACTCTGTTCCTGTGTAACTCTTGACATTTTCTTCTGCAGTGGCTGTACATCTTTTCCTCCCACTTGGTTGAAGCATGTTTGGTACTCATTATGTCAAAGGGAGGCACTAGGGCTAAAGATCTGACCTGAGGGAAATGCTATGGAAACAGAGAGGTCAGGTGCATTCTCCCTTGGAGAGGCTCACTGCTGTAGCCATAGAACTAAATGTTCTGTTGGAGAGAGGCACAGGAGATGCTATTCCCTTTATCTGCCTTATGCATCTGGACAGGAGCCAAAAAAAGAAAAACCTGGAGAGGTTAAAGCAGGGATGGGGAACCTTGGGTCCAGGGACCAAATGTGGCCCTCCAGGCCAGCCTTCCCCAACCTGTTGTCTTCTAGATGCTTTGGGCTCTCATCATCCCCAGTCAACCATATATTGCTTCACAAGCAATACATAAATACCTGTAAATATGTATTCTGTGTCCAGGGCAGCTGTCTACCAGCTCCATCTGGTACGCAGGCTGAGACCCTACCTGCCCGTAGACTGTCTTGCCAGAGTGGTGCATTCTCTGGTTATCTGCCACTTGGACCACTGCAGTTTGTACTACATGGGGCTACCTTTGAAGATGACTTGGAAACCACAATGACTCCAGAATGCAGCAGCTAGACTGGTGACTGGGAGTGGCTGTCGAGACCTTATAACACCGGTACTGAAAGACCTACATTGGCTCCTAGTACATTTCCAAGCACAATTCAAAGTGTTGGTTCTAATCTTTAAGGGCCTAAACAGCCTCGGCCCTGTATACCTGAAGGAGCATCTCCAACCCCATTGTTCAGTCCAGACACTGAGGTCCAGCTCCAAGGGCCTTCTGGAAGTGAGCTTACAGGAAATCAGGCGGAGGGCCTTTTTGGTAGTGGTGCCTGCCCTGTGGAACGCTCTCCCACCAGATGTCAAGGGAGTAAAAAACTATCTGACTTTTGGAAGACATCTGAAGGCAACCCTGTATTGGGAAATTTTTAACATCTAATCTTCTACAATTTTTTATGTGCTGTAAGCTGCCCAGAGTGGCTGGGGAAACCCAGCCAGATGGGCAGGGTATAAAAAATAAACTTCTTCTTCTTCTTCTTCTTCTTCTTCTTCTTCTTCTTCTTCTTCTTTTTCTTCTTCTCTTAAATACAGGCAACATGCTAAACTGACAAATGCCACTTTCCAAAGTCTATGGAACCCATTAAACATTAACCATAAAATAACAGCTCCCATACAGTTTTTGTGCATTGCATGGCTCAGGCCTGGAGTTCAGTGGCAGGGAGGTTTGGCAGGGCTAGCTGGAGCCTCCAGAAACCAAAGAGCACATTCTCCTTCTTTTCTTCCCATATAAAGCCACTCACTGTCTACTTACGCACTCACTGTCTGTCTGTCTGTCATGTCAATTCCTGTTTAGCAGCAGGGAAACCACCAGCTGCACTAGCATCTGTGTGGTCTACAACCACATATTCCCATTGAAAAGAAGGCTTGAGGTTTCTTTGTGTAAGATTGGCAATGCCTAGCCAATCAGGGCGCACTCCTCCATTGTCTTCAGAGACAGGTGCCAACAACAGCCAATCAGGATAATTAGTGCAGGAGCAGATGATTCCAGAGATGCTCAATTAATTGTGTTGCTTAACATGTAGGATTACTGTAAGCACTATTTTTAGTATTGTTCTGTTTTGAATATGGAGTTTGTATTGTGTTTCTGATTACTTTTTATTAGGATTCGTAAACCGGCTAGGGATTTCTGTGGAAATGTGAAGCTGTATATAAATTTACTAACTTAAATAAAAGGCAGCATCTCTGAAACTCTCCAGGCAGAAGGTTTGACTCCGTGTTCATTTATTGATTGCATTTACACCCCTGCCCCACTTTGACAAATATTCCCCTAGCAGGTTCAGTGTGTGGGTGAGTACTGCGGTTCCCTTCTCTGCCACGTAAGAAATTTGTATGTCACTCTTCCGTAGCAGAAGAACTATTTACTGTAGCTTCTCTGGCATTTTACCCATTGGCTTTGTGATGATAGTTTCCAGAAGCTTGTGGTCAGACTGAATATTCACAAGCGTGCCACATTCATGCTGATGGAATGTGGTCAGAGTGAGTACAATGACCAACAGCTCCTTTTCAATCTGAGTTTTGTCTGCATGCTTTTAACACTCCCAATGCACAAGCTCTAGATCAGCGGTTCTCAACCTGTGGGTCCCCAGATGTTGTTGGACTACATTTCCCATCATCCCTGAGCTCTGGCCTTGCTAGCTAGGGGTGATGGGAGTTGTAGTTCAACAACATCTGGGGACCCACAGGTTAAGAAAGGCTGCTCTAGATTATCTTCTCTGGAACACACACGAGCACAAGTTGTTTTTGGGTGTGCCCACTTGCCCTTCTTGTAGCTCTGCTGGAGCACCTGAACTGTGGCTTGTTTCAGCCCATGGGTAGGCAACCTAAGGCCCGGGGGCCAGATGCAGCCCAATTGCCTTCTCAATCCGGCCCGCAGACGATCCGGGAACCAGCATGTTTTTACATGAGTAGAATGCACCCTTTTATTTAAAATGCATCTCTGGGTTATTTGTGGGGCATAGGAATTCCTTCCCCCCCCCAAAAAAAATATAGTCCGGCCTCCCACAAGGTCTGAGGGACAGTGGACTGGCCCCCTGCTGAAAAAGTTTGCTGACCCCTGTTTCAGCCTATCTAGAGACCCCTAGGTCCCTCATAACAGAGGACATAATTCCAGAGTCCTGTCTTATTTCTCAGCTCATATATCCTAATACACATTTTAAACCAGTGCTTTTCTTCTAGGAAAAAAAGGTGCCGGTACTGTGTACCCTTGGGAACCCCCAGAAATAAAGCCCTGCTTGTAGCCCTTTCTCCTGCTCGGTGCAGGACAGCTTTCAGAAGTTTCCTCTTCACTGGAGAGTGCATGCATTAGAACCACATGAACTTGCCTAATGAGATCCAGGGTGGAGCATTTTAAAAAATTATTTAGTTTAGAACATTTATAAACCACATGTGAAGTACAGAATTATTTTTTAAAAACCATACATTAAAACAAAAAAACCCAATACAGTGGTACCTCGGGTTAAGTACTTAATTCGTTCTGGAGGTCCGTTCTTAACCTGGAACTGTTCTTAACCTGAAGCACCACTTTAGCTAATAGGGCCTCCTGCTGCCGCCACCGCATGATTTCTGTTCTCATCCTGAAGCAAAGTTCTTAACCCGAGGTAATATTTCTGGGTTAGCGGAGTCTGTAACCTGAAGCGTCTGTAACCTGAGGTACCATTGTAATATACAACCCATCATCATATATAATACACAGTGTTCTCATAGGAAATGCCTGGATAAATAACAAAATTTTCACCGGAAACATATTACTGTCAGTATACATTGCCTAGGCAGTTAGAGGTGGATCATCATATGTATGTCTATCCCAAGTCTATGGCACATCAGCAGCTAGGCCAGGTAGCCCAGCACATTAGCCTAGTTGCAAGTGCAGGAATCTTTCTGAGTGATAAAGAAAAGTGTGAGCCATGCTTCATTGAGCCAGGCTTTACGGTGAGCTTTTATTCCACCCTTCAATTTATTTCTGGTACCTCAGTAAGTAACTAATTTACTGATGGTGCCTGCTTTTTGCACCCTATATTGCTACAGTGTTTTCTGGTACCTTATCTGCCTCAGTTCCGCTGTCTAGCTTGAAATTGCAGATTTCTGAGGATCTTAGACAAATGGGTGTCATTCACCTTGGTCCCTTTTGTTCTTTGTGTTCTTTGCGGCTGTTTAAACCCAGTGCTTGCCCTTCCTCCCTCCCTCCCTTCCTTTCTCTGTATCTTTTTAGTAAAAATTGTGGTGCCCATATTCATATCCTGATAAAAGGTCTAGTAGTAGCACGTCTCACTTTTGGAGCTCTAGGATTCCCTGTCCCACTGAATTCAATCAACCCCATCATCATGAAGTCCTCTGCTATACCAGGTTCAAAGTCTTCTCTACCAGAGGAGGAATGACCGCTGGGAAGAACACAGAGAGAAGAAACGCCATGGTGCACCTGTAGCAGCAAAGCCAGTCGCCTTCATCTGCCCCAGGTGCAACAAAACATGTCTCTCCCTTATCGGCCTCTACAGCCACAGCAGGCGCTGTAACTCTCCAATGGTTTGACCTCACCCCCAAAGGGACACTTCTCCATTGTCTCCTGAGACAGATGGATGCCAGCAACCAAATCCTCTTTCTCTTTCAGCTCAGACACAAATATATCTTTTCCAGCTTGACTCATCACATATGTTTCCAAATTGATTGCTTTAATTATTTTTTTTAAAGAACAACTGGGCTCTTTCTCGGTTGAAAAGCAACTTTAAAAACATGTAGGGCTTCTGCTAGAGTTTTGCTTGGAGACTGGACATTTTGCACATTGTTATACATTTCTTATGCCCCGTCTCCCATTTAATGAAGCATGACAGCAATTTAAATGGATCAGACTGACAAATGGTTCTTGTGACTGTCAGGTAAAATCAGAAGCTTCTGTTCCCAACCGCTCCAGTTTTTGCCAAGGTTCCCATTATGCTGGTGGCTTAAATAGCTCCATATGCTACTGCAGCCGATAGGACAACCTTTCCCATCTAGTGCCCTCCAAAATCTTTGGACTACAATTCCTAACAGACCCCCCATTTCTGATATCATAGAAGACAGGTGTGGATGAGCATGCGGCTCCCCAGATGTTGCTGAACTACAACTCCCATCAGCCCCAGCAAGCATGACCACTGACAAGGGATGATGGGAGTTGTAGCTCGACAACATCTGGAGGCCCAAAAGTTCCCCACACTCGATTTAAGATTTGTTCAGCTTGAGCAAGCATACATGCTTGCTTCAGTGCTCAAAATCTGTCCCCAGAGTCAGGCATCGACAAAATGCATTAAGGGCTATAAATAATGGGATAGTCTTTTTTGCAGCAATAATACTAGCTCAATATGGCTGATGAGCTGGGTCAAAATAAATAGACAGTCATGCAAACACAGAGAGATTGAACAGGAAGCGTTTACTCAGTATTTTGAAAGATAAACACTCATATCATAGGAAACCATATTGCCTTGGACTGCTAGGATCTTCCCAGTCTACCAGCTCAGAAAGCAGAGTATCACTGCAGCAGTAAACTGCAGTGAGATGGGGGAATCTTGAGACAGTTCCTAGCATCTAAGTTTGGGATATTATTACAGTGGTACCTCAGGTTAAGTACTTACTTCGTTCTGGAGGTCTGTTCTTAACCTAAAACTGTTCTTAACCTGAAGCAAAGCACCACTTTAGCTAATGGGGCCTCCCACTGCCGCCACGCCACCTGAGCACGATTTCTGTTCTCATCCTGAAGCAAAGTTCTTAACCTGAGGTAATATTTCTGGGTTAGTGGAGTCTGTAACCTGAAGCGTATGTAACCTGAAGCGTATGTAACCCGAGGTACCACTGTACCTCTGCTGATATTTTTACCTCTATCTATTTGCTCTGTTGCTTCTAATTTATCCTTGCTCTTTCTCTGCCTTCTTCCTCAGATAGCCTGTAGAAGGAGATGGATTAGGTAGCATTTTGGCCCTTTGCTGAACACACCACTTACTACTTTCTGTCTGGATTCCAGCAGCACCTTGAGTAACCCATCTTGCCTAGCTAGAACTTGGGCAGGAAGTACAAAATAGTTTATACTCAAAGTGTTGCACAATATCCCTTAGGACAGTGGAGTTGTTGCAAGATGGTTGAGGACATGTTTTCTTGCTGCTGGGGCACATCTGGTTGTGCTGCTGCAGATGCACCATGGCGTTTCTTCTCTCTGAGCTCCTCCCAGTGGCTATTCTTCCTCTGGCCACTGCTATGGATGCATGATGTTATGAATTTAGTGGTCTGTGTTTGACTGAGCTAGAGTCTGGACTAAGGATTCTGAGCCCCTGTGTTCTGATCCGATATATGATATCCAATCAGAGAACATTTCAAGATTTGGGCCTCTGCTATTGGCCCTTAAACTCATGATTCACAGCTTGGGAGTTTAGATAGCCAATCACGTTGGGAGTGGGAGTGGCCCAGGCCTGCAGAAATGTATATAAGCAGTTGGCTTGCCCCTGTTGTCCAGTTCTGTTAGTTCAATAAAAGCCCTTGCTGTTATCCCTGTGTCTTTCCTTGTGGGAACCCAGCTAACACTTCACATGACCTGCCTGTCTCCAGGCACTGCAGTTGTCTGCAAGGGATTCCCACACAGCAGGGTTAATGCTGTCAGCCTTCATGTCATATTTGTGGACATCTTTGTAACACAGAGTTGGTCTGCCAAAGAGCCTGGTGTCTGAAGCCAGTTCCCCGTACGACACGTCATTGGGGATCCTGCCATCTTCCATTCTATGGACCTGACCAAGTCAACGTAGACGTCACTGAGACAGGAGTGCAAACCTGCTGGGAATGTGGACTTAACCCAATAAGAATGCCTTGGGAGGGAGTGTTGAATTTTTCAACTTTCAATTCCAATAATATGGGGTCCTAAAAAGTTGTAACACGACTTGGGAATTCAAAACATTTTCTGGTTATATTAATACAATCGAGTTTTACTTGGTAAGTAAAATGTGTTTAAAATTGCATAGAAATCATTAAAAATTAAAATGATTTCTAAGTACTTGCAGTTATGTTGCATATTAATACTACTGCTATTATTTATTATCATTAGTTGATATTTTTAAAAGTACAAGTAAAATTCTTTGGCGTTCCAAAGCAGTTTATGTGCTTCTTCATTGAACTTAGACTTACCAAGCTTCCAATCACAATAATAATAGCAGATTTTAATTCCTTGCACCCAAAAACATATTTTAAATACCACTCACTGAAGAAATTTGCAAAAATTAAGTTTCACCCCCTAAAAGCACACAAATCCCAGGGCATTATGGGAGAACATTTCATTAATTTTCAGACTAAATCTTTCTCCAGTACATTTTAATCTTCTTGCAATTCCTCATAAAATCATGAAATCTGTGCTTGACTGATAACCATACCAACATTGATTTTTTTTAGTGGTGTGCCTGGAGATAAATACTACTGAAAGAGCATGTTACACAAGTTTTCTTTGCAGCTGGTTTTGATTGAACACTTTGAACCTAAAACCTGTTAGTTTCCAAATACTGTATTATTTAGGTATTTTCACTCACAGTCTGTGGATTTATTATTGTACATTTTTTTATCACCACACTCTTGCATTTTGTAGGAGAATCTAATCTCTGTTCAAAAGGTTGCAGTTCCCCTGTGATATTTTGTTTTTTTGCACAGTGGCTATGAAAATCCTTGCTCATAAATAAGAGCCTGACCCTATGTACATTTACCCAGAAACTAGTTCTATGCTGGTTAGTGGGGGTTCCTTTGAGGTGCATGGGTATAGAATTGCAGCTTAGAAGTGAATGACTCTTAGCTACGTTTGTTACTTAAGCCATAATCCTGATCCCAGAGAATAGAGACGGACAAAGCTCTCAACTTCAGTTTTTCAGTTTTCAACTCTTAAGCTAATTTCTTCACATATTCATATCAGTTTGCAGTTTTAAAAAAGGAATGCTTATGAAAATTCAGAAGCATTTCAGTGTAAATTTATCCTAATATACAGGTTTGCATGCAATTTCTCCCAATGCACACACTTGTTCAAATAAATTTCCTTACTTTAATGCATGTTCGTATGTTATTTTCACCCACACATGCATTTTTATGCATGCTTCACCCTTCTATATGCATTTCTGTATACTTTACTTGGCTGGGAAACTGCACTGCAAAATTCAGAGAAATGTAAATCTCAAAGGATGACTGTTTCGGGTCTCACAATGTTTCTGTACGTGCAAATTTAAATATCAACTGAATCTATTTCTCCCCCTTCCTGGGGGGGGGGGAGGTAAAACTCTACGGTCACATTGTGATTTTCTTCCAAATAAGCATGCGTATGACTGTGTTTTCAGAGCAGTGAGATAGTCCATCTTAACACCCCCCAACCCTCCCTCAAAGCTAATCAATTTCCTTTTCTCCCACTGTGAACTTCCACAAACCATAAAATATCCTATTTCGTTGGCTTCTTGTCTTCACAAAATCTTACCAGAAACCTGGCCCTTTCAAGAAATATGAACCTCAGCTGTAGCCTAACAGGAAAAATGATCCTAAGCCCTCTCATTCAGCTAAAAGCAAATGTTTGTGCAGGACCCGTTGCTGCTGCTACTGGGCTCTTCGCTCTTTCTCTGGCTGGGCTCCTGCTTTTGGGACACATTGCTGCGGAGAGAGGCGTCGGCAGTGGCAGTGGTCCAGCAAAAATAAGCGCGAAGCAAAAGAAACGCATGATTTTCTTTCAATACTGCTTACTGTTCTTGCTTCACCAGCCCAGCCCCTGTCAGATCTGGTGCTTTATCATGCAATGCATTTTCACTGCAGCTGGAGGAAGGTGGAGGGGGGTGCGGGAGGAGAGAGAAAAAGCATAAATCCAGCCCTATAATTTTGCTTGAAAAGAAATAAAAGCTGGAGCTAAGACTTCACCTGCTTCGCTCCTCTCTCCCGCACTCCGAGCACAATGGAAAGTTCACTGAGAGGAGGGTCCCTTTGCAACTGCAAGCACTCGCTGTCGCTTAAGTTGCTGCTTTGTTCTGCTGAAGTTAAATTGCACAGGTCACCTTGGCAGACCTGTGGGGCCTTCTGCTCATCACTGCTCTCCCCAGTGAGAAATGCAAAATTGGTACCTGCTCCCTGCTGCCTTACTTTTTACTGGCTGAGGATCCCTGGAAGGGCCTTCTGGGAATGCCTTTAGCTTTTCCGGTTGCCATCCTAACTATGTCTACTTAGAAGTCATTCCCTTCTGATGCAATCAGGCTTACTCCCATGTCAGTGGGGTTGCAACCTTAGATCATTTTGGCGAGAGTCCTTGAACTATGCCCCTTGCTGTTATGATATTGGTTTGTCATGCTGCTTTAACCTAGCATAAAAATCTTCAGGTGTAATTTTTAAAAAACAACTCTAGATGCCTAAAAAGAAAAAGAAAGAAATGGTACTAATTAAATAAGGTCAAATTAAAGAACCCCTGGACAGTTAAGTCCAATCAAAGGCTACTATGGGGTTGCGGCGATCATCTCCGCAGACGGCTTTCCGTGTCATGTGGCCAGAATGACTAAATCACTTCTGGGGCAATGAAACACCGTGATGGAAACCAGAACGCACAGAAAAGCAGTTTACCTTCCCGCCGCAGCAGTACTTATTTATCTACTTGCACTGGCGTGCTTTCGAACTGCTAGGCTGGCAGGAGCTGGGACAGAGCAACCTTTGGATCGGCAAGCCCAAGAGGCTCAGTGGTTTAAACCACAGCGCCATCTGCATCCCATACTAATTAAATATTGTGCTCCACTCATCGATGTTTCACTGGCATACAAATATATGCCACCTGCTCCCTTCCTCCACATGCTACTTTCCCTATTTTACCTAGGAAATAAATTGTAAAGGTAAAGGGACCCCAGACCATTAGGTCCAGTCGTGGCCGACTCTGGGGTTTCGGCACTCATCTCGCTTTATTGGCCAAGGGAGCCGACGTACAGCTTCCGGGTCATGTGGCCAGCATGACTAAGCCGCTTCTGGCGAACCAGAGCAGCGCACGGAAATGCCATTTACCTTCCCACCAGAGCGGTACCTATTTATCTACTTGCACTTTGACGTGCTTTCGAACTGCTAGGTTGGCAGGAGCAGGGACCGAGCAACCGGAGCTCATCCCGTCGCGGGGATTTGAACCGCCGATCTTCTGATTGGCAAGTCCTAGGCTCTGTGGTTTAACCCACAGCGCCACCCACGTCCCTTTAAATTAATTGTAATTAGAAGCGAAACCTTTAGTTGCAGGGTTGTGGAAAGCTGCCTTATACCGAATCAGACTATTGATCCACCTAGTTCAATACTATCCACAATGACTGGCAGCCTCTCTTAAGGGCTTCAAACAGGGGTCTATCCCAGCCTGACTAGGAGATGCCAGAGTTTGAACCCAGGACCTTCTGGATGGAAAGCAGATGCCCTTCCAATGAGCTAGGGATCCTTGCTAGCAGGAGGAGATGGTAGCTGAGACAACGTTTAACAATGTCAGTGACAAAGTTAGTATAGATATAAGATTTTACTGAAAACTCACAGGCTAAAAATGTCTGCAAGTGCTGCTCTGCTGGGGAAGGACAAGGGTTTAGGTGTGGACAATATACGTCACACCTGTTTCTATATTAGCAGAAATTGTGCAAAAACAGGCTAGCCTGATTCCCCCTTACACTGGCATGTGCATGTTTTTATATGAAAGCATTAGTTTATGAGAAACAAGTAATTTAATCATGTTACTTAGCAAATTACTTAGAATGTGGGATAATAACAAGAATGCAGTGCTAGTGTTTGGTTTTGAACATGGATTTTGCATACTTATATTGATCCCTTTTTGTTAGGATTTGCAAACGGCCTGGAGATTTCTTTTGAAATATGAAGCAGTGTATAAATTAAACAAACAAATGTCGTGAGTCTGACCTGAGACAGAGCCCCAAAGCGAAATGGTACCTTTCACTGTGGTATAAATAATGATGAAATAACTGATCATTTGCTAACCTTCAATGATAAGACCAAACTGCCACCTCGCATTGCCTAATGGTAGGGCCGGTCCCGGCTCCAGTCATATGGTGTGCCCTGTGTGGTGCTAATCTTATGCTGGCAGTCCAACACAGGCAGCAAAAACAGGAGGGTGTTGAGAGGCTCCCTTCATGGCTGCTGGCAGGCTGTATTCAGCTTGGTGGTGGTGATTCATCAGCTATGCAGTTCCCTTTTATGCCAACTTTTTTGTGGTCTCGGGAATGTCTGAAGACTGAAACCAGGAGTTCAAAAGAATTAAAAACAACACAGAGAGACTCTGAAAACCTTAATGTGGTCTTGTGATGGAAGAAGATTTTTCCCTTTTGCAGGCAACTTGTAAAAAAGCTCTCTCATAAAGTCTAAAGAGTGCTATTAGGGAGCCTTATCTGACAAAATTGTCATTTTGCAGGGACTGGTTTCTAAAAAGGAACCCTTTACATCCTAGCATGAGAGAGACTTGTCAGTCAAATAAAACTCCAGGAGGCAGTCATCAAGCAAATTAACAACACAGACGGGATCTTCTTAGGGGTAAGATCTATAATAGGATATTGCAGGGATATTAACGGGGCTGATTTACTAGTGTGGTTCTAATCCCAGAGAGGTCTTGCATCACTGCAACACTTAAGGCATGTGGAAAATTCTTTGGCCTTGTCATAAATTCAAGCAAAGCAATGAATTATTCAGCACTGCTAAAGATCGCCTTGTTATTCTAGAAAGCATTCCAGCACACACAAAAAACTCTTCAAGGGTAAAGAACCATGAAATAAATATCACAACTGAGATGAATAATGTGTGGCTTGAAGTATAAACTGATGTCCACCGAAACATGTAGCATTTTCTGCTACAACAGGATACTTGCCAAAGTTGGTACGTGTTGGAACAGGAAACGTTGCAAGTAAACAGCTCCTGGAGGCAAATGGACATGGCATCTCTGACATGCACATTATGCTGTAAGCATCCACCGAAAGCAAACATATTGCTCTCCTCTCCTTTTGAAGCTGAGACACACAGATCTGTTTCTACAGAGTAAATCCACACATTTCTGTGGGGTTTGGAGCTGGTTCCCAAGTAGTTTGTTTGAGAAGGTTCTGGGGGTTTTGATGCTAAGGCTCTTGTCTTAGGAGACTGAGAGGAGATGTGGTAGCCATCTTCAAATATCTCAAGGGTTGTCCCATGGAAGAGGGTAGGACTTCAACCAATGCCTTCAATTTGCAAGAAAGGAGATTCCGATTAAACATCTGGAAGAACTTTCTGACAGTAAGAGCTCTTGACAGTGGAATGGATTCCTTTGAGAGGTGGTGGACTATCCTTCCTTGGAGGTTTTTAAGCAGAGGTTGGATGGCCATATGTCATGGATGCTTTAGCTGAGATTCCTGCATTGCAGGGGGTTGAACTAGATGACCCTCGGGGTCCCTTCCAACTCTAAGATTCTATGATTCTAGTCTAGGGCAGTGAGTGGGAAATAGTACAAGGAAGTGGGTCCTGCAACAAAATGTATTATGCCACTTTAAACAGTCTTGGCTTCCCTGCAAGGATCCTGGGAACTGTGACTTGTTAAGAGTGCTGAGAGTTACCATTTCCAGAGTGATTTAACATCCAATCCCTCTTCCCAGGGATCTTCCCAGGGAATTTCTAGACAGCCCATAACCCCTGGGTAGTTTACAAAAATAAAAATGCACAGGATTGCACTGTGAAGGGAATGAGTAAAATAAATTGCCCAATTTATATTTTAATACTTGAATGGATTAGATTTTATGACTCTGTGTGTTGATAAAAGGCTGTGTTCTACTATAAATAGAAAACGGTTCCCCAACAACAAGCACCCTGTGAAATCTTTGGCAATATTTCTTATCTGCTCAATATGTCAGCTGAAAGATGGATTAATGAATGTGATTTGGGATCTCTCTCAGGTTGCACTTACCCAAGAGTAAGTCCTATTGATTGCAGTTGAGAATTAATCCTGGCTAGACCTGTGCGGGGCAGCGCTGTATTTTAACTAAATTGCCAGTTTCTAAAAAGGGAGGTGCTGTGCTGCTTCTCAAGATGCACTTCAAGGTTGGCAGCTGGCAAGGGTGCGCCAGTGGAGGTTGCCTGGTGGCCAGGAAAGGCACTCTGCACATGCTCATCTCACTCTTCCTTTATTAGAAGTATGTCTATGTTCACACATGCACCTTGCCCCGAACACTGTCTCTAATACTAAGCTGCCAAATACCTCCGAGAACTGAGAAGGCAGAGATGATGTGCTTGTCCCCAGAATCTGGAAAATCTTCACCCTCTATGAACCACATATATGTGATCCACTCCCCCTCCATTAGCCCCAACTCAAATTGTTCCTTGTGATGTTTATTACCTATGGTAATGGTGAGTCATAAACCCGCTTGCTGTAGTACCAGAATGCGTTTCCATAGTAACAGCTAGTGTTTTCAGCCAAATCCTCCCCACAAGGCAATCTAGCTCAACAAGCTAGAATATCACAGTTAACATCACTAATGCTGCTCTTTCAGTGTGCAAAGTGCTTTACAACTATCATTTTCCAGTCTTGCTTGTACTGCTGGGTCACTGGTGCAAGGTGGCTCACGGGGCCCAGGGGGAAAGTTACTACTACTTATCATGGATTTATTACTTTAACTATTATTATTATTATTATTATTATTATTATTATTAATATACCACCCTATACCCACAGGTATACCTTTATACTCTTTATTGAGATCTCCCTCAAAACAACTTTCAGATGAAGGCCAGCCCCTAACTATTTATTTTATTTTTATTTTGAACGGGAAACTGAGGCAGAGTGTGATTCACCTGGAGCTGCTTTCATTGCAAAAAACAAAAATGAAACCTCATTGCAGAAGACACATTTGGGGGGTAGTTGGGGGACACACACCACATTTTGTGTGGCAGTAATTTCATTTATTGGGCCAGATTCAACTAAGTAGTTATGCTAACAGAACCTAGTGCAGAGGCTCCTGCTAGTGCAACAGGGGTTTTCTCCCCCTTGCATCCTGTGCATTTTCAAATCAGCTCTGGGGTGTCAAGCCCCCCCCCCCCAAGCATATAGGGAGGAGAGAGACAAGCAGAAAGGCTTGTGCTGATGGAAAGTTTTATTCCGTCGGATTTTGAATTCCTCCCATTGTTTTAAAACATATTTCTACCTACCTCATCAAAAGGTCGCCCCCACCCCACCCCAAGGTAGATTCCAACTCCAACATCAAATGAAGCAAACATACAGCAGGAAAATAAAAACAGCTGCAAGGTATTAAGGGTGATTTCAGGCAGAGGCTTAATATTGCAAGTGGCTCATTCACATATCACAGAAGGGTTGTTGGCAACAGGTTTTGTTAAACTTATTGGATTTCCCCTGCAAAAGGTAAACCCAGATTAAATAAGAGGGAGGGTGGGGTGGAATATGGGTTGGCATTTTGATGATAACTATGTTGTGTGTAGGGACACGGGTGGCGCTGTGGGTTAAACCACAGAGCCTAGGACTTGCCAATCAGAAGGTCAGCGGTTCGAATCCCCGCGACGGGGTGAGCTCCCGTTGCTCAGTCCCTGCTCCTGCCAACCTAGCAGTTCGAAAGCATGAAGTGCAAGTGGCTAAATAGGTACTGCTCCGGCGGGAAGCTAAACGGCGTTTCCGTGCGCTGCTCTGGTTCACCAGAAGCGGCTTAGTCATGCTGGCCACATGACCCGGAAGCTGTACGCCGGCTCCCTCGGCCAATAAAGCAAGATGAGCGCCGCAACCCCAAAGTCGGCCACGACTGGACCTAATGGTCAGGGGTCCCTTTACCTTTATTTTATGTTGTGTGTAGATCGGTTCTGGGTCCACAAATAGACTAGAGGAATGAGGGATGGCTTGACAGAACTTTATTCTCCGAGGCTCTAAGGCAAGTGTGCACAACGACATCCCGGCCAGGGGTTCCCAAAATGTCCTCTGCAGAGCACCAGCGGTTCACGAGCTTCGTTCAGGTGGTCCACATCATATACATGAATAATTAGATGGTTGTGACTAAGGCAGATGCTTGTATTGTCTTCTACATATGTTGGGCAAAATGAACTTGCAATCAGCATCCGCGTGGGCACAATCCAGCCAAAGATAAGTATGTTTAACTCCCAATGATTTATATTTCTATAGGAGAGTAAATCATGCCCTGAGCTCTGTTCTGTTGAAGCGAGTGAGACTTCCGGTAGCTTAGCACGAGTCAGATTGAGCCCTGGGTTTGTCAGTCTTTCTGATGCATTACCAGACACAATGAAGTCAATGGAAGCTTCAGGCAGCACAGCGCACTGTACATAACAAAACGAAGTACAAAATGTACTGCACACGGCAGCAACTGGGTGGGCAAAAGCCCTCTGAATTCAGAGCTGCTGATTAAACAAGCAAAACAGCTTAGAAAGAACAGTAGAGCGCCCAGCGCCTCTGTCAGCAGTTCCACTTGGGCAAGCTCCCAGGATATTTGTGAATGGATGCCAGATATCACCAGAAGAATGTTACTGCATCAGTGGAATCCATGTGATGGATGAGCATTCGTGTGGTGGATGTGGGTTTGTTTGCTTTTCAAGTTAAGAAGCCACAACTTTGCACCATTTGTGAAAATAAAAATGGAAACTTATTTTTGTAGGCAAAATTGTGTTCTGCAAGATAAAAATAGTACTGTAACAATAACAACAACAATTATAACAATAATAACAATAATAATTTATTTATACCCCAACACTCTATGGTCTATGGTCTCAGCAGCCACTTCCAGTCACCAGTCTAGTTGCCACATTCTGGATTAATTGTAGTTTTCGGGTCACCTTCAAAGGTAGCCACACGTAGAGCACATTGCAAGAGGTGTGATTGCACTTGCACCTTCCTTTTGCCCCTCTGCAGTTAATTAGGTTCAACATAGGTTAGGAGACGATGGACTTGACCCATTTTGAGATCTTCCTGAGTGCCTAGAGGGCTTTTCAGAACTGATCTGCTAACAATGTTTGGATGTCTTCAAATACATTCTGGCTCCTGCACATTCACAGATGTGTTCTGCCGTTGCTGCACCAGTTGCACTAGCTTCCTGTTTGTTCCCAAGCTCAGATTTAAAGGGTTGGTTTTAGCCTTTAAGGCCCTAAATCAGGGGTTGGGAACCTTCCGTGTACAGAGTCTCCCTTGAACACAGGCCAGACAGGACAGCAGCCTCTGTCCTGCTGTCCTGCTGGGTTCACCCATCCCAATGCATGTGAAAAAGCTGTGTTCCTCCAACAGAGAAGAATAGCCAGGAGACTCAGAAGGAAAAGCTGGGAGGGCAGCTGCTGCTACCTCCCCACACCCCCATATCCAACACCGGTTGCCTAAGGCAGCTGCCCCACTCTTCCTAATGGTCGGACCATCCCTGCATGGAGTGGAGGAATCAGTTGAAAGTTTATTAAAATGAATACAATATATCCTGTTATAATATTGTACTAGTTTTTAGTGTACTGAGAATTTCAAATGAAACAGATATTGTTATGTGTTTTTTTTATGGGGGGGGTGCTAGACCTTTCTAAATTCCTGGATCTTGTAGCTATTAGAATTTAATCAAGGTTTGGGGTATTAAGATGGTTGCCAGACCTCTCTAATCCCTGGATCCAGCAAGTGTTAAAAGCTAATTAAACCAGACTAGCATCCTGTTTCAAGGTGATTGCCTGACTTAATGATTAAGAGAACAAATTACTTAATGATTAAGAGAACAAAGGCTCAAGGGGCTAGCATGAGATGGAAAATGGGGGCGGGGCTCCCTCAACATATAAAGCCAGAGTTGAGAGCTATTATGTGAACTAGAAGCTGGAGACAAAAGCAGCAAGCTGGGAAGCTAGACAGGCACAGCATGGTGTTTGATTTTAGTTTGAATCCAAGGCTGTGGCTATGAGAGAAACAAGACCCTTTTGGAGTGTCAATGCTGTGAACCCCTCCATCAAAGGCTCAGGTGGTATATATGTGTGTAGATAAGCCATATATCATAAAGACACTACTGTCTCTGCTGTGTCTCATTTCCAAAAGGAAACATGAACCCTGGAATCCCTTGCACTGCTTGGAGATTGGGGTGGCATGCAGCAATATATGTAAAATCAATTGAGCTAGCATAAGCCCCTTGCATGAACAGAAGCAGGTAAGCCTGGCTGCAATTAGAGCTTGGTGAGAATCATTTCCCTTCCTATGTGGAAAGCTCAGCTTGTGGTCCAGACAGAACTCCAATTGATACATTCTTTACTGCATCTTCCTTTCATAGTTGTCATTCGTTCGCCCAAGATCTGAGAGAACTATACTTGGCACTGGAGCGCGTGTGGAGTGGGGAATCCACATTTCAGTTACAGCTAACGTTAATTTCACAGATGCCAATATATCGTCATCCTTCTGGCTAAGTCTTAGGCTCCCAAGGGAGAACTCTAGATAGAACAGCTGTGAAATTCTATCTTTGCCATGTCTACTTCGAGCACGTCAGTTTTGCTCCCTAATTGACCATCATCTATGTAAAAATACTCCCGCTCTAGCATTGCAGTCCATAGAGGACAAGAAACATTCAGCACTAAATATCCTGGTCTTCCAAAGGCTGCTGACTTAATAGAAACAGGTCAGGTAGCTAATGCTGTAGCCTTACTAGACTTTACCGATTGGTAGGGTGAGCATTGCTCCCAGAACAGGGAGAAGGAGTCAAATGACACTGAGGTTGATTCAGAGAAAGAGTTTATTCTGCTCTCCGGATAGCAGAGGGAACTTGCGTGGTCAGTTCACAGCAAGTCCAAAGAAATGAGAGATTCCATGCAGTATATATATCCTCCAGGCACCCCCTCCCCCCTTCCCCAGGAATCCAGCCACGTAAGCTTATACACGTAAGTTGACATCACAGATGTTCCTGCTCCTGTATTCTTAACCATAAAAGGATGTTCCTGTTCCTGTACTCTTGACCATAAAAGGGTGTTCATGTTCCTGTATTCCTTATCTTGGGGTAAGAAGGTCACCAACTCTAAGAGTACTCCTGGCGCCATTCCCGGGGGCTGACAAGATCTGTGCGTCATTGTAGTCAGGATGTAAGATAAGACCCAGAAGTGTCATCCCTGCTCCACTTTGGAACTGGCAAGGCCATTCATTAGGCGTCACGGACTGATAAAGGAGAGAGCTTTGTTTATACAGCTGTGTTCTTGTTATGCATTTGCTCAAGTGCTCAAGTTAATGGTTTTTAGCTAATGCACCCTTGGAGAAGGAAAAATGAGGATTTTGGGGGCTGTTTCAGACTGCCTGCACAGTCAGATTTTAGATTTTGGAAACCCATTCATTCAATGCCACTTTAGAACTGCTTTTAAGCAACAAGAGTCAGCACAGCCTATACAGTAACATTTGTATTCCACCCATCCTCTATGGAGTCTACAAATATTTCTCTCATCTTGCCTCATAGGAACCCTGCAATGTAGGTTAGGCTACAGCTAAGAAGGAATCTCTGAACCTAGGCCTCCCCAGTCTAACACTTTCTTCTGCACCAGTGTTCTCTAATTTTGCAGTTGTGAACTGCCCTGGCATCTTCAGATGAAGAAGGGTGGTATACAAATTTAATTAATAACGATAAAAACTTGGTGCCCAGTTGTGGTGACTGGGGCTGATGGTATTTAAGAGTGCAAAGCATCTGTAGCCTTGGATTGTGGAAGTTTGGGCTACACCCGGTTACATGTTGTGGGTAGGGTAAAACCAAAGGATAACCAGAAAGGGCAACCTCTATTTACCTTCCTCAGAAAATAGAGGTACTACTGAAATCTGTAGGACTTCTGTAAATAAAGCTGAATGCTTCTATGAGTTTACTGCTGGTATTCAAGTCAAGTGATTTGGGAGATTTGGTTGATGAAGGGGAAATGTTATTGTCTTATATCTGCTGTTGATTCCTTTACCACATTTGGTTTTTTATATTGACACACATTTTTTAATGGCCAACATGGACATAGTGTGATTATTTGCTTATTTATGGCTTTGGCCATTTTTTTTTTTTTTTTTTACATTAACCAGGAAAACAAATATGGCGCTGCCAGGTGACAAAGAACTGGACTTGGATTCCATGCCATTCTGATTCAGAGCAATATTTTAGCCATTTGGTACAGGCTGCTGCTGTGAGGTAACTTTGACTGTCTGCAGACACAGCAGACTCCAAGTGGCAAGAGATTGACTTTAGGTGAAGGATAAAAGCAAATAGATTGCATGCAAACAAATGAATCACGTCCGCCACACCTCCCAACTCACCATGTAATAGCTGCCAAGACCTATGTCCTGCAAACATTTCTCTGACATTTGGGCAGTTCAGAACAGTAGTGACGACACTGA
This sequence comes from Podarcis pityusensis, assembly GCF_964106645.2. Classification (NCBI taxonomy): domain Eukaryota; kingdom Metazoa; phylum Chordata; class Lepidosauria; order Squamata; family Lacertidae; genus Podarcis; species Podarcis pityusensis. Next base: position 46,797,173 of record NC_138028.1, read on the forward strand.
GGATATTGCTGCAAGTGTCACAACACACAGCATTATGACCAAAGCAGCACTTACCACATTGCATCTTATTTTGGATTTTGTTGAGGTTTGCTGCAAGTGTTCCTCCTGTTTGCAAACCACACAGCTTCCCTTCCTACACTTTCCACTCTTTGGCACACGATTTTCATGCCTTTTTAAAGCAATTCTTTCCCTGGTGTTCTGCTGCAATTCACTGCTGCCATTCTTTTTTAAATAGGGAAGACCTTCACTAAGTTATCATATCAGCACTTCACAGCTGGTTGAATTGGCAACATCAGTGAGAAGCTGCTCTGTTACCTCACTCCAAATCAGGGAGAGATTGACCAGGTATCTGGACCAGAGGCACTGAAGAGTACTAGTGGTTTCATTTTCAGTCAGTGGGAAACATTTCATTCATTTGATCTGTGCCACTCAGACAGATGTTGCAAGCACAAGAGCACCATCAGAATAAAAGTTGGCAACCCTGTCCCAGATAGTTGTTATTATTATTTGTTATTTGGTACTGCTCATATTGATGCAAAGCAGACTCCAATGTATAGTTAGCAGAGTAAAAACTTAAACACGTTGAAGGATTCCCAAAAAAATAGACCAGAGGCAATTAATTATTCATCCAGCAGAGCTTTACTGCTGAAGGTAAATTAGCATAATGGTCACAAATCCATATATCTTCAGGATTGGCACAATAAATAAAAAATCCAGTTGCATCAAAATTAACTTAAACTTACAATAACTTACCATAAGACTAAAACCTTAACACTAAGAATACTATATTCAAACCACTACACCAGAAGAAAAGAGACAGAAAGTGAAACTCAGCCTCCTTCTGGCCTGTTCTTATAGTCAGCATGACCTTGACAGAGATAACAGAACCAGTTTAAATCAGTTGTACAGCTTCTCTGAAGGAATAACCAAAACATCAGGAACCTTCCGCTTGTTTCTAGGCAGAATATAACCTTGCTTGTCAGCTAGAAACTTCCAGCTTGCACCAACTTGTATCACACAGAGAAGCTTCCAGAACCTTCTTGAATTGATTAGAATAGAAAAAGATCTCTACACATTAGATCAATACGTTCTGTACCAAAAAAGGCATACCTAACATTATCATTTATTTATTAAATTTCTAAACGGCCCTTCATCCGAGGATCAAATAATCATCATCATCAACATCGGAGGATTATTATTATTACAAGATAAAATCACAAAAATACATAACATAGTAGCAAACAAAAACAATGCCTCCTGCCCCCTTCCCACTAGTTTAAAAGGCCAGGGGTTGTATTTATATTTATTTATTAAATTAGTATATATAAATTAGCCACAATGTGGACATATGCGTCTTTCTTCAGAAGTCCTACCAAGTTTAATGGAACTTGTTCCAAAGTGTGCAGGCTGAGGCCTACAGTCTTGGTGTTGTTTTGTAGACACATGCCCTTTGTAATATTTTTTTGGCTGTTCTTGTGTGACGGTGAGTTCTGGAACGTAAGGAGAACTCTGCTGTATGAGACCGAAGGCCCACCTAGCCAGCATCTTGTCACAGTGGTGAGGTACTGTTTTAGACATAAGCACTGCGGCGCTTCTTCAGCATGTGCATCACCGTTCGGTAGAATTAAAAACCCACTTAATCACTACCCCCCTCATCTTGATAATACGTGTCAAGTAAATTTTAATGGGGGTGGGGGGGGCGAGTGTTTACACTTTGTAGCTTTTGTACATCCTAGAGTAGTTTTAATTAGCAGTGTAATTTTTTTCCTGCAGACCCCCAGTGCACTTCTGAGAGCGGAGCGGAATGGCAATTAGAGCGCTCCTTGGTTGAAAGCAAGGAGCAGCAGGCAAGGTCCCAAGGATGCACAGTCACTTCTCTGCAAAAGTGGCATAATGAGGAAGTGACAGTGAGCTAATGCAAGCATATGGAACTATTCATAGGCACGGCCTGCAAAGCAAAGGCAGCATGCGTCATTACATGCTCCGCGGAAGAAAAAGCAACCTGTTCGGTGGAAAGGAAAAGAACAAACTATAATGGGGAAGATGGGGCCTCTAGTCAGTTCTGCATGCGGAAAATCCTAGGTTCCATCTCCAGGGAGGTCTGAGGGAAGACTCTTGCATAAAACCCTGCAGAGCCACGCCAGTCAGGACAGATAGTATTGAGATAGATAGGCCAATGGTCATACCCTCCAACATTTCTCTGATGAAAATATTCAATGTGAGTATCACAGCTAGAGCATTTCTTCCTGGTCAAGTGCAAACGTTATTAGAGGAAACACAGAGGACTGCAGTATTTTAAGCACAGAAATGGTTGCATTTATTTATTGCATTTAGGGAAGCCTGAGGGAAAAAGAAACCCCAAATCAATAAATACAATAAATACAACTAACTAACTCTCTCTCTCTGTGTAGTGTGTGTGTGTGTGTGTGTGTGAACTATGCAATGTCAGCACGCATTTAGGAGTATTTTGGAAGCATATTTTGGAAGCTGTTGTGATTGTGCAGATGTATGATATGGGGTATCCCAATGTTTATTTTGGAGTCCAGGGGCATATAAACTTTTGAGTTCAGGGATTCATAAGCTTCCCTTTTTTAGTGTTTCAAACTTCTGAGCAAATGAGGAATGTGTAAGCCACTGCAGCATTCTGGTGCTGTGGTGAATCCTGTAGACATGCCCACCCAGATTCTGCTTGGATCTCCTAACCACTGGCGGATGAAGGAGGGTGCAGGGTGTGTGGCCTATCCCAGGTGTCATCCCTGAGGGGGTGACATCCCCGCCCCCATGGGATGCTCACTGCGGGTGACGGTGCGCCCATGCTTACTGCACCGCCCCCATGGGACGCTTGCGCCGCCCCCTGGCGCACAGCATTTGCGCCACTCTGGGTGCCAGAGCAGCTAGTTCCGCCTCTGGCTCCTGACGTGCGCATGCAGTTCAAAGGCTGGTTCTCAGAGAGGGGGTGGCCAGAATAGAAACTCCCACCAAAAGTAAGGGGAAAGGGGCAGATAGTTCTGATAGTTTATGCATCCCTTTGTGTCAAAGAGTGGAGTGCACCTTCCACTTTAATGCCGAAGAGAAATATGTCTCAGCTATCAAACAATTTAGATCTCACTTTATGAGCCTAGATCCAGAATCTCCTCAATCATAAATTGGCTGAAAATGCTTTACCCTGAACCTACCAGTGTTTGGAATTCACATACACAGCTTCAGCTGTTTTTAATCAAGTTAGAGATTCACTTACGGACCTCACATACAATCCTTATATGTCCACGGTTATCATATTTTGTTTTACAGTGGTAACTAAGGTTAAGTACTGAATTCGTTCCGGGGGTCCGTTCTTAACCTGAAACTGTTCTTAACCTGAAGCACCACTTTAGCTAATGGGGCCTCCTGCTGCTGCCGCGCCGCCGGAGCACAATTTCTGTTCTCATCCTGAAGCAAAGTTCTTAACCTGAGGTAATATTTCTGGGTTAGCAGAGTCTGTAACCTGAAGCGTATGTAACCTGAGGTACCACTGTACTACCACAGCTAAAAACCTACTAAAAAGACAAACAGTCCCTCCTACCGCCAAAAATACCCAACGGGAATATGCACAGATTATCCTTGTAGCAAGGTGTCAGGGGTTCAGGAGCAGAGGCACAGGAAAGGGAGGAAATAGAGAGCGAGGGGGAGGAGTCCGAAGGTAATGTTAGCGATGACAGCGGTCCGAGGTCTCTGAGTCTTTCCAGCGAATCGGAAGATTCACAGAAAGGGGCTCCCATGGTCAGAGCAAGGGGGGTGCCGAGGGGGACACCCCAGGAAGAAGGGGCCAGAGGGGACTCAGAGAGAAGCAGTTGGAAATCAGGACCAGCGTCCACACCAGAGTGCAGTAGGGGGGAGGAGTCCCAGGCATCGGGATCAGGCGGCGCACTGCCCGTGGGAGGACATGAGTCAGGATTGGCCACGCCTCCATCGGGGAGCGAGGAAACGGTCGAGAGGAAGGTTGAAGGCTGGGCGCGCGCGCCAAGTTCAAATGTACAGGAGGGCGGTGCAGTTGGCAGCCCGGATAGGGAGCCAGGTCCCAAAGCCCGCCGAAAAGACGGGGAGGAGTCAGGGGGGTCAACGTCAGCGTCAGAAGAATCCAGGAAGGAAGGGACCCCGGGGGGTAGCAGGACCCAGAGGAGAAAGGAGAGACGGAAGAGGTGGAGTAAGGCTAGAATCTTAAACTGGTGTACAGGGGGCGGAGACTCAGATGGAGCTTCGCCGATCTAACCATGAGACGTAGAGTTGCACGCAGCAGCTTGAGAATGGAAACTGTAACTCAATAAAGACTTTTGTTTAATGATCGCTGGCTAGCGTGATCCTCTGTGAGCTAGGATCTGGAAGCAGCTCTGACAGTAAGCTCCATCTCTTAAATTGTGGGCATCTACGGCCTCGCGGAGAGGAGAGAAAGCGGGTGCCTACTAGCGAGCTCACGAACGGCAGACAATATGACGGCCGAACAGCAAATAGCGGAACTCAGAGAAGCAGTGTCACGACTGAATGCCGAGGCTCTTGCATCCAGGAAGAGAGAGGAGGACGCAGCTGCCGCCTACAGGGATCTCCAGGTCAGGTTGGAAGTGCTTACGAAGCAAGGGCAACTGACACCCAAACCGGAGGGGATTGGGTTGGGGAGACGAACAGGCGGTCTGGTCTCTCACTTCGATGGGAATTTGCAACAGTACCCCAACTTTAGAGCAGATGTAATGTGTGCACTGCAACTGCTGAACAAAGACTTTAGAGATGAGCAAGAGAAGGTGGGATTCATCATGTCCCATTTGCATGGAGATGCTAAAGCATGGCTGCGCAATTTGTGGAGAGATAAGGATCCGGCGCTCCAAAATGCGGATGCCTTTATTAAAGCGATGGATGGGTGCTTTTTATCAAGCATTGACGTGGATCTTGCTCGGCAGCAGATACATGGACTGAAGCAAGGGAGGGCCAGCGTAAGGCAGTACCATGCCCGCTTTTTCGCTTTGGTCAGTGCTCTGGAATGGGACAGAGATTCGGCTCCTGTAAGAGACCTGTTTTGGGAGGGATTGCACGGCTCGGTTAAAGATGAAATTGCGAGGGGGGAGAGACCCCGGACCACGCAGGAGATCGTTCAGAGAGCGCTGGCGGTGGGGGTGCGGCTGGAAGAACGTCCGTGGAGCAGGGACGAAGGGCGTGGAGGGCGCGAACCAGCCAGGGGCTCCTCCTTCCTTCCCAGAGAAGCAGCGCGTGCGCAATCCACGCCTCCGCCAGGAGGAGGAGCGGAACCTATGGAGGTTGGAGGTGCAAGGGCTCAGTCAGCAGCCAGAGCCCTAGCACCGGCAGCAGTGAAAGCGAAGCCTCCTAGAGGGAACAGGAAGTGTTACATCTGCGATGATCCACAGCATATGGCGAAAGAGTGTCCCCAGAGGCTCCACAAGCACACTGCAGCCTCAGCAATGGTAACTGCAGCAACGCAGCAAGGAGAACCACAGCAGGGAAACGACGGAGTCTGGCTGGAGAAAGAGGCACTGGGGCCCAGCCAGACGGGTCAGTGAAGCAGTCCCCAGAGATTTTACAGCCCATGGACCCCCTCCCGCCCAAACCAGTAGTGAGGCTCACCGCGTCGCTCCAGCTGCCCAATGGAATCACCATGGACGTGCCAATCACCATTGACTCCGGAAGCAATGCGGACTTTATAGGGCAGGACTTTGTCGACCGGCACGCTATACAGTTGCTGCCTGTCACGCTGCCCCTGCAGGTTGTCACGGTGGATGGCAGGGAGCTGCTAGGGGGGCAAGTGGTGAAGCAGACGCCACCAATGGTGATGCGACTTGGGAATCACAGGGAAATCATCAGCTTCAATGTCACTCAACTATTGGACACGCCCATTGTATTGGGCATGAGTTGGCTGGACAAGCACAGCACGACGCTGGCTTGGTACCAGAGGCAGCTGACCTTCGGCTCTTCCTTTTGCGCTGAACACTGCATCGTGCCCCGGCAGGAAGGAGAGGAAGAGGAGTCACAGCTGCAGCTAGGCACGCTGCAAGCGGTTCCCCACAAGTACGCAGAATTTTTGGAGGTTTTCTGCGAGAAGGAGGCAGACAGGCTACCCCCCCACAGACCATATGACTGCAAAATTGACCTGCTGCCGGGGGCGGCGCTGCCCAAAGGGAAGCTGTATTCCATGTCTGAGGACGAACTGCAGGAACTCAAAGAGTTCATAGATCATAATTTGGAGCGCGGTTTCATCCGAGAGTCCAAGGCAGCGGGGGGCAGTCCGGTATTCTTTGTTAAGAAGCGGGACACGCCCCAAAAAAGACTTGTAGTGGACTATCGCATTTTGAACAGTGTGACCAAGCCATCGGACTTCCCCATGCCCCGAATCGACGACCTCCTCGCAAAGGTACGGAAGGGCAGCGTGTTCACCAAGTTGGACCTGCGAGGGGCGTACAACCTCATTCGCATGCGGGAAGGAGATGAGTGGAAGACAGCCATGTTCACGCCCCTGGGCACCTACGAATATAGAGTTATGCCTTTTGGATTGCAAAATGGTTCCCACGTTTTTCAAGCTTTCATGCATCACGTGTTGGCGGGGCTCCTCTACAAGACGTGCGTCTGTTTCTTGGATGACATCCTGATCTTTTCGGAATCGCAGCAGGAGCATGACAGACACGTCAAGGAAGTGCTGAGCAGGCTACAGCAACATAGGCTTTACGCCAAGCTGGAGAAGTGCCAATTCGACGTGACCGAGGTGGATTTCCTGGGCTACAAGTTGTCTGACAAGGGGCTCGCCATGGACAGCGCCAAGGTTCGAGCAGTGTTGGATTGGAAAAGCCCACGCAACCGGAAGGAGGTCCAACGGTTTGTCGGCTTCGCGAACTTCTATCGCAAGTTTATCAAAGGCTTTGCCATGCAGACAGCGGCCATCACGGACACGCTCAGCTCCAAGAAAAAGAAGTTCATCTGGACAGAGCAGGCGGAGCAGTCCTTTCAGGCACTCAAGCGTCTCTTCGCGTCGGAAGAGCAGCTGCTTCATGTCAACCCCAGCAGGCCGATGAGGGTGGAGACAGACGCTTCGGACAGAGCCGTGGGAGCAGTCCTGCTGCAGAAAGACCCGCAGGGGGCTTGGAGGCCGGGAGCGTTTTACTCCAGGAAGCTCAGCAAGTCTGAACAGAACTACACCATCTGGGACAGGGAGTTGCTGGCCATTCATGCAGCATTCAAAGCGTGGAGGCACTTCCTGATCGGCGCCAAGCACACGGTGCAGGTCTGCACGGACCACAAGAATCTGGAGCACTGGCGCACGGCACAGTTCCTGAACCAGAGGCAGATACGTTGGGCTGAGTTCTTTGCGAACTTCGACTTCCGAATAGAGTATGTCCCGGGGGACACCAACATCATGGCGGATGCTCTCTCCCGTAAGCCACAGTATCTGGAGGAGGCAACGCCAGCGGCCGCCATGCACATCTTCGCACCGACAGTGTGGGCGTGCGCTGCTGCAACAGTTGACCTGGAGGCGGTGCGACGAGCGTTGCAGGATGACTCCTTCGCGCAAGCAAAGATGGCAGAGGTGCGCAAGGGCACGGCAGCGACCGACGAGTTCCAGCTGCGAGATGGATTGCTCATCCGTAAAGGGGCCATCTACGTGCCGGGAGACGAACTTCGCGCCAAGGTACTGCAGCAGCTGCACGACGCGCCCACTGCCGGGCACTTTGGCAAGGAGAAGACGGTGGAATTAGTCGCCAGAGACTTCTGGTGGCCCAGAATGAGAGGGGAAGTCACGGACTACGTGGCGAGGTGTGACACCTGCCAGAGGGCCAAACCAGTGCACAGACCCCCGGCCGGACTGCTGGAACCGCTGCAAACTCCGTTCGAACCATGGGAGAGAGTGGCCCTGGACTTTGTCACGGATCTGCCCAGCTCGAGGGGCAAGACGGCAGTGCTAGTGGTGGTGGACATGTTCACCAAAATGGCCCACTTCATTCCGTGCGCAAAGGTGGCCACAGCGGAACAGACCGCCAAACTGTTCATAGACCACGTGTTCAGGGTTCACGGTCTGCCACGGTCTATCCTGTCCGACCGGGGGCGACAGTTCATCTCGAACTTCTGGCAGAAGCTGATGGGTTTCCTGAACGTCAAGATCAACCTAGCGTCGGCAAGACACCCGCAGACCAACGGACAAGCGGAGCGAGTCAACGCCATCATGCAGCAGTACCTGAGATGCTACGCAAATCAGCAGCCGGCAACATGGGTGGACTACCTGCCGCTCGCTGAGTTCGCCTACAACAACACGAAGCACGTGTCCACGGGGGTGACACCGTTCTTCGCCAACAACGGGAGGCATCCCAGAACCTTCCCGGGATTAGAGAGACTGGGGGAGGGGGAGCCACAGGCAGCGGAAGCCTTAGCGTCAGAGTTGCAGGAGGTTCACGAACAGCTTCGGAGGCAGTTAGAACTAGCAAAGCACGCATACAAACTGCAGGCTGACAAGCACAGAAGGGTTGGGGAAGACATACAGGTGGGAGACTGGGTTTGGTTAGCAGCCCAGGCGGTGCCGGCCAGATCGTTAGCGAAGAAGAAGCTCGGACATAAGCAGCTAGGCCCTTACCAAGTCGAGGCACAGGTCAATCCAGTGGCCTTCCGGTTGACACTTCCGGAGGGATCCAGAATGCACCCAGTGTTCCATAGATCAGTGCTCACGCCCTACAAAGCACCTCACAGATTTCAGGAGCCGGGCACGGCACCAGACCCGCTCAGGGAGACGCCCCCAAGGAGGGGGTCGCCAAGGGGGGAACCCATCAACGAGGTCACAGAGATTTTAGACTCGAGATGGGGGGAAGAGGGTGTAGAATATTTTCTCGCCAGAGAAGGTACCCCGGCCAGCGCCAACAGTTGGGTGCCGGACTATGCCTTGGACGAGCCTCTTCTCAAGGACGAGTTTCATGCCCTTTTCCCACACAGGCCCATGCCAGCCGAGTATTTCGACGACTGGCTTTTCACACCCACATTTTCAGCCAGCACATTCCAGGGGTTCACCTCGGACGAGGAACCGGCACTAGAAACACGTTCCCCGGAGGGATCACCCTCGGGGTCGGCCTCAGACCGTTCCTATTGGTGGGACGATCGACCAGAGGAGCAGTGGCGCAGGAAGTGGCTGGGGGGTCCTTGGCAGGCAACGTCCCCGGAGGAGACCGGGGGAGAGACGGACATGGACGTGTTGGGGGAGGACCTTGGGTTCGAGCACGGCGGCAAAGAGATGGAAGCAGAGGAAATCGAGGTCAGCGAGAGCACGGAGGACGAGCCGGACTTATCCGGCTGGATGCACGCCACGGGGGACGAACTGTATCCGGCACTCACCCCCACAACGACGGAGCACCCAGTACCCACACCTGAAGGAGGGGAGGGGGAAGGGGGGGCTTCGAGGGGGGGATGGATGTCAGGGGTTCAGGAGCAGAGGCACAGGAAAGGGAGGAAATAGAGAGCGAGGGGGAGGAGTCCGAAGGTAATGTTAGCGATGACAGCGGTCCGAGGTCTCTGAGTCTTTCCAGCGAATCGGAAGATTCACAGAAAGGGGCTCCCATGGTCAGAGCAAGGGGGGTGCCGAGGGGGACACCCCAGGAAGAAGGGGCCAGAGGGGACTCAGAGAGAAGCAGTTGGAAATCAGGACCAGCGTCCACACCAGAGTGCAGTAGGGGGGAGGAGTCCCAGGCATCGGGATCAGGCGGCGCACTGCCAGTGGGAGGACATGAGTCAGGATTGGCCACGCCTCCATCGGGGAGCGAGGAAACGGTCGAGAGGAAGGTTGAAGGCTGGGCGCGCGCGCCAAGTTCAAATGTACAGGAGGGCGGTGCAGTTGGCAGCCCGGATAGGGAGCCAGGTCCCAAAGCCCGCCGAAAAGACGGGGAGGAGTCAGGGGGGTCAACGTCAGCGTCAGAAGAATCCAGGAAGGAAGGGACCCCGGGGGGTAGCAGGACCCAGAGGAGAAAGGAGAGACGGAAGAGGTGGAGTAAGGCTAGAATCTTAAACTGGTGTACAGGGGGCGGAGACTCAGATGGAGCTTCGCCGATCTAACCATGAGACGTAGAGTTGCACGCAGCAGCTTGAGAATGGAAACTGTAACTCAATAAAGACTTTTGTTTAATGATCGCTGGCTAGCGTGATCCTCTGTGAGCTAGGATCTGGAAGCAGCTCTGACACAAGGCAAGAACCAAAAGCAGAAGAATCTGAACAACTGTTGTAATTAAACTACTTAGCATGAACTCAGGCCTTGCTTAGCATTATTTTGACCACAACAGTGAAACTCCACTTGCATTAAATACAACTCTCCAGTTTCACAGAGTTTGGATGAGCAATCAAGATGTGCCTCTCCATCCAGATCCAAATCTCTATCAACTGCATGCAGAAATCTTCTTTGCTGGGTCAGAGCATTTAATATCCATTTCTTTAACCTGTTAATTGACTCAGATATGCAAAGATGAGTGTGCAATTGCCAGATGCTGTTGTTGTGAACGTTCACTGTGCTTATTTTTTTTGCTTGCATTTAAACTTCAGTGGATTTGGAACAGATGTACTCGTTGCATTTCGTGACATTTGGCATCACTGTTTCCTTCTCCCCCTCCGTCTGCACCCAGCATGTTTATATACACATGCCAAATGAAGATAATGCTTCGTGCATTCGATGAAGTGGACTCTAATCCACAAAAGCTTATGTCATAATAAATGCGCTAATCTTTTAAGTTCCTTCAGCTTGTTTTGCTGCAACAGACTAGCACAATGTACCCTTCTGGAAGACATAAAAATACTGGACATGTTCATATACACATCGTAAAGGATGAATATGATGTGTGTATTATACATGCACATAGATCAGGAAGATGGAACTGGCCTTAGCTTCTCTGTGCACAGGCAGAAGCAAGCAGGCAGTCCATAAATACCTAATAGCAGATGCTCTATAAATTGCAATAATTATTGGTTGCTGGATTATGCGTGAGGCAGTCCACGCATAACATGCTCGCTGCTGTTACTTTTTGCTTTACCATGAAAGTGAAAAACCTATTTTTTAAAAAGGAAGTTGTCATTTTCCTCAAACCTACCAGACATGGGAAGAGATTCCATGATAGGCACTTAAGGGTCATCTATGACCAGACAAACACACCTGTAGCACCTCAAAAACTAGGCTTAGTTATCGTAGCATAATGTTTTGGTAGGCAAATGTCTGTTTCTGTAGAAAATTCGTCAGATAGTTCTTTAAAAGGGTACAAAAACAGACTGTGTTCATTCTGGCGCACGTGGCTATAATAAGGAATGCATTACAAATTGCGTAACAGGGAAAAATCACACCAACGTAAAGAACTTTTTAATAGGAACCCTCTGGTAAACCTTTCCTTACAAAGGGCAGAGGGTTCTCCTATCACATGGAATTGTTGTTCTTAAAGAATAACAAGCTTGTTATGGTGTAAGCTTTCATGGGCTACACAGATTATGCCATAATTGATATACAGTCGTACCTCCTTGGTTTTTGAACAGTTTAGTTCTTGAACCTTTTGGCTCCAGAACGCCACAAATTCGGAAGTGACTGTTCGGGTTTGCAAATTATTTTTGGAAGCCGAATGTCCAATGGGGCTTCCATGGCTTCCGATTGGCTGCAGGAGCTTCCTGCAGCCAATCAGAAGCTGTGATTTGGTTTTCGAACATTTTGGAAGTCAAACAGACTTCTGGAATGGATTCCGTTTGACTTCCAAGGTACGACTGTACAGTGGTACCTCGGGTTACATATGCTTCAGGTTACATACGCGTCAGGTTACAGACTCTGCTAACCCAGAAATAGTACCATGGGTTAAAACTTTGCTTCAGGATGAGAACAGAAATCGGGCTCCGGCGGCGCAGCAGCAGCAGGAGGCCCCATTAGCTAAAGTGGTGCTTCAGATTAAGAACAGTTTCAGGTTAAGAACGGACCTCCGGAACGAATTAAGTACTTAACCTGAGGTACCACTGTATTAGGATTGCATCCAGGGATGCCTTTTCACAATTCTCTATTCTTCTTCTTCTTCTTCTTCTTCTTCTTCTTCTTCTTCTTCTTCTTCTTCATCACTTCATTTCTATACCGTTTTATACATTTAAGAAAAAAATCCCAAAGCAGTTTACAACACATCAAAACACCAAATAAAACAAGAATAAAACATTACTGAAGAAAGACCAATATACATTCAAAACAACGAAATTAACAGGAGATGAAAATATTATCTTAAACATTTCAAAAGAAAACATTACAAAAGGAAGTCAACTATAAAATGCACATTTAAAACAGCATAATTAGGAAGAGAATAAGATACTACCATGAGCATTAGAACCAGGGCTGTCTTAAGTATATGCGGCGCCAAGGTGCAAAGATCCACCCGGCACACCACACCCCCAGGTTGCCCAGTCCCAGGCGCACAGGAGGGCGGAGCTGGCCCGCTGCCTCAGTGCCTTGCTGGCTCAGTTGCCCCCAAACTTGCGGCGCAGAGGCTCCGACCGACAGGCGAGTTCTTCCCCGGACTCAACTCTCGGGCCCTGGACTCTCAGCCTGGCATCCCTGAGAGCCCGGTGCCCGGGTGCCCCGCACCCCTAGCACCTATGGGTAAGACGGCCCTGATTAGAACGTATCTTCTGCTGTTGCTGCCAATCCCGCCAATGGTTATTCATGGCGGGTGGCAGCTGTGGCAGCTCAGGCTCAACAACCTGGGCCTGCACTAAGAGACAGCAAATATGTTGTTAAATCAGTCAAATTGATGGGCTGTCCAGTTCAAGTCCAGTTTAAAGAACTTCACTTAGGTGCACAGATTGTTTTCTAAATAGTTCAAATAAATAAATTATAAAGCTGCAGTTCCCAGGTTCCTTGGGGTAAAGGAAACTCTATGGAGTTAGATATTCTGATTGCACATTTTGGAGCCTTTAGTAATTCAAGCTGTAGTTTCTTCTTTCTAACTCATGCCCTGCGCTTGTCACATCCCTGTTTTCTCAGGGTGGCCAGCTGGAAAACTTGATAAGGCTTCTGCCGCCTTTAATAGACGCGTAGAAGGGAGAATTTCAGCAGTTGTAGCTTACATGACAAATTGCCCTTGCTGAAATGCCTTCTCCTACACAGCTAGCAGAAGGACTTTTCTAGACTCGGCACAAGATTCTTGTGTGAAAGAGAATGGAAATCAACGCACAAGGTGTGGCAAATCTCTTGCACAATGTCTCAAGATGCATGCACGCAGTGTGCAGTCTTCCACTAAGTGTTGTGCAATAGAATGGCAGCACTATCAGAATTGTTGCTGCTTGCGTGCTTTTCAGATCCAACTCTCAGTCTTCAGTGTGCAACAAAGCACAGTTTTATGTATTCTGTTGATTTTTTCCGCAACAGACTAATGCAGCCACTCCTCTGGAAATCTCTGCTAGTGACACAGAGCATTTTATTTTATTGGTGCAAGCAGGCCTTGGTGAAAATTGGCTATATAATGTCCAGTTTTGGTTCCAGAGTCTCTTGGAGAGAAGGCAAAGGAAGGATGGCTATAAAATGCCTCTAAGACCCTGAAAACAATTTGATGTTATTGTTCCAAGACTGTGTCTCATCAAGCTGAGAAAAATTGAGTGGAACAGATTTGTCGCCACTGCACATTCCTGACACATTCACCAGCCAAGGCTTTGGGCAAGTTCCAGGCAGGACAGTTTGGCCATGTGGGTTAAAGACAGATACCAACAAAATTAGTGTTGTTTTCACCTAGACTTACATTAATTCCTCTGTTAGTGTGGTGGATGGCCTCAGTCATTCTCCCAGGAACCAGACTTGAGACTCAAGGCATACATATCTTGTTCTTCAACAGCTAGGGCCAAAGTACATGCTAACTACATTACCTTCCAAGTCTATGGTTCTGTAGTAGATGGCGCAGGGGTTGCCAACATGGGACGTTTCAGATGCACGTGATGCACCAGCCAGCATGACCAATGGGAAGGAATGATGTGTGATGTAATCTAACATCCGAAAGGGCACTGTGTTGACAGTCCCTGGGACAGAGGATGGGAGGTGGGCAACTAGGGCTCATAAGTCATAGCAATCCCCTTTGAACATGGGCAAGTCTCCATAAGAGGGCTGGCCCTACCATTAGGCAGAGTGGAGTAACCACCTCAGGCAGCATAGATAGGTCTCTTGAAAGGGCAGCAAAATGGTTAGATATTTAATTTGCTGTCTGCTTTTATTGCCAGAGAATGAGGGAGATGCATGTAGGATTTAAGACAACCTTTCTGCTCAGCAGGGTGTTAAACTCCTGAGACTCAAAGTGATTTTCGGACTTCCGGGGTGGCGCCATCGGCAAAGGCGGACTCCCTCTGAACAGGAGGGACTAGCTCCGCGGGAAACGGGTCTTCTCCGCTACGGCGAAGCGGGGACCCTTTTAAAAATCACAGGCGGATGAAGCCTGTGACCATGGGACTCGGCGGGCACCTTTAGCGCCTCCCCAACTCGCTAAGGAACCCACTAACGGGCTCCGAAGTGAAGAGGGGGAATTGGCGCGGTGCTGTGAGTCAATTGCTATTTCCGTGGAGCGAAGCCGCACAGCCGTTGCCGGAGAGCGCTGCCTTTTTCCTGGGACAATTTGGACTCTAAAATAAGCACCCGTGAGTACTTAGACTTTGAACAACTGGACATTAGATAAGGACTTGCGAGCAGAAAGGAATTGGATTTTAAAAACCTATTTTAATTTGGTACGGAACGGGAAGGTCTAAACAGGAAGTCAGCCTTCCGTTCTTCTGTAGACAGAATAAAGCAAAGACAACGTAAACTAGAGCTTAGAAAATCGCCTTTAAAGGATTGGATTTCATCATTTAAAATTGTGGAACCCCCCTTCGACAGCAGGAGAAGGAGGGGGATCTTTTCCGGACTGTTTAAAGTGAGTTTAAAGTAAAGTAACTTTCCTCCGTCCTGATCCTGGAGCGGGGTGTCAGGACTGACGTTTGAAGTTCATTGACCAGAGACAAGCATTTTGACAGATAGCTAAAAGAAGAGAAACATAGCGATTCCACTGCTTCCCTTCGCATCTTTAAGCAACAAATATTGACAAAGTATTTTAAAAAGGGAAACTTTGTTGCAAGAACAAATAGAAGTTTCCCCCTAGAGGGAGACTGTGTAACTGTAACCAACTCCAGGGAGCCGGCAGCTGTTACAGATAACAATCGTGGGAACAGGCATTCGACCTTGCAGGACAATGTATTCAGAAGCTTTGTTGTGTGCTTTCTATAAAACAAATGCCCTACTGGAACAATTACATGAAAAGGTGAATTGGATGGCGACTTCGACTAGAAATTTTGAACAGGCAGTGGGAAATTTTGGACAGACAGTGGGAAAATATGTGGAGCCCACTCAGGAATTAAATCAGGAGTGTGTCCTGACAGAACAGGCCCAACAGGAATATGAGTTTTCGGATTTGACAAATGAACTTGGAAAAAGCCAGATTTGGAAAGAAAAAGTTTGGTTTGGCTTGGAAATGGGGGGCTGGATTGACCCCCCTATGCTGGGATGTTTGGACTTTTCAAATCTGACAATGGGCCGTGAGATGTTTGGGATTGTGGGGGCTCTTAATTTTGGAGGGTCTTTGAAACATGCTTTTAAATACCATATGGAATTCAGTGTTGAATATGGAAAAGGGGCTGATCTGTCGAGAAGGGTTAAAAATATTGCTAAGCTGGAGTTACCACGAGCAGGAGACAAGGGAAAATACAGTTACAAATATGAAGAAGAGCTGCGGAAGGGACATGGAAAAGACTTGAGGGCCTCGGATATAAGGCTGCCAGGTTAATGGGCTAGATTGACGGGATAATAAGGACTGACAAAACCCGGAACCAGGAGGAAGGGACGTTGGATGAAGATTGGATTTGTTTGTATTTCTTTTTTCTACCATTAGAACTGTTTTATAAATTTGATGAATGTTAGAAAAATGTTGGAATGAAACTACTTGGCTTTAGTAAAGATGTTTAAAGAATTATGAAAGAATATTATGGTTATGAGAAGTTGGTAAGGATAAGATTTAAGTTTTAAGCTCTAAGGTTTATTTTATTATAGAAAGATAAGATTAAAACAGTTTAGGGTAATGTAATGACAGAATATTATGAAATATGGAAAGGATTTGCTGGGATAATTAATAACTAGGATACAAAGAAAGAGAGGAGGAGGAGGTCAAAGAAAGAAGGTAATGACAGTTGAGGATATGAGAATAATGAATTTGTTTTTAAATGTTTTTTAAGTGTGTGTGATGTATTTTTTGTATTTTTTTTCTTTTTGTCACTTTTTCTTATTTTTGAATTTGTATGCATACAGTTGGAAGGGGTTTGGTTTTTTTGGTTTTTTTTCTACTTTGTTAATTATTTTTATTTTGTATTTTCTACTGTTTTTATTTTATTTGGTAACACTTTGAAAATTTCAATAAATATTTTATAAAAAAAACAAAAACAAAAAAACAAAGTGATTTTCTCCAGCTTTAGTAGACAGTCAGATAGGTTCTCACCTGTTGATCTCTACACACATTCCTTCCATTGGCATTCAGGCCCTGTCTGTGCCCAATTGTAAGATAATTTGATGAGATTAATACTTGAGGCAATTGTGTTTCCGAGAGGGCATGGCCTTGAAAAAGGGAAATAACTTGTCTGTAATCACCCTAACAACAAAATCGTGATTTGGCATTGTACTACTGCTGCCATCATTTTCACCTTTCAGCTTCAGTATTTATCAAAACAGCAAGATAAATTAATTTAAAAAGAAAAGGATGGATAAGAAATGCATTGTTGCCAGGCAATACGGCTGAGCAGGAATACATTCAATATAGCTTTGCTCTAAAGGCAGTTTATGGTGCGGATTCTACAACAATGATTTATATCTTCTGGATTAGGATTCACTGTAAAATAAGTTTCTCCAAAATATTATCCAACTATTCTGAAATTTCCCAGCTCTTGCCCACTTTGCTTGGAGCATCCCAGAAGGCATCATTTTTCTGACATTATTGACATCCGGCTGTCATGAAACTCAGCAAATCTCAACCATGTGTGACATGTAGGTTTAGAATGGCTTTATCTGAGCAATTATCCAGCACCTTATATTTGCAACGTGTTTAGACAGTGCAGTGTAACCTCCCACTTAAGGCAAGATACATTGGTTTGGCTTGCATGGCTGTCCCACTCATATAGGACAGAGATGTGGAACCTGCAGCTGGGGATGGAAGAGAAATTCAGTTTAGTTCACATCTAAAGGCAAATCTACTTACCGGTAATTTGCTGTTCCCCAAACAATGCACTAACCAAAACACGGCCATCCTTCGAAATAAAATTTGCAATAGCATTCCAGTGACAGAACATCAGCAATAAATAAGTAAATCCCCCTAGAGCATCAGAGGGTCAAGTTTCAAACATCCCTCTCCTCAAATTTCGTAGGGATGTCATGTCACAGCTTTGCAACAGGAACTGGAAACTTCCAATAAGGTTACATTAGCAAGTGTCAAAGGTAGAGAAATTCTGAGGTGGTTTCCACACACCAGAAGGTGACACATCTCCAGAAAGGAATAAACAGCTTTTACAAAGGTTAATTATAACCCTGTTTCTCCATGGAAGTCTTTCCTTGGCTGGCTACAGTGGAGAAAGTCTACCTATATTCCTATGCTTAATTCACTTTACATTTTAATCCTTGTAGCTGACCTTTAGCAAAAGGCATATCGGGGAGGGGGAGGAGAGACCAATCTGGCAGTCATTTAAGCAGCAGCAATCCACTGTTGCCAGCGGGGTTTGAAATGAGAGTTTTTCTTCACCTGGCAATTCAGTCCTAGCACAACCACAGTATGGCTTGAGTAAGTGTGCGAAATACTTCGCACTGGTTGATGATTTCTTCCATCACTAATGCGAAGGACTCAAATACAGTGGTACCTCAGGTTACAAACACCTTGGCTTACAAACACTTTGGGTTACAGACTCTGCTAACCCGGAAGTAGTACCTCGGGTTAAGAACTTTACATCAGGATGAGAACAGAAACCGCGTGCCAGCAGCGTGGCGGCAGCAGGAGGCCCCATTAGTTAAAGTTGTACCTCAGGTTAAGAACGGTTTCAGGTTAAGAATGGACCTCCGGAATGAATTAAGTTCATAGCCAGAGGTACCACTGTACTGTTGCACATGGGGGTTGGAGAGATGGGTAGGGATGCTTCCCCTTAGGCAGCCCCCCAGATGTATTGAGGACTGCACTGGGATTTTCAATAGCGATTTGGTCATTTTAAATGACTTTAGACAAATCTGCATGTAGTTACTCAGTATGCTCTCCCCTTGCAATTTCTAAACGCCCTTAAAAAAAAGAAACTATTTCAAATGACCCCCCCCCCCAATTTCTAAAGGAAGTTTTTTACATATTCAGCCACTAGTCATACAAATGCAAAAGAGAAAATAAAAATCACTGCTCGTGGCACCTAACAGATTACAGAGGACAGGTCTTTGCCCTGAGGAGCTTACAGTCTTACATTCACAACGCATGGGATATGGGTGGAGGCAGGAGTAAACAGCGAAGGAATATGTGACTATTTCAGTTTTACATGCTCGGGCTAGGATACAGTAGAGCGTGGGGACCAGGGGGCTGAGCCCAAGTCTTCATGCAAAAGGTGGGGTTTGAAAGGGATCTGAGGAAAGTAGGAGAGGTGGTACCATACAGAATTTTTGGAAGAAATTCCAAGCATACAGGAAGCAAGGGTAGCAATTTTTTTGGCATCTCAAGAGACCTTCAGATAACTAAGGGTGGTGGAGCAAAGGTCACATGATGCAAGAATGGAGAGTTTGAAGGTAAGGTGAATGAAGGACGGGTGTCCTCAGAGCAATAAGAGAAGTGTGTGATTATGGCTTCAGGGTCCTGTTTAGAAGGGACCAAGGCGACACAATGAAAAACCAGAGGTGAGGTGAGGATGGCGATTTCCTTTGCTCCTCCCTTCTAGCCAGTCAGAGCACTATGCTACAGTCCCTGACAGGGCCAGCCCACTTTGAGACAGGGTGAGACCGTTGCCTTGGGCAGCAAGATCCAGGGAGCAGCATGTTTGCGGCTGGGTGACCACCATAGTAGCCAGCCAGGCAAGGAGGCGCGGCACACTGTGGGGCCTCCGGAGTCTGCCTGCCTCCTCCCATTCAGCCGCCCTACAGCTGGGGGGAGGCAGCAGACAGACCGTTTGGGCAGTACAGAGCCTATGCGCGTCCAAGCCACTGTGTCTCTCCCAGGAGAGATGCGTGGCTCAGGCACGATATAGGCCCTGTGGTGAATGCCGCCCAGCATTTTGTCCCCCCCCAGTGGTGACACCCAGGGTGGCCCACACCCACCGAACCCCCCTTCCTCTGCCACTGCCCGCTTGTACCCTCTAAGCCAGCCTTTCTCAACCTGTGGGTCACCAGATGTTGAACTACAACTCCCATCACCCCTAGCTAGCAAGGCCAGAGCTCAGGGATGATGGGAGTTACAGTCCAACAGCATCTGGGGACCCACAGGTTGAGAACTGAGGCCGCGGTCTAGTCATCTGTCAGTCTCAACTTCCAGTCTGATTGGCTTCTGCACAGGAACTATGTGGGGAGGGGCAGAGTGTTTATATCGGGCAGCAAAATGTCTTGGACGATCCCTGTTCACTACTGACTTTATTTGCCAGTAAATTGTTCAGGCAATGAGTCTAATTTATAAGGCAGGAGCTGCCTCCCAACAGGGTAGATGTAGCAAAAAGGCTCCCCAAACAAGACTTAGACAAATACAAGAAAATAGCTTGAGACCACAGGGGGAAATGTCCACTTAGGTTTGCTTGTGAAAAGCATCTCTGCCGTTTTCTGGGATTCCCTCTTTGCCCTCCATCCCCTGCACCACAGCCTGCTCCATTCAGCAGAGACAGACCCCTGAGCACCAAGAGGGGCTTTTTTGTGAGCCCCCTTCCATAGACTTTTCACTGCATCCAAATATATATTGTTTACCTGGATTTGTGTGTTCATATTAGCTTTTTTGAATTGGGTGCCACTGCAATAATTCAACTAGAATATTTTTACTAGCAGCCTAGTATCAGCCTTTGCTTAGGAATTCTTGGAAACCAATAAACTGCACTTTTGAAAGCTTCAGTCTGCCATCTTGATTCAAAACTATGGCCAAACAAAGCTGAAAACCAGCTCTTTGATGTTGGGAACTCTCATACAAAATCTGGTTATTGTATCTTAAGGAGTGTACAAAGTTTGCATGAACAAACTTTCCAAAACATGTAGTAGATTTATCAGAGAATAGCTTGCAAAACCAACCAACCAACCCCAAGGCTGTTGGCTTTAAGTACACAGAACCAGGAATTGGGTGGCTGGGCAGTTCTGCCAATAAGTATAGAAGACAAAGTCTGAAGATGGAAAAGACTTCCATGAATCATCTTCTTCTTTGGCTATCACTTGTAGCCGAGTAAGATTGTCTTCCATAAACACGGTTTTAACAATGAGTCCGTAAGTGGCTGTGGAGGCCAATTCTGGACCCACACGTCCTTCCACAGTGGGGACGTTGACCGCCTTGTTGTGATCATGAACTGTTAGGGCACTGTTTGGTGAAAACAAAATAGGTAATGCCTTTAATTTTGGAATTTGTACAGTGGTACCTCGGTTTTTGAACATAGTCCATTCCAGAAGACTGTTCGACTTCCGAAACGTTCAAAAACTGAGGTGTGAAGGGTGGTCTGCAAATGCAAGGGGTAAAATTGAAAAACATTCAGCGGAAGCTGTTTGACTTCTGAGGCACATTCAAAAATGGAAGCATTTACTTCTAGGTTTTGGCATTCAAAAACCGAAATGTTTGGCTTCTGAGATGCTCGAAAACCAAGGTACCACTGAATACAACCTTGGACATGCTTATAGCTGAAGCTTATAGCTGAAGCAAGCTCTGCATGTATCTTGTGCAGAAAGTAATCCTTTCTAGTAGGCTAATACCTGATGAAATGGTAGTCACCATTTGGCAGCCCTTTTAAAGCAGAGATTGTGTTGCATTATGGATTTATACTAATAGCATAACAAGCTTGTGCAAAAGCAAACTGTTCTCTCCGCTTTACCAGAATTGTCACAGCCGTTTGCCTCAGCCCACATAAAATGTGGATACCAGCTTGAAAATTACTGTACAGTACTTAATAAAAAAAGGTTTTTGGGGGTGGGGGTGGTGGGACGGGGAAGAAAATATGATTCAAGGAGCAGGTGCAGTGGAGATGCATTGTGAACTACTCACTTCAGTCAGAGAAACGTTATTAAAAAAGATTTAATGGCCGTGTCAGTGGCTAGCTTGAGCTGGGATTCTGTTTCCCTCATTCCCCACATGAGGTAAGTTTCTCTGCTGCAACACCAAGTCTCACGCTAGGCTGCTGAGAGTCCTTAGACATGATTCACCCATCTCATGTTAAGAGTCTAATCTTTAAACCTGAGAAATGTCATACAATAACTCCTTTTTATATATATATAAAACACACACACATCTGGATGCTTTCAAAACAGAACGGCAGTAGTTAAAAAGGTCTGGCACAGGGAGAGGGGAGGGAAAAGGATCTTTGCATGCAAGTTATTAACAAAAGAAATGTTAATGCAAAACATTCAAAATCAAAGGGATCTTTTTTGGAACGGGAATCCAAGGCCATTTATAAGCAAGAACGGAGACAAAATTAGACAAAGCAGTGAGGAATGGACACGGCAGAGAGAGGAGGTGGAGGGAAGCATAGGCCCCGTAGGCTCCTCTGAAGGACTCAGAACTGGCCCCACTTGGGCAGGAGACCAAGACAAGGAGAAGCCGGATATTATGTCTCATCTTCAAGAAGATCCTGGCAATACTTTACACTCAAAGAAACCTTCAGTGTAGCTTCCTCCTAAGAGAGGCTGGCCGGCCAGCCCAGGCAGCACTGAGGCCTGCTCGAGTTTGGATGCCCTCGCCCTCCCCAATCCTGCCTCCAGTCACCTTGCAGCAATTGCCCTGTGGCAAAGAAGAAGAGCCAGGCAGGTAGAGATGACCCTAGGACCTGATCCAGTCAGATTATCCTCCCCCCTCCTCCCCCCAAAGTACATCGACTGCCCCATGGGGAAGAACATTGGACTGTTGTCTCCTTTCCCATGGGGGGCTGCTGGTTGTTTCCAGTTTACGAAGGTGGGGTTCTAAGACACAGCTGCTTTGTTTACTAAGTTTCCAGCTGCTTTGAGGACCCCAATAGAAAAGCGGGATATAACTATGCTAAACAAAATTAAACAGTGCCTCACAACTGTTCCCAATCAAAGCCTGCATTGAATTGCATCATTAGTTCACATTTGCAGGATTGTATTGCTGCTGCCACCTGCTGGGCGTTTTAGATTCATTCCAGAAACAACATCCGAAGAAGAAGAAAAATACAGTACCTGAATGTGTGTAGGCAATCAGATTTATTTTCAAAATGATCCAGTGTGTTTTGAACTTAACAGCTCCTCCCCCCATCAAATTATAATCTTTTTTTTTTAAAAAAAAAGAACCAGCTTGAAATACATGAGGCTATTTTGAAAAATAAACGTAATTATATTACCCTTTGGATATTTTACAGTTTTTACATTTAACTCAATTACATGTATATATATGTGTGAATATATCACTAGGATTAGGCAGACAAATCCGTGCTAAAAATGTCACCAAGAACTGATGAAGGCTCCCATTCCCCCTAATTCAGCAGAACGCTGCTTCCTCGGCATGAAATTATGTATACTGTCAGGTGGGAAGAGCAAAATCATGTTGGTGTGAAGCTGTATTTTTGACATTGCTCATGGCAAATGGTTTATACCCTGGTTCATTTTTATCTCCGCAATTCACATAAATAAAGAGTGCTATTCATGTGATCTTGCACACCTGCTCAATAAATAAACCACCTAGACTCTAGAAAGGCAGGATATATTTCAAATAAAATAAATACCAAGCTGGCACACACTCATCTTAACAGCAGAACTTGTGAACATCCGATGAAGCTAAATGTTGAAAGATTCAGGAGAAAAGGAAGTACTTCTCCACAACTACAATGCATAGCCAACTTGCTTCCTTAAGGGGCAGTGATGGCCATCAAAATTGGTGGGTTTAAAAGTGGATTAAACAACTTCACAGAGGAGGAGGAGGAGGAGGAGGGGGAGGAGGAGTTTGGATTTGATATCCCGCTTTATCACTACCCTAAGGAGTCTCAAAGTGGCTAACATTCTCCTTTCCCTTCCTCCCCCACAACAAACACTCTGTGAGGTGAGTGGGGCTGAGAGACTTCAGAGAAGTGTGACTGGCCTAAGGTCACCCAGCAGCTGCATGTGGAGGAGCGGAGACGCGAACCCGGTTCCCCAGATTACAAGTCCACCGCTCTTAACCACTACAGCACACTGGCTCTCAGAGAAGGCTATCAACGGCATAAAGAACAGACAGGAAATTGGACAGGGGAGTGGCACTGAACACAGAGTAGAAGGGAGATTGGGGCTGGTTGAAGAGGGAGAAGGGAGCTTACTAACCATGCTGGCTATTTGTTGCCTCTGGTTTCTGAATGCCCAAATTGCTGAAACGACAGGAGGGGAAAGCAGTGCTGTGTTCAGGTCCTGCTTGCAGGCTTCTCGTGGGCATTTGGTTGGCTTCTGTGAAAACAGGATGCTGCACTAGCAGGTCCACTGGCCTGATCCAGAAGGGCTGCCCTTACATTCTCTGTACTACATCTGCTCAGGACTCCTTTGCAGATTTCTGAATACCTATACACCAATGGTTGTTTCATGGAAGTTAGCCTGGCTTTCCACTCTCACAAGCTTTTCATGACGTGGAATCTACATTATTTGTATCTGAATTAGATCGGTTGTGGTAAGGGAAGCATTCGATGAAATATTTAATTCACAGATTTCAGGTGCTGGCTCGAAACGAAAGTGCCCCGTGGGCAAGAGGATCCCGCCTGCTACAACCCACAACAGCTGTATAACTCACCTTATGCTTAGCAATAGATGTGTTACAAGTGTTCAAGGGGTTAAAAGAGAAAGCTGCAGGGTGTGCACAGAACACCAACCCACAGGCCTTTGGATCTAAGCCACTATCTTAAAATGAGGGTTCCATTCATCTTCTGTGCAGCGACTAGAACACTGTGAATGCTGAATAAAAATAGAAAGGGTTGTTGCAGTGGTAGTCAGCATTTTCCCTTCCCTTTGGATTCAAAAGGAGTCCTGTGTGCTACAGAATGTGTGTCAGCTCAGAGTACAGCACCTTTGAATGCTTCGATATACACCCTGCAATATTACCTATGTATGGTCACCATCTTCTCCCTCAGGCACAGTGCACAGTCCACTCTGCAAGTTACACTACTTATCTTTATCTAACCCTTTTATGTGTCCCACCTGGATCCCCTCCCCTTGCAAATTATAACCTACCTTTCTCCTGTGGCTGCTTCTCCTTCAGCATCCAAACTCCACACTGTTTCCCCAATTCTAAATCAAATAACAAAAAAACACCCAACCACTTGATCCATAAGAACACAAGATAGCACTGCTAGGCCAGTGGCCCATCTAGTTCAGCATCCTGTTCTGGACAGTTAAGTCCAGTCAAAGGCCGCTATGGGGTTGTGGCGCTCATCTCGCTTAAGGCGAGGGAGCTGGCATTTGTCCACAGGCAGATTTCCAGGTCATGTGGCCAGCATGACTAAACAGCTTCTGACACAACGGAACACTGTGATGGAAACCAGAGCGCACAGAAACAACGTTTATCTTCCCGCCGCAGTGGTACCTATTCATCTACTTACACTGGTGTGAGCAGCTTTCCAACTGCTAGGTTGGCAGGAGCTGGGACAGAGCAACGGGAGCTCACCCCATCGCATGGATTCTAATCGCCAGCCTTCTGATTGGCAAGCCCAAGAGGCTCGGTGGTTTAGACCACAGCGCCACCCGCATCTCAGATGTCCATGAGAAACATGCAAAACAAGATCTAAGGGCAACAGCACTCTCCTCACCTGTGATTTCCAGCAGTGGGTATTCGGCAGCATACAAAGTCATCATGGGTAGTAACCTCCCTCCTCCCTCTCCAACTAAGCCCCAATTTCCCTTCTACTCTTTATGTCCTGGAACAAGCTGTTTATTGCCACTGCTGTGACTCGCTCTCCTTCAGTTCTGCTTTTGGGCGCTTTTATACTACACTCCACTGAAACTGTCCTCGTGAAAATCTCTCATGCCTTCCTCACCCCCCAACCCCTCATCCTCTGTACCTTTGATACAGTTTATCATTCCTGCTTCACTCGCTTGCCCAACTTCTGCTATTCTGTCCTCAAAACTGGTTCTCTTCCTACTCATCAATTACTTGTGCAATGCTACCATAGAAGGATGCTCTTCGTCTTATTTAGGGTCCCCAAGGGCTTTGCACTTTGCTATTATTCTCTATAAACATTGTCCCTGGGGAGTCTTCGTTATGTCTCATGGCTTTCAGTAGCATCTCTGCAGTAATGACAACACTGAGCTCAACTTTCTACCTAGTTAGCAGGTAAGAGAGTGAACATGGAATTCTTATTTCAGCCAAAATTCACTCAGGCAGCAAGCAACAGATGTTGATTCTGTTACCTTCAACACTCTTTCCTTCCCCTTGCAAAAAGGTATTATTGGCCTACACATAATAGAAGAGTCATTAATCAAATAGTGAACATGTAATGCTTTGAAAGACTTTAAATGTAATGATTCATTGTTCAGCCATACCTCATAAGGCTGCTTGCTGAAGATTCCAGATCCAGTACATAACTCTAGAGGCAAGGTCCACAGGTAGCTGTTGTAGAAAGATTTTCTGTCCAAGGCCCTGCATGGTCAGAGTAGACCGTATTGGTCACGAGGGACCAGTGGTCTTACTTGCTGAAAGAAACCTATGCATGTTTATTATAGCCCTGCAGTAGCCCAGCAGTTTCCTCTAGAAATGTTTCTGGTTCAAAAAACAAGGGGAATGTGAGTGTGACCTGGTAGAAATTATAGCTGAAAAATTTGTGCTATGGTTATGATCAATCACACCAATTTGGTTTTTAAAAGTTGACTTGTGAATGTGACTTTTCAGTTCAGAACTGAATTTGTACTATGATTTTCATTGTGTTTTTCAATTTCTTTAAATAGTTTTAAACTTTTTAATATGTTTTTTCGAGGGGGATGTTATTCGGCTATTTCTGTTTTCATTACCGCATTTACTCAAATCTAATTCTCACCTTTTTTGGCCAAATTACATTGCAAAAATTAAGATGTGCATTAGATTTGATGGCACATTTACATTCGCCATTACATTTTTGGTTTCAAGGTACTGAAATTTGAGGTGCACATTAGATTCGATGGTGCATTAGACTTGAATAAATACGGTGTGTATTTTGTGTTTTCATATTGTAATTCTTTCTTGTGAACCACCCTGAGACCTGCAGGTATAGGATGCTATATAAAGTTAATTAATGATGATTAATAATAATAATAATAATAATAATAATAATAATAATTTGGCAGTGATCACATAATGCTGTTATAGGCAATGTAACTATTTATATGATGTAGGCCACAGAAGGAGAAGCTTTGGGCCTCCGGTTGCTGTTGAAGCATAACTCCCAGTGATCCTATTGGGGCCACGCTGTAGGAGCTGATGGAAGCTGGAGTTTGAGCAAGAAGTGGAAATCTAAAGGTTCCCCACCTGATTCCTCACCTCACATTTCAGCGGCACCTTGTGTGATGCCAAAATTCAGTGCCCCTAGGGCACCCTCTAGGGTTTGGCATCCAGTGTAACTGAATGGGTTGCGCTCCCCTAAATCCGCCTCTGGTGAGGGCCTTCTCTCACAGCCTCCAACACAGTGGTGGTCACTGTCTCTTCCTTGCTGCGTTGGCCACCCTGTGCGGTTCCCTAAATGCTCCCCCACCTTCTTCTTTTAACCCTTTTGTGTGGCTGGAACATTCATTTGACTACCCAGTCTGCTTGCTTTTTAAAATAAACAAAAGCCTTGGGGCACAGAGCACTACAAAGCAAAGTACCAGCTGAGGTTGATTACCCACCATTTTTATTTCCCCATTTTTATTTCTGGGTCCTGAAGGATTTGAGATGAGACAGGAGTGGGCTGTGCAGGTGGGCTGGTGCAGGTGGGCTGTGCGAACCACACTCAGGAGCTTCGCAGAGCTCTTTTAGTTAGCAAGATATGCAAAACCAGCCAGATACATTCAGGACAACTGCCCTTTGTCCTCCTCCAATCCCAAGCCCTCTGGGTGTTGCCCTGTGACTTGCGCTACCTGTTCCACCACGTCATGTTCCCATCAGAGAGGAAACTGAGCAACCCTTCTGCAAAGGAGACAAAGGTCAGAGACAGGGCACAGTACACTGCTGAGGAGACAAAAAGTCGAAGAGAGGGCATGGCGGCTAAACACGCTGTGGTGTGTCTTAGGCTGCCCCACACCCTGCGAACACCATTCCTACAGGTTCCAGTGTAGCAAAGGAAGATCACAAGTGACTGCAGCTTGGGTGGTGTGGTGCTTAACTTCATAGCTGGGTCCTGCACCTTGCCCACCCCTCAACCTATCAGCTGCCAGTTAACTCTCTAGTGACATTTCAGATCCCTCTGGATTGCGGGACTCTGAACTTCCAACCCTGAAGTCTGCACCAAGCAGAGCCAGTGGGCATACAATACATCACCATCTCCTTTCACGGATCAAGAGGTGACCCTCAATTTTTTAGATATTACTCTTCACAGGTAAAGTGTGAAAAGTGTGGGTGGTGCTCCTACAAAAGCCGCAGGTGTGAGAAACCAAAAGATAAAAATGAAAACAAAACCAAGGACAACAAGAGGAAAAAGACTTTTTTTTATTTCAGTGTTTCTTTCCACTGTCAATACTGTTCTTTTCAATGCATGTTGAAAACAAACCCCCCTCAGCTTTCCCCAGTTTTAAACAGCTACAATATTTACAGGCTGTTTCCAACAGCACACACACGCAGACACACACACACACGCACACACGCACACACACACCAAGTACACATGCCCCTATCCCTGGTAAGATCTCCATATGCTGGTAGATGCAAGGTATATATATATATTCCACATCCCGTTTCAAACTCAGTTTACTTGCTTGCTTGCTCTGTTTTCTCCCTCCTGCAGTTCATTGTCAGGCTAAGTTTCACAAGGATGCTAACAAGTTTGACCTTCAAGCTATGAGAGTCGAAGTCGTAAGCGAGCGACTGTACAGGGCTGTGTGTATACACAGTCAAAAGTCAATGGCAGGGTTTTGTTTTGTTTTTTTTAAAAAGTATTTGCATTACTCCCCCTGAAGCCTTCTGGAGCAGCCATCTTAAAAACAGCCTTTTAAACAAATCTGGGGGGAAACTAGTCAAGGTCTGTAGTTCCCACCAAGGTGTTATGTACCCACCATCATTTTACTAAGGCACGGATTAAATACTGCTATAATTTCTTACACTGTCTAGCATCACAAAGCAAAGGGCATCATGTTTTTAAACACCAAGTAAGGCCAGACAAGTAGAAACCTATATAATAGGTAAAAGAAAATCCCTTAATAAAATTAGGTATATAATACCATGGTGGCTTAACCCCATACCTAATATGAAGTATTTCTAGGTGCTCTGAAAGGGTCTTCCATTTATACCACTTCATTTACTTAAGGTATTACTTTTTTAAAAAGGGCTTTTAACAAGAAGACTGACAGTACTGGGTTATTTGATCTCGCAATAATTCATTTCAATGCCTGCTTTCCTAACATTTTGTCCCAAAGCAAAGTTTAAGGCCTTCTTGCCATACCATTCAGAATGTACATCTGGCCAGTGTTTTCGTACATTTCTGTCACCATCAGCTCCCAAATGACAAGACAGGGAGGTAAAGTTATGACAGAATTGAAATCAGAAACGTGTCAGACGCTCCTCTAAGATATTTTTTTAAAAGAAAAACAGCAACACTTCTGTTGAAAACTTCCTTGCATTTTCTGGTTTACCAAAAAAAGTCTACAATTCACTACTGCAATATCGGATATGAGTAGGATTGTGTACTTTAGAAAAAAATCAAAGCATTTCAAAATGAGGTAAGAAAAGATTTTGCTTTATTTTCCCAGCGCATCAACTGGGAAGTTAAGCATGCTTCTATGTTTAATGATTCCCCCCAGGTTGGGTAGTCGTTATACATTTATAAATATCACCTGTAGAAAAACTAATTTTCACAAACTTTCTAAATATCTATCCTCAGAAGCTAGTCTAAGCACAGAGAAAAATTAATCCAGCAGATTACCAGCTTCTTACAATATTGCCAAGTATTGAAAGGCAGAGTTTAGAAAAGTGCTAAGGTTTTTATTATTATTATTTAAAAATTGCACATTTTGCTGGAAAGGTTATAATCCGTGAAAATGTTGGATTATATTATGCCTCCATATAATGAAGGCTGTGTAGAATTTTACTTTTTGGTCAACAAACCCACCTAATGTAGTGCTCAAAGAGAAAAGCAGATGGGTTTTGGATAGAAATTCCCTATGTATTAAGTGGGTGACCATACATTAAGAACCTAGAAAGCCAGAGCTCTTTCCCAATTAATGGAATATGGGCAACCTAAAAAACCTGAGGGTGAAACTGTGGTCACATACTTTTTTTGAGATATTTTCACTGCTAACTGCATGAGATTTCTACCTAATACTGGTGCAACTGGAACCTCGTTGAGCTAATGACTTGCATACTAGGGACTTGGGTTCAATAACTGAATGTACCAAATTACAAAAGGATCTATATATGAACACATCAGAAGCCTTAAAATTACCATATCTTTTAAAAAATTGAATCTTGGATCAAGTGCAACCAGAGTGCAATATTCTAAGTCGCAGATTTGTAGGGTACTTGTCACCAGCTGCATGTTAAAAATGGGAAAGCAGAATATTTTTTTCTCAGAAAAATCTAGCACAGACCTGTCATAATGTACTCAAGTCACTGCCTTAGTCAAACCGACATTTTATTTTATTTTTTAAAAAACGCTTTTACTGATGGGTGTAATAGTGTGTGAGATCACTGGGTTTTTTTTTTAATGACTGGTTGTCCATAATTTAACAGTCTTGGGAAACTCAAGATAGGAGTGATAAATGAAATTTAAAAGTGTCAATTGAGAAGGAATACAAGAATGACCTGTCAACATACAGGCTGGTTTCTCTCATGCCTATAAAATGATGAAAATGCCAACACAGCCCGGTGCTAATTTGAAGACATTCAGACACTCGAGTGATAATTAACGAACACAGGCTGTAGCCCAGGCCAGAATAGCAAATTCTTTTCAATAGTTTTCTTACATTCATGTTCTACCTCCTGCTCCCAAAGTTAAGCCTGTGATTTCACATGCATGAGAAACATGCAGTGAAATTCACATTACTGGGAAATGAAAATCTTTGCTCAATGTGTGACCTTAATGTGTGATGCTAGGTTTACTAGAAACAACATTGTATTGACACTTTGCATAGTGCAAAGGCTATAGTTCATGGCATAGGGCAAGTTGTATTTGGACATTAATACACATTAGGTCACAAGTACTTCAACTCTTTCATTAGGTGTATAATGCTTTTAATTTTACTGCAATTCCTCCCTTGCAAGATCACCCATAAAGCTTTTAAACTGAGGCAATACTTGGAAAGTTCCAGAGAATAAAAAGATGGCTGCTTCTAAAAGCTACAGCTGCAGACTGTGTTGAGTTTCCTATCGAGCCCTGCAGAGTTCCAGATCGCACACAGGAAACAATCCCTACATAACACAATTTTTCATGACTGCTGGGGGCAAGACACAGAATAATAGCACATTAAGAAGCTGCAGCTTCCTCACCTCGTCCCAATGTTATTTGAGTAAATTGTTTCCCTGAAAACACGCACACACACACACTATGGAAAAAAACAAACAAACAAACCTAAACACAGTAAAACCTAAGATATGCAACATAATTCAATTTCACAGTTATACTCGAAGTACAGTTATTATAGAATATATAATCACTGAAAATAAAATTCAAGTCACAGAAAAGAATGACTAAAGGGAGCTAAAAGGCGAAATGGTACAAATGATATGACAGTCAGGCTGTGCCTCCTGTATTTTTCCTTGAATTAAAAATAAAAACAACAACAACGACAACGACAACAACCCTCCAGCTGCTTCACCAGACTGAATATAGGAAGAAGTCCAAATGCACATAGAAAACCACTATCCCATTTAAAACACTGGGTCTCATCCAATTTCCCTTGAAAAAGTAAAAATTTATTCCAAAGGATGCCAATAGCATCTTTTAGTTGGCTCTGAGCTGGAAAGCAGCAAAAGGTAGAGACAGAAGATGCACAGTAGTGTGATTGGGCCCTTCGTAACAAGGTGAAATTACTGCACATTTGTGCCATCCATTGGTTTCACCCGGAGTGGCACCTCTGGCATGCTATTCTGCAATTATTTGTACTCCGCCATATATTGTGAATAGGACAATATGAATGCACTGATGCACAATCTAGTATATTAAGCCAGAAAAACGGATCAATGGCACAGGTCCTACCATCAGTATGAACATGGAGCGGGAGGGGGTTAATCCCAAAGGCAATTTAAATAATGGTATTTGTTTCTTTTTATATATTTATACATACATATATAAATAAATGTTCTGAGCAACCTCAGACCCTTTGTTTTTAGTGCATTGCCATAAAAAAAAATAGTGCAGTTTTCTCACTGAAACATTTCATTCACAAGAAATAAGAATCTTTTAAGTCTGGTCACTCTTGCCAAGAATAAACCCACCATTCTGCTTTACACTGAACTCAAGATTTATACGCTACTCAGTTGTTGTTTTTTTAAAAAAGAAAAGAAAAGATGAATGGAATCCACATTACTGTGACAAAACATGGCCATTTTTGGCAAAACGATTAGAAAAGCGAGATGTTCCTATTTTAAAACTGGAAAATGTGGGGTTCTTTTAAAGCACTGTAATGCATAAAATGAAGTATAAAACAGAACATTACCCTTCATGCAAAATGTTTTCCTCAGTAGCTAACTTGAAAAATAAAAATAAAAGCAACGCCCCTTATTTATTTTTGGGCCAGAGATTGACACACAACCACTTTGATTTCAAGTCTTTTTCTATTACTTGAGGCATGAGGAGCATCCTCCTGAGAACCCAACCTCATTTCTAAACCTTGCGGAGGGACAAGAAGCAGCTAAACTGTCCAAGCAGCTCACACTTCAGCCCCAAGTTCCAGGACTCCAGTTTCAATCACAGGAACATATTTGTCTTCAATCAGGACCAACAGGATGGTTTTGTCTATGTGAGATCTACTTCCTGGATCTCTGCTGCAAGGCACCCAACGGTGAATCACCTGGAGGAAGGACAAGCACAGAAAACTTAGATAGTGTAACTTCCATCATTCTGAAAGACTATGGAGACAAGGCAATGACCCAGACTGGATGATCATCTTCTCCCTAATTGGTGGGGGGACCAAGGTTACGCTTCCATGTCTTGCCCATCAGATGTGTCTGCCCCATCTCAAAGACTGCTCAATATCTATCTGCAGGTATGCTAGTTGAACAGAGGGTGCACTGATGTCTTTCCTTCTCATAATGTAGTTTATAGTGTAACAACTACTAGAAGAGGTATGAAGAACTGAAAGAGGAGAGGTGTTGAAAGAAAAGAAATGCAAACAATCCCATCTCTAAACCGATCTTTTGGGACAAGTGAGCACATTTCAAAGAGACATCCACTCCTGAAAACCTTATCGCTTCCCATTATGTCCCAATTGTGGAGATTACGCAATACTGATTTCTCTCTCTCTCTCTCTCTCTCTCTCTCTCTCTCTCTCCCCCCGCCCCCCCCCCACAGTCTGATGCTGTTACCATCTAATAACAATATGGAGTATTCCTTAGTACCAGGAAAAATATACAATGTGGACAGATCACACACTCGTATTTCACAAAAA
The DNA here is from genome assembly GCF_964106645.2 of Podarcis pityusensis. Taxonomy (NCBI): domain Eukaryota; kingdom Metazoa; phylum Chordata; class Lepidosauria; order Squamata; family Lacertidae; genus Podarcis; species Podarcis pityusensis. The sequence continues at coordinate 46,830,099 of NC_138028.1, forward strand.
TCACTTAAAAGTTACCTCCACATTTTGCCTCATAACTTTCTTTCAAGGAGGGCTAGAGCTTACTTCTTTTTTTACCTGAAAGCTCAGAGTCTGGGAAACCTGCCAAGGGACACCAATGAAAGCCTCTGCAGACAATGCGGCACTCATGGGTGTCAGGTTAGCAAGACTGCTGTAACTTATTGCATGCATGAGTTCCATTTTCTATATACTTTCTGAAAGGTATATAATATGGTGATTATGAAAATCACCATATATGTAGCATAGCTTACAGGCTGCAAAATTGAGCTTTTCCTAATGCTCAAAATTATTCTAAAACATGAAGTATACATAGTCCTGTGCTGTATGTTCAATGGGACAGTTAGGATAAATGGTCCAATCCCAAAAATCCACTGCAAAGAGCAACTTACATGGCCTTCCATGCCTTCCTGAGGACTCCAGTCTTTCCAGCTGTTTCTTCCAGCTTTTAACCGTATCGTCTCATCTGGCCACTGCAGTTCCTTTCTTTTGGACAAGTTGATCCCTTCCAATATCTGGCTGGGATCCATTATCTGCAACAGGAAGAGTTTAAAATATTTTGGAATAATCTGTTTAAATGGAAATTAAATTCTCACTTCTGCTATTGGAAAAAGGATATTGTACTAGGACAGTACCACTTCAGTACACAGGGAAGGAGCTGCATAATTTAATATTCCCCCATTGTAAACCCATTTCCCCAATCTTCCAAAATTTGTTAACAATGCTAGTTAATACTAGGCATGCAAATCTCTTCATTTTATAAGCTTTAGTACGCAGAATAAAACAGGAACACATTCCTAATCTCCTACGCTGTGCCTATAGCGTGGGAAGGCCAGCTAGTTGATGTAATGCTTTGAAGGATTTGTGAACTCCAGATTGATCAGTTAAGGTTACTAGTCGACATAGGGTCTGCGGAAAAGAATGGCAATCATTGTAAGGCAGCCTTAAAGCTCAAAAGCTGTGTTGGAAACATGCCAAGTCGCGTGCCTCTTTCAAACCTTTGTATCTTTCGTGGTCTGGAGCCTGCAGGTATTTGTAAGTAGTAGAAAGTATATCATCTCTACAGATACTTTACCATAAGAACCTCAGCTCCATTCTCTAGAATACTGCATTACACAAGAGGTCAAAAACTAACATACCACTCACTGGCTAGTGATGCATGCTGATTCTAAAGATTGTAAAGAAGACTGGGAATCAGATTTATTTTATTATGTATTTATATTCTGCTGGAAGCTGCCTAGAGTGGCTGGGGGAACCTAACCAGATATGTGGAGTATAAATAATAAAATAATTAATAATAATAATACAGCAGTCATGAAATTAAAAGACACCTGCTTCTTCGGAGAAAAGCAATGACAAACCTAGACAGAATCTTAAAAAGCAGAAACATCACCTTGCCGACAAAGGTTCGTATAGTTAAAGCTATGGTTTTCCCAGTAGTGATGTATGGAAGTGAGAGCTGGACCATATAGAAGGCTAATCGCCGAAGAATTGATGCTTTTGAATTATGGTGTTGGAGGAGACTCTTGAGAGTCCCATGGACTGCAAGAAGATCAAACCTATCCATTCTTAAGGAAATCAGCCCTGAGTGCTCACTGGAAAGACAGATCGTGAAGTTGAGGCTCCAATACTTTGGCCACCTCATGAGAAGAGATGACTCCCAGGAAAAGACCCTGATGTTGGGAAAGATGGAGGGCACAAGGAGAAGGGGACGACAGAGGACGAGATGGTTGGACAGTGTTCTTGAAGCTACCAGCATGTGAGTTTGACCAAACTGCAGGAGGCAGTGGAAGACAGGAGTGCCTGGCTTTCTCTGGTCCATGGGGTCACGAAGAGTCAGACATGACTAAACAACAACAACAACAATAATAAATGTTATTATTCCTACTGCTACTACTATTCAAGCTGATTTACCTGAATTCTATATCTAACATCCTCCCTTTTGGTTTGTGTCTGGTTGACAGGGCTCACATGTGTGCCTGGCTGTGCATCAGTAATGTTACTCATTCCCTCTGTCCCTAGAAATCCAACGAGGGCATGCTGCTTGCAGGCAGGGATACTTTGGCTGGAGCTGCTTGAGGAAGGTAGGCCATGTTGCATGTTGGCAACACCTGTCTGGCTTGGGGGGTCCATTTGGTTCACCATGGACAGACGCGACTGGATGGACGATGGAAGATTGCGAAGGGAGATCTGGCTGGTGGAGGAGCGTCGGCAAGGCACAAAGCCAGTAGTGGACGTGCGCAGGGATGAATGACGACTGCTGTAGCAATAGGACGACTGGCTGGCAACTGAGGCACGAGCAGGAGAGTGTCTGACAAGGCTGGACTGCACAGAATGAGCACTATGGCTGGTGCCTAATAAGGAAATAAAGGACCATGAGAGCAAAGG